>NW_028261382.1:23100515-23410090 GCF_051295495.1 Thamnophis sirtalis
AAGCCAGACCTCCCTTAGGAATGAAATACGAGGTTAAGAGCTCTGTGATGAGAAAGGGATTGGGTGTGTGTGTGTGTGTGTGTGTGGCAAAAGCCTTCCTTCCCAAAATGGAGGGCAGGGATGATGAGGGGCAGACCCTTCTACTACAATCAGGCCTCATTCTCGGCCTTAAGTGTTGCCGTCTTTGGCATCGTCTTCATTCGCTCCAATTTTCAAACCACTTACTTAAACATATAATTTAAGCAACACAACCATAATTTAAGGCTGGTGAGCACTGATTACTTGAAACTCAGACTTGGGCAGGATCCAACTGCGAAGATGCTGGGCAGCTCTTTGTCTGTTTGTTTGTTTGTTTGTTTATTGGATTTATATGCCGCCCTTCTCCCAAGGATTCAGGGTAGCGTACAACATTTAAAAAAACCACATATTACAAAAGTTAAAAAGGAAATTAGATAGAGTATCCAAAAACAAACCCAATTAATATTAACAATAACATTTTAAAAATTAGATTAAAATTACCAATTAAATCAATCATTTATTTTATTTTGTTCAGGCCAGACCGGCTTGCTGGAAAAGCCAACTTTTTAGGGTGTATCAGAAGGACCGGAGGTCGGGGATTATGCGAAGCTCCGGAGGCAGCTCATTCCAGAGGGAAGGCGCTGCCAGAGAGAAGGCTCTCCCACTGTGCGTCGCTAGCCGACATTGTCTGGCCAACAGCACCCTGAGGAGGCCAACTCTGTGGGATCGCACTGGACGCTGGGAGGCTACCGGTGGCAGTAGGTGGTCTCGCAGGTACCCTGGGCCTAAGCCATGGAGCGCTTTAAAGGTCATAATTAGTACCTTGAATCGCACCCGGAAGACAACCGGCAATCAGTGCAGGCCACCTAAAATGGGCGTAACATGGGAGCACCTAGGTACCCCCATGATAACCCACGCGGGTTCATTCTGGACCAGCTGAAGCCTCCAGGAGCTCTTCAAGGGCAGCCCCATGTAGAGAGCGTTGCAGTAGTCCAGGCGAGAAAGGACGAGGGCATGGGTGACTGTGCACAGAGTATCCCGATCCAGGAAGGGGCGCAACTGACGTACCAGGCGAACCTGGTAAAAGGCCCCCATGGTCACGGCCGTCAGGTGTCCTTCTAAACTAAGCCGTGTATTCAGAAGGACGCCCAAATTGCGGGCCCTCCCTGAGGGGGCTAAATTTTCTTTCTTTCTTTCCCCCTCTCTCTCTCTTTCACCTTCTCTCCCTACTTTGCCTTCCATCCAGCAGCTAGCAGGGGACCAACTATGGCAGAGCCCTCAGCAGTACCAAGGGCAAGTTCTCAGTCTGCTGCCTTGTGGTTTGTGCTTCAAATCAAGGATAAAGTTTATTTATTTACTTTTTATTAAATCTATCTGTCACAAAGTGAGCTTACAAGGTCAAAAGCAATAAAACTATGCACGCCCGCACACACACCCAGTAACAATGACATTATAAATTCTGGTAAAAGGATAGGGAGGGAGGTGGGATCTACCATTAGTCCACCAACCACCTCCAGCGTGATACTCCCCGCATGGAGGCCCCAGGCCAACTGGGAAAGCCAGGTTTCCAAGCCTTTATGGAAGGTCAGGAGGTGGGAGCAGATCTGCCCCGAAGGGGTGTGTGGGGGGGCAAAAGCTCCAAAGGGCAAAAGCCACGGCAGGAAAGGCTCTCGTGGGCCCCACCAGCCAGAATTCCTTGACCAGGGAGGGCCGTAGTGTGCTTCCTCTGCCAGCACAGGTGGTACAAAAGGGCCCCATGTTGGGCAATAGAAGCAACCTTGAGAAACAGAGGAAGGGCAGCAGCCAAAGTGATGCTCAGAGAAAAGAAATT
The DNA here is from genome assembly GCF_051295495.1 of Thamnophis sirtalis. NCBI lineage: Eukaryota > Metazoa > Chordata > Lepidosauria > Squamata > Natricidae > Thamnophis > Thamnophis sirtalis. Next base: position 23,102,365 of record NW_028261382.1, read on the forward strand.
TGGGTCCAAGGCAGAAAGGGAATGTGAGAAAGCATTTCAACAGGTAGGGGGGGGGCACATAACAAGGCTTGGGGGATTCTGTTACTGTAACCTTACAGAAGAGCAACGTTTGCATGTGTGACTTTGGTCTCCCCGTCTGTTCTACCTTGAAGGGTTGCAGTCAGTCCTTTCTTCTGGGACGACATGTGGCTGTATACCTGCACACACATGCTGGCCCTACCCAGAAATAAAGCAGCCCAGGTGGCTTGAAGAAGAGGGCCGTGATGCCTCCAGGCAGGGCATGCAAGAGGCGCCTTTGGGTCATGGCTCCCGGAAGCTCTGGGCAGCTGCCTCCCCAAAGGGGAGGGAAATGATGTCCAGGCTCCGGGAGCTTCAACGCAGGCATCCAGCTCCTGGTGACCCAAGAGGCTGCCCTCTGGCCAGCTCCACCACGGGGGGCCGAGTTTGCCTTCAACCATCGGTGAGCAGTTGCTGGTGTGTTTCAGGACGTCTCTGGAAATGCTGCTTTCCTGGCCTTCACCCCGTTTGGATTTGTGGTCCTGCAGGGAAACAAGCGAGTTCACTTCATCAAGTGGTGAGTTCTGCACCTAAAACCTCTTCCTACAGTTACCCAGGAGGAAGGGAAGCCTTGCCAAATAAAGTGACATCATCAGTTCCCCCTTGTCTGTCTGCGGCCTCTGCCACAGTGGCAGCCTCCCCCCCACCAACACCCTGCCTGTATTGGAAAGCAAGAGCTTTGGTGCCTGACCCCTCACCCTGTCCCTTGGCTTGGCCTCACCCTCCGGAGCAGACTTCATTATTTCCTTGCCTTTTTAAAAAAAAGAATTAGTAGTTTACAAAGTTAAACAGTACAGAAAAAGAATATAGAAAAGTGGAAAAGATATAAAAATATAAGAAACACAGAAAAAAAGTGAACACTATAGATTCAAAAAGGAAGGAAGAGGAAGGAAGGAAGGAAGGAAGGAAGGAAGGAAGGAAGGAAGGAAGGAAGGAAGGAAGATTTAAAGAATTAACTTTTGATTGTCCTTGCAGCAGTTATGGAGAGAAATGGTCGTGTCTGGATGCCCTCTCAAATTATGTGACCCAGTTCCCTTCTTCTTCCCATATAAAACCCATCTTAATGACCATTTTCCTACCTTTTTAGTGAAAAGTCCATGAAGGGTTTCCAGCCTTTGGTAGAAGTATCTCTGACTCCTTCCCTAACCAAAGAAGTCAATTTAGCTATTTTGGCATTTCTCCATCTCTCCCTTTTATTCTGCCTTTTCCCATCTTGGTGCACATAAAAGCCTTATTGCAGCTAATCTTCCCCGAGTCTTTCTAATTGACTGTCTATCAGTCCCAATGAGGAAAATTTGGGTTTCCACTAATTGTCTGCATTTTGTATTTGCATCCAGTATTATTATTATTTTAACATTGTATCACAGCGGCCAGTTGTTTCACCGGATTTCGCATTCATTACTAGTCGGGCCCCACCCAGGGGCCTAGGACATCGTAATGTATTTTCGTAATATGCGTGCAGATCCAAGCAGTGCAGCTTTTTGCATTTGGCTGATAGTGATTTTGTCAATTTTTAACTGTTTTAAATGTAATTCCAGTGCTTTTGGAATAGCACCCAGTATGCCAATTACCACTGGAATTACCACTGCTGGTTTGTGCCATAATTGTTGCATTTCGATTTTTAAGTCCTGGTATTTCATGATTTTTTCATATTCCTTCTCGTTGACCCTGCTATCACCTGGTATTGCGATGTCTATGATTGTAACCGTACTTTTCTCAACCAGGGTGATGTCTGGTGTATTATGCGCCAGTATTTTGTCGGTTTGTATACGGAAATCCCACAAGATCTTGACCATCTGATTTTCGGTGACTTTTTCAGGCTGATGTTCCCACCAGTTTGTTGCTGTTTTAATATTAAAATTTTTGCACAAATTCCAATGGATCATTTTTGCTACTGAATTGTGCCGCAGTTTATAATCAGTCTGCGCAATTTTTTTTTTTTTAGAACTTTTTTATTTTTATTTTTTCTTTAAAAAAAAACACAAATATGTCATCATTTGTCAATCATTAAGACATTGAAGTACAATTTTTTTTTTGTTGTGTGTACCCCTCCCTCCCTCCACCCCCCACCCCCCTTCCTCCTTCCCCCCCCCCCGACTTCCCAGAACCCGTACCCGGTATGGATTTTTAACTAACACAGTCTAAAATCTATTGAGAAAAAAGAAATAAAGAAATTAATGACATTCTAGATTGACCTTAGCTTCTTCTTACTGAACTGACTTTTAACAGTTTAAATCATTTCTGATCTTAAGCATAGGCTAACTGGAATTTCTTAGTCCCGTATTTATTTTGTATATAGTCAATCCATTTTTTCCAGTCTCGTTTATATCTCTCATTTGAATGATCTTTGAGATATGCCGATATTTTAGCCATTTCAGCTAAGTTTGTTACTTTCAATGTCCATTCTTGGATTGTAGGCAAGTCTTCCTTCTTCCAATATTGCGCCACCAACAGTCTTGCTGCAGTTATCAGGTGCAGAATCAAATTGGTCTCTACCACTGTAAAGTCAGTACATATACCTAGTAAAAATAACTGAGGACTAAACTTTATCCTTCTTTTAAAAACATTTTGCATGACCCACCATATTTTTATCCAAAATGCCTTAACCTTTTGGCAGGTCCACCATATATGATAATATGTAGCATCGAGAGAACCACACCTCCAACATTTAGGCTGTACATTCGGATACATAGAAGCCAACTTTTTAGGATCTAAATGCCATCTATAGAACATCTTGTAAAAATTTTCTCTCAGATTTTGAGCTTGTGTAAATTTCACATTTCTTACCCAAATTCTTTCCCATGTATCCAACATTATTGGTTCCTCAATATTTTGAGCCCATTTTATCATACAATCTTTAACTAATTCTGTTTCCGAATCCATCTGTATTAGTACATTATATATCCTCTTTATATGCATTAAACTTTGATCTCTTATTTGTTTAAACAAATTATCCTCAACTTGGATAAAACCAGTTTTTTGGTCTATTTTCCACCTGGCCTGTAATTGGCCATACTGGAACCATGTTTGAACTACCTTCTCCTCTTTCAATACCTCTAAAGATTTTAGTTGTAAAACCCCCCTTTCCAAAGTGAGAAGTTGTCTGTAGGTGGTTCTATCCTGCTTTTGTGCTATATTCATATTTTCAATTGCATGTCTAGGAATTGCCCACATGGGTAATTTGTCATTTAGTTTATATTGATATTTTTTCCAAACCCGCAGTAAAGCATTTCTTAAGATATGACTTTTAAAATTCTTATCCAGTTTTTTGTTGAATAACAAGTAAGCATGCCAACCATATACCAGATCGTGTCCCTCGATATTCAGTATTCTATCGTTGGTTAAATGGGTCCAATCACTAATTGCGGATAGCACCACTGCATCATAATATAATTTTAGGTTAGGTAATTTCAAGCATCCTCTCTCGCGTACATCTTGCATTATTTTCATCTTTACCCTCGGCTTCTTTCCTGCCCATACAAATTTGTTGATACCCTTCTGCCATTCTAAAAGATTCGCATCTTTTTAAAGTATAGGTAGCATTTGAAAAAGGAATAAAATTTTTGGCAAGATGTTCATTTTCACTGCCGCTATCCTACCCAGCAAGGATAAGTGCAATTTCTCCCATTTTTTCATCTCTGTCTGTATACTCCGCCAAAGTGGTTCATAATTGTGCTTATATAATTTCCCGTTTGAGGCTAAAATATTAACCCCAAGATATTTGACTTTTTTGACTACCTCACATCCTAGCATCCCTCCTAGTTCTTCCTTTTGTTTAGTATTCATATTTATAGCTAGTATTTTGGTTTTTCCTAAATTTATTTTAAAACCAGACACTTGACCATATTGATTAATCGTATTCATTAAAACCATACTAGATTCCTGCGGTTGTTCCAATATTATGACCAAATCATCCGCAAAAGCGCGGACTCTGTATTCTTGCTGCCTAATCTTGATCCCTTTTAGACCATCCAAGCCCCGTATTTTATTCAACAATATTTCCAAAGTTATAATGAACAATAGTGGGGACAAAGGACAGCCCTGTCTTGTACCTTTTCCGATTTGAAAAGGGTCTGTTAAACTTCCGTTGATGATGATTTGAGCTGTTTGCTGTTGGTATATTGCTTTGATTGACTGTAAAAAGCTATCTCCTATCTGCATTTTTTGCAATATTTTCAACAGAAATTGCCAGTTAACTCGATCAAAGGCCTTCTCAGCATCCAGAAATATGAACGCAGCAGGAATTTGGTTGTTCTTTCCCAAATATTCTAATACATTGATAATTAGTCTAACATTACTCTTCATCTGTCTCCCCTGTATAAAACCTGTTTGGTCGGTATGTATCAATTGTTGAATAACCACCATTAACCTATTTGCTAGTATTTTAGTAAAAATTTTATAATCTACATTAAGTAATGAGATAGGTCTATAATTTTTTGGTTGGGTAGTATCTTGATCTTCTTTGGGTATCAAAGATATAAACGCTGTCTTCCAAGATGGGGGCACTTTACCTTCCGTTTGAATTTTATTAAATAGTTCTCTAAGAGGTTCTACCATTTCTAACTGTAAATTTTTATAGTAAACCGCTGTCAAGCCATCTGTGCCTGGCACTTTCCCTAACTTTAGTTGCTTAATTACCTGCAAAATTTCCCCCAAGGTTATTGGTTGGTTCAACTTTTGCCTGTACTCTTCTCTAACTAGGGGTATTTTCTCTTTATCTAAGTATTTGTCTATATCTAAACCCTTAATTTTATCCCCTTTATACAATTCTGTAAAAAATTCCCGAAATGCCTTTTGAATCTCCTCCTGTTGAAACACCTCCTTCCCTCTATAAATCAATTTGGTTACATTTTGAATTTTCCTTTTTTTCTAATCTGATAAGCTAACCATCTGCCCGGTTTATTTGCGTTACAAAAAGTGTTGTGTTTTGCATATAATAAACTAGTGGCCACCTGGTCAGAGATCAGCATATCAAATTGGGATTTTAATATGGTAATTGCTTCCTTAACCTTTGTATCGCCTGGATTCAATGTTAACTCCAACTCTTTCCCTTTAATTTCCTCTTCCAATTCTTTTCATTTTAGCCCTTGTTTATGTCTATGCATTTTGTTTATATTCATCAGTACTCCTCTCATATATGCTTTGCTTGCATCCCATACAAATTCCATAGGTGTACCCTTATTCATATTCAAAACAAAGTATTCAGATAACAATTTTTTACAATCATTAATGTGCTTTTCATATCTGAATAAGTTTTCATTCAGCCTCCAAAACCTTCTTGCCTGCACTGTCCTTCCCAATTCCATCCAAACTGGGTTATGATCCGAAAGGATCCTCGCCGCAATCTTTGTCTTCTTCACCCTAGAAAGTAAATCATTAGTGATTAATATAAAGTCAATCCTCGAAAAGGATTGATGTCTATCGGAAAAGAAGGTGAAATCATATTTCTCTGCGTTTCTTTCTCGCCAAATGTCTCTCAATTCAAAGTCGTCCATCATGTCAAAAAAAGGATTGGGTAACTTAGCTCGCATTTTAGTATTTGGGCGAGAGGTCTTCTTATCTCTTTTAGTGTCAATCACCGTTCCAGTCACCCAATAGTATACAAGACTTATAGTCCCACTGTAGTAATTTAGCATGAAGATTTCTATAGAATCCGTCTTGCTGTTGATTAGGAGCATAAATTCCCAAAAGTAATGTCTTTTTCCCTTCTAAGATTAGGTCTAGCGATATATCTTCCAAAGGGATCTGCTTCAATTAGTTCAGCCTTAATGTCTTTTCTTAAGTATACAACTATACCATTTTTCTTTTCCGTAGCAGAGGTCACAAAATGTTGACCAAGTTTGGGGTTAAACAAATATTTTTGATCAGTTGATTTGATATGAGTTTCTTGCAGACAAATTATATCATTCTTGAACTGTTTAAGATAGTGGAATATTTTCTTTCTCTTCTGTGGAGAATTCAGTCCATTGACATTCCATGTCAAATCTTAGTTGTCATCTCTGGTTGCCTAGAGAGGAAGGAGTTTTCTGACTGCTAGTTGGTGTTGATAAAAACTCCCTCGTGTGGCAACACAGGGACCGATTCAACCATAGTTGCAATTGGGAAACTGTAACCATCCTAACTCACAGCTCAATCCAAGTTAAATCCAAAAGCTGCCAGTTCCTGACAGCCTGGCATTCAGAGAAATCGGCTGTCAAGAGGCCCAGAGAAATAAACTGTATTTTTTGCACCATAGAAGAGTTGATAAAAAAGCTAAGAAAACGATCATCCATTACCTCTGCTCCACCAATTCCCCACCTCCCTTTTCTTCCTTGGTATGGATTATTCACTTTTGTATTCCTTTAACGCTTCTGGTTTTGCCTCTGCTCTCTCCGTTCTTTCTGCATTTAATTTAGCCAACTATCCCTTTCCTAGAAACGCTTCCTTATATACACAGACCTTTCCACCTTTCTTGAGAGCATCCCTTGTAGCAACCACACACTTCCTACCATTTTACAATAGGCATTTCGTATCTTCAAATGTCTGTATTTCCTCATCATCAGTGAAGCATTTCTGCCATTTATATATAACTTTCCAAATCTCCTCTCTGAAACTGCCTTAGACTTCAATATATTAATTTTCAGATCCACAATCCTTAGCTCAATGTCTGCTGTGAATAATTCAGATCCTCAACCAGCAAAACAGCCTCATCTGCAAAGAAACCTCTACAAACATTTCACACTTCCAACCCACATGCTGTAATCTCCTCCCAACTATTCCTTATACACGCATCCATAAATACTTTCAGCAGCCAATAGGTGGTGGTGAATCTGCATTGCACTTTATAGGTTTTGCTCATTGATGCCCTTTTCTCCGCATTCCGTCAGCCCCCTTTCCCTTTGCACAAATTCAGCCCCCTGTGGTTAAACCACACCAACATTTTAAGTTTCCCCTAGTTAGTCATCTGCACACATAGCCTTTCCATTTATCCACATTCTACTATTTCCTGCTTCTTGTTCATAATGTTTCTTGAATATTGGTACAGGTAGTCCTCAACCTATGACCACAATTGAGCCCAAAGCTTATGTTGCTAAGTGAGAAATTTGTTAAGTGAGTTTTGCCCCATTTTATGACTTTTCTTGCCACAGTTGTTAAGTGAATCACCACAGTTGTTAAATTAGCAACACTGTTGTTAAGTGAACCTGGCTTCCCCATGGACTTTGCTTGTCAGGCGGTCACAAAAGGTGACCACGTGACCTCAGGACACTGCAAACCGTCATAAATATGAGTCAATTGTCAAGCATCCAAATGTAAGTCATGTGACCCTGGGGATGCTGCAATGGTCATAAGTGTGAAAAATGGTCATGTCACTTTTTTCAGGACTGTTGTAACTTTAAACGGTCACTAAGTGAACTGTTGTAAGTGAGGACTATCTGTATTAGCATTACAGTGTTAACATTACAGTGACATGTTCTGCATATCACTAACATGGCCATACAAATCTCTTAAAATGCTCCTTTCAGAATGCCATCAACTCCGTTGCACACCAAATCACGTGAGCATTTTTGCTTTGGACTCCTTAAGAGCAATGTGCTTTAATCTTCTTTGCTTCTTTGAGGATCTTCTTTGCAACTGAGCCCACTAAGACCCATCCCCATTGGCCTTCACCTGCTCCTCAGACAGTGTAGAGCACTTTCCTGGAAAAAGAAAGGGCAGACTGGCACCAGCCTTTGCCAGGGCAGCCTCTGCTTCCGGGATCAAAAGCTGGCCCTTAAATTGATAACAGGACAGAAAGCTAACCTCCCTTGGTATCCAATGTGGAAGGTTTCTGTCTCCCAGGTCAGCCTGGAATCCTTCAGGATGTCATTTCCATCCAGCCTCCCAATTTTAGGAGGGGAAAAAAAGTGCCTTGTGATACCGAAGGGATTTTGTGTCTTCCCTCCTGACTCAAGTGGTGTCTCAAGCCTCTGCCTTGCTCTGGGTCCAGGAAGAGAGCTGGCAGGCTGTGAAGCCCAGCAAGTGTCCCTTCTGGACAGGGATAAGTTCTGGAGAATTCTTTGTGCAGGTGCAAACCCAGATTGAGAGATTGTGACACCCAACAAGTCCCTGTGTGTGTAGACAAGAGTCGGCCCTGGACTACAAGCCTAGCAGGCAGTAGAGAGTTTGAAATCTGTGGCCTCCTGCTACAATGTCTTTTTAGCCAGAGAAAAAGGCCACAAAAAGGAGGCCTAATTTTCCCAGGTGCAGGAAAAATAGACAGGAGAAGCTGCCCTCTTCAGTCTGTGCAGAGGCTGCTGTGGGAAAAAGCTGGCATCCCTGCGCTTGAACAGCTGCCCCACAAGACCTGAAAGGCCTGGCAGGCTAAGAAGGGGCGGCTGGACTGCCCATTGCTGCCACCAGCGGGCATCATGGCCCCAAGAGAGATCCAAGGTTGGCCACAGACTTTCTGAAAGGAGGAATTAAAGATTTTCAACCGAAGTCTGATCTGGGAGGGAAACAGATCTGAGCCGCTGGGGAAGGGCTCTCCTGGGTCGGGGCTGCTGAGGACAGACGGGGGCCCGGGGGGAGGGGGTCTTGTGCTGCTGCTGTAGGCCCCTCCTTTGGCAGGACCGGCTAAGGGCCACCTCTTCTCCTGGGAACCATCTGGCGGTGAACGGGTCCATGTGATGCCTAGTTAGTGTCATTTATCTTGCTTTGTCTTGTAGCGCATTGTTGATATGCCCCAGTATCCTGTTTGCCCTTTTTACTGCAGCTCCATCCTGAGCTTCATGGATTTTTCTACAATATCCCCTAAACCCCTTTCCTGGTCAGTACTCTGCATGGCTGTTCCATGTAATCTGTGCCCTCAATATTCAGTTTGTGCCTCCCCCCCAAAGATATACCCTTTGGTCCATTTGTCTGCATTGTCCATGTTCTCGGCACAGCCTCCTGAAAAGCCCCTCACTGGACTGCTGGCCGGGTAATTCCTCCTCTGCCCACATCAGCCAAGGGTGGCTCTTTCCATTCAACCTGCTCCTTCAAATCTGCCTGGCTGCCCGCTGCTGCTGCCCCTCCTGAGGCCGAGATGCCTTTCACCCCCAGCGCTGTTTTCAGCCGGAGGTCCCTGCCCTCAGCCACCCATCTTCTGCTCTCCTCCAAAAGAAATTTCCTTTAACTTTCTGTTTTATGCAGTTTGATTTAAAATCTCTGCATTTTGCCAGAGCCTCTTCCATGTGGCGTGTGGGCGTGCCCTTGTCATGCGACGCAGGGTTAGGGTTCGAGACAGCTTCCTCTTTCATGGAAGTGCTTCTCTTTCGCTTGCAGGAACGAAGTAGCCAAAATGAAATTTGAAGGCAAGACGTTCTATTTATACGTAAGTCAGAAAGAGGTGAGTGCCTTCCAAAGGGATCTGCGTAATGAGACCAAACAAATCCGGTAGGATCTCTGCCTGCAGTTCACCCAAGAGATCTCAAGAACTTGTCTGGATTCAGGTTAAACACTGTATTACTTTATTAAAGCAACCGTCAGGCCGAGAAACTGGGATGTTTCCAAATGGACTAGCAGAGCTTCCTTGGTTCTAGGCTCCATTGAATCCCAGAAGAATCCAGCCCAGACAGACCCGACTTGATCAAGGACCAAAGCTGGTCAAAAGGGATGGAGCCAGTGTGGATGGACCATTCCCCTTGGGGGTGTTGAATGCTGAGCACCCTCTCTGGCTGGAGAAAAAGCACTCAGACTTCCAGGCCTCCCCCTGAACAAATACCAGGCCCTTCCCAATTGTTGGTCCCTTTTGTGGAGAGGGTTCTGTCCCCCCAGCTTCATGTGTGTGTGTGGGGGGAGGGGGGAGGCTGAGGCTGGAATCCAGACTGGAAAATGTTTGATCTTTGGGCTGCACTTATTGTCAGATAGAGGGAATAGCGCATCCTCTTCTCCACCACATCTTGAGATTACACACACACACACACAGAGACACTCTGAACCTCCCACTTCATTTCCCCAAAGGTGGGGAGGGGGACAGAGGAATAAGGGGTAGTTCAGGGCAATGCTGGGTGGGGAGATAAACAAACGTTGGGGTCTAGGACAGGCTGCCCAGTTACTCAGATGCTGCTGCTTTTCCAGACTCTGGTTGGGAGCTCTTGGTGTCCAGTAGAGCAAAGGCCTCTGCTTTGCCAAAAAGCCAAGATGGCGACCACCTGCCCTGTTTAATAGGCATCGCAACACATAAAAAAACAGGGTGGGACTTTGATGGCAGAGAATAGGGATGGTGAAGATGAAGGATGCTACGCAGGATACCCTAACCCTGAGCCCCAGGCCAAAGGGACTAAAGCAATTGTTAATGCCCAGATAACATTTGGAAATGGCTCAGGCTCCTCCCTAATTCACTGGAGCAGGAGGAACAACCACCTTACAACTAGAGTGGCAAAATTCTGTTCTGAGAGCTCACCTTAATAAAAGCTGTTTTAGACCCACCTGTGAGGGTAGAGTTGGTTTCCTGTTCTGGCCTATGACTGAGCTGGATCGAAACCATCCATGTTTTCTTTCGTTTCATTATATTTTGCATGCTTTCTTTCAAACAACATCAAGACCACCTGTAAATTAACCCTAAGGATTTTTCTGGGATTTTGACAGGAAAAGAAAATTGTTCTGACCTATTTTGCTCCGACTCCTGAAGCCTGCAAGCATCTCTGGAAATGTGGGATTGAAAATCAAGCCTTTTATAAGTGAGTAGAAGATGCATTTTTCAGGATTGCTTTCTACCCTTGGGAAGCAGCTGTTGCCAATGTAGAGCCTGCCTGCTCAGCCCAAAGTGGCGGTGATGTTTCCTGCAGAAACCTGGTCCAGGATTGATTTCTCTGCTGCAGCCCCATCTTGCCCTAACCAGGTTGGGCTTCTGCCTGGGAATCCTTCCCATCTCCCAGACGAGGCTCAGAAGCCTGAGAAATCAAAGCGTCTGTGAGAAAGAATTCCTCACGAAGAGCCTCTGCTGTCTATGAGCATCTTGTGTCCATCTTCCAAGTCATCTGGTCTTTTGTATCACAGGAGTTCCCTCCGCTGTGTCTCTTTGGGAATCTTCTGTTCGGGGAGCTTCCCTTTTCCTCAGGCCAAGAGGAAAGCAGGCACTGCATTGCTTAGACAGGTCCTTGGGGCTTGCTAGGCAAGGGCTGAAAAGTGACCACCATAATGGCCTGGGATTGATGCACGTCCTCAGAGAGGCGATAGATGGGTATTTCTGTTTAATTTTAAGAGCCACATACCAAAGTACAGCTTTTCATTTTTCTAAATCAATTTGCACAGATTATACATATGGACCAACCAAATCCTGAGTAGTCTTGCATGCTTGCCAAAATAACATGTTAACATTGCATTTAATGAGCACCTTTTCCAGATATTGCTGTAGTTCCCCAAGTTGGATATTGGTATTGGTATTTATTCGATTTGTAAGCTGCCCTATTCCCCGAAGGGACTCAGGGCGGCTGAACAAAAACCAGGGGAAGGGGAAAAACAAATACAAAAAGTAAGACAAACAGGACAGTGATACAACAATTTAAAAAAGCACAGCAAGCACAGCAAATTCGAGTAGTGGGGGGGGGGGGACTCAACCCCAGGCTTGCTGGGACAGCTAGGCCTTAACGGCTGTCCGGAAGGCCTGAAGGGTGGCGAGGGTCCGAATCTCCACGGGGAGCTCGTTCCAAAGGGACGGAGCAGCCACAGAGAAGGCCTTCCTCTGGGTGGTCGGCAGCCGGCATTGGCCGGCAGATGGAATTCGGAGGAGGCCTAATCCGTGGGATCTAATGGGTCTATGGGAGGTAATTGGCAGAAGGCGGTCTCTCAAGTACCCAGGTCCAATACCATGTAGGGCTTTATAAGTAATAACTAGCACCTTGAAGCGTATCCGGAGACCAATAGGCAACCAGTGCAGCTCGCGGAGGATAGATGTGACGTGGGTGTACCGTGGCGCACCCACAATCGCTCGCGCGGCTGCCTTCTGGACCAGCTGAAGTCTCCGAACACTCTTCAAGGGCTGCCCCATGTAGAGCGCATTGCAGTAGTCCAGTTCTTGAGGTCACAAGGACATGAGTGACTGTTGTAAGATCCTCCCGGCTCAGGTAGGGACGCAATTGGTGCACCAGGCGAACCTGGGCAAATGCCCCCCTGGTCACAGCCGACAAATGGTAATCTAAGGTCAGCTGTGGGTCCAGGAGGACTCCCAAATTGCGAACCCTGTCTGAGGGGTGTATAATTTCACCCCCCAGCCTGAGAGATGGAATACCTTGCCAATTTGTGGGAGGAAAAAACACAAGCCACTCGGCCTTGTCAGGATTGAGAGCCAGCTTGTTAACCCCCATCCAGACCCTCACATCCTCCGGGCACTGACACATCACGTCAACTGCTTCACCGAGCTGGCACGGGGCGGACAGATACAATTGAGTATCGTCCGCATACTGGTGGTATTTTATCCCGTGCCGTCGGATGATCTCTCCCAGCGGCTTCATGTAAATGTTAAACAGGAGGGGGGGACAGGACCAACCCCTGCGGCACCCCATAGTTAAGGGGCCTAGGGGTCGACCTCTGTCCTCCAACCAACACCGACTGTGACCTGCCCGAGAGGTAGGAGAACCACCGAAAAACGGTGCCTCCCACCCCCACCTCTCGCAACTGCCGCAGAAGGATACCATGGTCGATAGTCTCTGATTCTGTTAAATCAAATAAATCTCAGTCTGATCAGTGCTACCTAAATTCAGCTGTGAAATGGATTCCCCTCAAAGTAGCTCAAAGGATCTGGGAACTCTGGGAACCCCACTAACCAAGGTGCTGACCCTTGGCATTCTCTGCTTTGCCTGGTGAGGAGATGGACACCCAAGTAGAAACAAAGAAACGGTTCCATTTGTTGCAAGAGGAAAAAAAATTATGAGAAGCCAAATGAATTACAGTAAATCAGAGCTAAAGGGTTGATGCAAAGGCTGCCCAGTTAATTTTCCCATTATCTCCCTATTGTCCAGCCATGTTCAAAGGAGTTTTCTTGGGATCACTCCTTGCATGGGTAGGCTAGCTAGATGGTGAGCCCTTGCATTCCCCTCTGGCTTTGGGATGATGAGCCGATATCTTGGGAAGGCACGATGAATAGTTCCAGTCACCCCCTTCTCAGTAGCTCCTTCCCCCCAAAGTCTATCGTAAGCTCGCATCTAGCCAAGCGAGGCTGAAGCTCAGGCAGAGATGGTTTTTGAAGGATTGCTCAGCTGTGGGGCAGAGAAGGCTGGAGGAGGAACGCGATAGGACAGGGATGGCTAATCTTTTTGCCCTTGTATGCTGAAATGCGTGTGACAGCATGTGTGCGTGTGCCCATACCCATAATGCAATGCGTGTGCGACATCCCCCTGCATGTTCTGCACCCTGCACCCATATGCCCAGCAAAGGGTCATCTTTGGAAAGGCCTCCATTGGGCTCCCCATGGCAGGTGGAAACACCCCCCCCCCACTTTAGAGTGGGGGCCTTGCAGGAGTCTGGCTGGCTGCTCTTTTGCCACCACTTCTGCATGAAGCCATTTGAACCAGCAATGAAGGCAGGGAGAAGGGCCATGAAACCTGGCCAGGTCGGATGGCATTCAGCTGTGGCTGGGAAAGGCTCCCCAGGGCAGATCTGAAGAGAAGGCACATCCCTTTCAGGGCAAAGCAGCCATAGGTCCAGAATGGGCATTGTGAAAGCCTCAAAGCTGGCCACGCTTTCCCATGCGCTTCTGAGCTGCGCCGATGTACAGGTGTGCCAGCTGCCGCAGAACAGAAGGAAAACTTGGTGCTTGGTGGCCATTAGCAGCACCCAAGCTGGTCTCTCCCCCAGGGGCGTCTCTTGTACCAGATCTTGGAGCCTTTGGTTCATTTTCAGCACATGGAAATGATAAGCTTCCAAAACGCTCCTCCCATCGCAGCCCTTCCCAAAGCCAAGAAGCTGTGGATGGAGTGCTGTTATTCGATCCCTGTTCCCACCTCTGCTTCTTGCTTCAGGTTGGAGAAGTCCAGTCAAGTTCGCACCGTCTCCAGCAGCAACTTATTTTTCAAAGGGAGCCGATTCCGGTACAGGTAAATGACGACTGTAAGCGGCTGTCGCTGGATCTGTTTTGACACACACCTGGTTGTGTGAAGCCTGAGAACCGATTAAGGGAGGCGACAGTACAAAAGAAAGTCTCCTCTGAGTTGAGCTGGACCCATTCAGTCCTGGCATTTCTGGGGTCCCCCTTCCCAACACCACACAGAGCCACCCCCACTTGGCTCTTCCAGAACAGGAAGGCTGCCCAGGTACTCTGACCAAACTAGGCACCCAGTCAAAACCTTTCCAGGTATCCAATCTGGTTATTGCCAGGGATTAAGCAATAGCCTTGAGCGATGCTGCAGGATTGAGCACTGCCATGCTCCCAACTTTCAGGGTGGGGGGAGTTTGCCAGCAGAATCTTGGGCTGGGCATTTGCCACGCTTGTCACCTGCTCTGCTCTCCAATGTCTTTCAGTGGCCGAGTTGCCAAAGAAGTAATGGAGTCTAGTGCCAAAATTAAGAGGGAGCCTCCGGAAATACACAGGTAAGGCAGCTCTGGAGGAGCGAAAGGGTCAAAGGAAGGGCGAAGACAAGGGTGGTGGCAGTAGCTGGACCTTTTGCCAGAGCCTGCCCCCCTTGTGATGGGAAGAGATTGCTGCCTCTGCCCTTCCTTTCTTTCGCAGGGCTGGACTGGTTCCCAGCCGTAGCTGCCCCTCCATCCCCCACGGACCCCGGCTCAGCAGTGTTCCCAGGACCAGGCGGAGGGCTGTCCACATCTCCATCATGGAAGGTGAGTTGGCTGCCCCTGCAGGTGATAGTCCTCATTTAGCAACCACATTTAAGTCAGTAATCGCTTAAGAGACAGTTGCGAACCATTGAAACTATGACTGTATTTACAATCTTTCTTCAGCTTTGCTTTGCAGACATAGAAAGGTTGGAAATGTGAGGATTGGCCATCAAGTTACTTTTCCATTGTTTGTGTTGGACGCTGCATTTGGTTCATTGGAGTTCATTTTGTTAGATTGCTCAGGTGTCTTTCTTATAGATTTTAATGTTTTGGAACTAGGTATTGGAAAAATCGCTCAGGAGTCGAGGCTTCAGTTTCCCAGTAGAAAATTGCAATGACCAAAGCCTCTGCGTGAACTTCATCCTTCTTTCCTAGTTGGAAGAGGGAAGTGTATGCCGAAGAGAGACAGTAGATCCAAAGCAATTCATGGATTGTTGTTTCAGTAGCTTTATAAGAAGGCTCAGCATTTTCCAAAATTGTGGCAGCAGAGTCTTCTTTTCATGCATTTGCTGAATATTTTGCCATTTACCAGAAGAAATGAACCCGTTTCTAAACCTTTAGAGGCAGACCGATAGCAACATGTCATTCAGAGAGGGAAACAACCACCAAGAACAATGTCCCTGCTGCCTGGAACAGCTCAGCCTAGTCTTGCTGGAGCTGAGCAACTGATTTCATATCCTTCCTGGGAAGAAAGCATGCAGACAGCTGTAGAAGGGACATCATCACATTTTCCAGTAGCTCAGACTTCAACCCCTCTCCCCCAAAGCTTACATTGATTCTCAGAGGAACAGAATCAGCAATTTGTAGACCAACAATCAATCTAGGAACAAAATCAAAGATGTGACTGAGAGCCTTAAAAATAACCAAGCCCACAATGTTATCCCTTTCTTCTCTTCCATGCGGAGACAAATGGTCTGGCAGGAGATGGGGCTGCACAAGAACTGAAAAACATATTTTTGGAAAACTCTGGCTCAGCTTATCCAAAGGGCTTTTAACTAAATCCGAGGGGGGGAGGGTGACCAGCCTTTAGGGCCTCATCCCAAGCATCAGCCAGAAGACCATCAATCACACATGGAGGTAGGGAGTGCTGGGAAGGAAGGAAAACTCCAATATGAAAACACAAGATGTAGGAAACAAACCCAGGGTCAACTATAAAGGACTATATACTAATGCTCAATGTTTGGGGAACAAACAGGGTAAGCTTGAAGTATTAGCACATGAGGGCAAGTATATTATAGTTGCCATTACCAAAACTTGGTGGGATGAAATTCATGACTGGAATGTTCTGATGGAAGGATATAAAATGTTAAAAAAAAAAAAACAGAGCTAAGAAAAAAGGAGGTGGAGTTGCATTATAGGTAAAAAATTACTGCATCTCTACAGAAATACATTAAGACCAAGGATGAAAGCCTCCTTGATTGCACATGGGTTAATGTAAAAGGAAAAAAGAACGACATGGCCATAGGCATATGGTATAGGCCACCCAACCAAGCAGAAGAAACAGACAAACTTTTTGCTTATCAGTTAACTGATACATGCAGGAAACACACCACTGTAGTAATGGGGACTTTAACTATCCTGACATCAACTGGAAGAAATAGGTTCCTGACAAGCCTAGCTGATAACTTTGTCATCCAAAAAGTGGACTTAATTCTTACTAATGGAGATGAAAAAATAAAGAAAAAATAAAGGGGATTGAAGTTGTAGGGGAGACTGGATTGGAATTCAATAAAATGCAGGCACAAGCAGTAGAACAAAATCCAACAGGACAAAGCCATGCCAGCTTCTAGTAATAGCTCTGCTTGCTTCCATTTGCAGATCCAATGCTTATCTTTTCCAGGATTTTCCTAGGTATTGATATCAAACCTATATATCTAGAGTTTCCTGGATCCATTTTTTTCCTTTTGTAGAAACCATATAAGCTCTATCCAGTCCTCTAGTACTTTCCTGATGCTCCAGGATCTTTGAAAGATACGGTTCAGTGCTCCCAAGATTATGTCTGCCAGCTCCTTCAGACCCCTGGGATGGAATCCATCTGGTCCTGGCAATTTGTACTTATATAGAGTTGATGGGTGTTGTGCTCTTATCGTTTTCTTGCCTATTTTGACTTCTCTGTCGTTTACAGTAAAATTTTCGTTAGGTAGGACTATTTTTTCCTTTTCTATAAAGACAGATGCACAGAATGAATTAAGCAGCTCCACTTTCTCCCTGATGCCTCCTTGCCATCGCCTCCCATTACTGGATCAATTGTTTACTTGACTTTTTTCTTGTTTCCTACATGTTAAAAGAAAATTTTATTATTTTTTTACATTTGCAGCAAGCCTTCATTCATTCTGAGCCTTACCTCTCCTGGCTTCATATTTGAAGATCTGGGCTATATGCGGTATTCTGCCTTAGTTATGCATCCCTCTTTCCGTTTTCATACTTGTCCTTTTTGTCTTTCAGTTTATCTGGACAGTTCTTTATGTAACCACGATGGTTTCCTCTTCTTGGATCTGTGGTGAACTGTGCTTTTATAATCTCATTTTTCAGAGTTTTCCAAGCTTCTTGAGAGTTTCTCCCTTTAAGGTTTTCACCCATGAAATCCTTCCCAAGCTTTGTTGAAATCAGATCTCCTATGGTCTAAGAAAAGATAAGCAATGGGTCTGCAAACACTTAGAAACAAGCAAAGCTATTACTAGAAGCCAACATGGCTTTGTCAAAAACAAATCTTTCCAGACAAACCTTTTTATATTATTTGATAGTGACCAGCAAAATGCAGTGGGCATAATTTACTTGGATTCAGTAAGGCATTTGGCAAAGTAGACCACAACCTACTGCTTTATAAGATAGAAAAACGTTAGCTAGGCATCGTCACTACCAGATGGATTAGTAATTGGCTGATCAACCGCACTCAACGTGTAGGCCTTAATGGAGCTGCATCTACATGGAGGGAAGTAAGCCATGGGGTATCTGAAGGTCCTGTCTGAGGCCCGGGACTCTTTATCATGGCAACTAGAACAGGACGTGGTGCAGTATAAAGCAGCACTATCGCAAAAGGAGTTATCTGGAAATGGCACTTTGACTGATTTAAAGAGAGCAAAGAAGAACGCTGCCCTGCCATGCAAACTTTAGGGGGGGGGGGGCTGTTGGCCTTTGAATGGTGGAAGCCGTTTTTATGGCTCTGCAATGTGCCCCGTCTTTCTGTCCCTTCAGGCCTCGAGTCTTTGCGAGACAGCGCTCACTCCACCCCGGTCAGGTCAACCTCCCACAGCGACACCTTCTTGCTCCACTCGCGGAGTGGCAGGGCGGAGAGCAACGAGCGTGTGGCGATCATCTCAGATGAGATCTACAGTCCATCGGACAGCGTGCTGCCCACTCCGGTGGCCGAAGAGAGTCTCGAGCTGATGCTGCTGTCCCGGCCGATTAATGGCAACCCTTGCAGCATAGAGGAGGAGTCAGAAGCCGGCGCTCTAGCGGGGGAGGCAGAGGAGCTGGGAAGGGACCTCCGGGCCTTGTGCAGCAGTGGAGGAGCCCAAGCAGAACAGGTGAATAAGTTTGTTTTAAGTGTCCTCCGTCTGCTCCTTGTGACGGTCGGACTCCTCTTGGTTTTGCTCCTTCTCCTGATCATCCTTACAGAGTCTGACCTTGACGTTGCCTTTTTCCGTGATATTCGCCAGACCCCCGAGTTTGAACAATTCCATTACCAATACTTTTGTCCCCTCAGGCGATGGTTTGCCTGCAAAATCCGCTCCGTACTCAGCCTGCTCAATGATACCTGAAGGCAGTTGTCCTCCTAGTAACTAGCCGGGTGGACTGTGGAAGATCCCTGCTGCCCATGCCCAGAAAACGGAGCTCATCGTGGTGCCATCAGCACATAAACTAAGTCCTCCTCCTCCTCTCATGACTCAAAGCACGCTGCGGCCCAGGAGGGCAGTTTCCCAGCCGAAGGACAGACTCACACCAGATCAAACCCACCACGTAATCAATTTCTTTGCAGGTCCTCTTGGGGGAAGCTCCTTCAAAGTCCTGCTTTCCGACATTCAAATTACTCTGCACTCTTCAAATTTAGTTTTGCTTCCGTAGAGGTGTTAACTGCAGAAATTTCAAGTAGAGAGAGCTTATTTTTATTATTACTAGCGTCGGACTAAATGCCAGCCTTCAGCTGGGAGACCAGTTCACGAAAACAGCTGTTACTTTATGCAGGAGCTTTTGTAATGGTGCTACTGAGTTGTAAGTTTAATAATATAGTATTATTTTATTAAAACTGTCACTGTGCATAGCATTACCATCTTGGACATGGACACTGAAAACAGGGCAGTTTTATTTTCTTACCGATCGCCAGGCTTTATGTGGGGGTGTGACGGCGGGGGGCGGGGAATGATAGGACCAATGCCAATATTGTGAGATCATCTAGCATTAATTCTTTTCAAGCAATAGGTTGTTACGAGAGGAAGTCAGTCGGCATTATATTTATTTCTTCCCTTAGCATGGAGTGCAACGGCCATTAAGTACCTGTCTTTGGTGAATTTCTATCCTTGGCCTTTTCAATCCCAGAGACCTTTTCTTAGAATAGGTGGGTGCCAAAGGAAGCAGGAGCTGGTGAAGATGGGAAGAGTCAATCTGTGCACCTGATTGTTGTTTTTGAAATCTTGCTGTAGAAGTAATCATCAGGTCTGGATTCTTTGAATGAGATTCTGCCACAGTAAACTGTAAATTTTTTTGTATTATGAAAGAACTTATTTCAACCTATATTTTAAGAAAAATATATATTTTGTTAATGAACCAAACCTTTTTTTACTTTATAAATTGGATAAATGTAGTGTTCGGTATCAAGTGACGGAGATACTCACAAGGTTACAAGTATTTTAGAACAATGTGTTAACATGGCATCAACCATCAATCGTTTCTAAAAAGTGAGCTGTTTTGTGCTATTTTAAAATGAAAATTAGGAGAAATGACAAGTAACCACTGAGAAGAAAACAATCAGACCCACAATGTCTCCAAAGCAAAGGGAACCCAGACTTCTTTGTATTTTGTTTTGTGATTCAGAGAACATTCTCTAAAAGCAGCAGCTCACTTGTACAGGGAGCAATAAAACATGGGAAGAGAGCAAGAGCACGAAATCTGACTGGCAAGGGTTCTATTTCATCTCAGGGAGAGATTTCAAGTCATTTGGGGATCTAATCAGAAATATTCCAAGAGGCCGGCTTCATGATCTTGACTCTGCCGGGGCAGCCCTGTGTATGCGCAGAGGCCCTCCACATTCAGCAGAACCGAAGCACTGCCAGAACCAATGGGAAGGAGGCTACGGAGGGGGGGACTTTGCGCAATGACTTTTCCTCCCCAGCTGGTCATTCGCCATTCAAAAAAGAGCACAATTAACAGCATTAGCAATACATAGGAATGGGCAAGACTCTGCTGCACTTAGACGGGGAGCATGCACATTGGTTAGCGAAGATGCCGGTCAATGGAGACTCCCCTCAGAGTCAAGTGGCAAAATCGCATGGCCGGTCTCTCAGGAGCCAGAAGCAATCGTGGCTTTCGCAAGAGGAACAGATGCATTACACTTTGTATCATCTAGGAGAAGATGGAGGGACATATCCAAGGATTTATGATGTTTTATGCAACAAAGCAACAAAAACTTCTAGTGTGGTGTGCCTACCTCAGTCTGTAGTAAATGATGCTTCTATGCAGTGAAGGAAAAGTTTTCATGTCGTATTCTCCATTCCAGAGAAAGATATAAACCTTCACGTTAATTGTTGGTGGTGTTTCTCATGCCTCAAACCTGTCCAATTCTACCTGTAACTATTTCATGCAATACATTTTTTAAAGACAAGATGCAAATGTTGGGGGAGGGGGAGTCATTCTTAGATAGCTGTTGACCCTAAATCCTGGACCCAGTTAAGGACACTTTCTCTTGTGCACTTCAGAATGCGTTGGGGCACTGAGCTCTGTTTCTGCCAATTCAACCCTTTGGCATTCTGTTTCATGGTTCATTGTTCATTTGTTCCAAATCACAACTGTATGACTTTTGGGGGGGGGGGATTTCCACAAGTTGCTGTATCAGAGGAAACAGACTCTGAATAAGGACTAAGGTGCCGCAGGCTGAAGCAGGAAAAGGTTGATTACCTGAAAATGTGAATTTTCCGTTTTCATAATATAGATGTTGTTAATTCATGTGCCAAATACTATATGTCATGTTTTTCCTTCAAAGATGTAATTTTTTCTACACTCAGCCTGTAGTTAGTGCAGAACCATTGATTCCATATAAAAGTATTTTCAAATTTAAATAAATCCTTAATTATGATGAAAAAAAAATCCTTTTGAGCAATTTAATTGGGGAACAATTGTTTACAATGATTACTAAAATCATTAAAGTATGTTTAAGGGGCATAATAAGAGAAGCTTGAAGAGAACTAACATGGTGTGTGTGTGTGTGTTATATGATTGTTTATACGTTAAAGATGTTTACGAACACAGGGGCCATCCCCACTCCCCTAATTTGTAAGAGCCATTTTTCTGATCAGAGCACTCATAATTTCCAATCGATATTAGGAATAAACAATATAAACATGATGTTTGAATTAAAAATATCAAAATATGCTTTTTATTGATTCTTGAACACACATTTAAATTTCTTATCACAAAAGTACTAGCATTTAACTTTTAAATGAAGTTTTATCTATTGCACAGTTTATAAGCTCTGTGATTAATAAGCCTCTGTGATTAAATTGACACCAATAGTTTCTCAGTCTGTTCAAAAAGTTACAATCCCATAATGGCAAACCTGAGCCTTATTAATTTCTTAGTCGCAATGGGGGATCTCTTCAGATGTGTGACCCAACGCACTTACTGGTCTGTAGCTGCCTTTGCCCTGAAGCAAAATCAGGCGTAACTAAACTAAACACTTAACTCTGATTTGTTTTCAGCATACTTGTCACTCTTTAAAGACATGCAGGCGGCCACTGGAATTTCCACCCACAACCAGGTACCTAGTGGGGTGCCAGGAATTGATGGAACAAACGGAGTTAAGATAATCCTCACTCAGAAAGGAGTGGAGCAGCTCTCCGCTGGTGTGAAAGGCCTGGATCTGCCTTGGCCGTGCCATGCTCCCCACTACAAAGCAGTCGTCCCTTTTGGGGTCCCAAATTGCCCGGAACCTGGTCAACCATCGACCTGTGTTGTTGTTGTGCCTGTTCAGAAAAGGGAAGAGAGAGATGCGGGGTTGGCTCACTTGGCCTTTAAATTCCTGAATGACACTTGGATGCCAGGACCTATGTGGAAAATTGTCTTCATTTAGGCAATTTCTTTCTCATCAGTACAGGTAGTCCTCAACTTTTATAGCCATTCATTTAGTGACTTACATTGGCACTGAAAAAAATGACTTATAGCCATTTTTCACACTTAGAACCACTGAGGCAGCCCTGGAATCCCGTGATGAAAATTCAGATGCTTGGCAACTGGCGTGTATTTATGTTGTCCCAGGGTCATGTGATCACCTTTTGTAACCTTGTCAATGGGGAAGCCAGATTCACTTAACAGTCATGTTACTAACTTAACAACTGCAGTGATTCACTTAGCTGTGGAAAGAAAGTTCGTAAAATGGGTAAAACTCATTTAACAACTGTCTTGCTTAGCAATGGAATTTTTTTGGTCATAAGTCAAGGGCTACCTGTATCCAGTCAATCTCCTTGTATCAACTCACCGAATAGTTGTGAGAATGGGAGCTAGAGATGATAAACACTGAGTTCCAAAGATCCTGTAAGGCAAAAATGAGGGTTTAGTCAAAGAAGTCCCAACCTTCGGATTAGGTTTTAAGAGAGTAGGACCCAAACCCTCAAACTGCTGTTTACATGCCCCCATTATCATTTTTATGATACAGGACTTTCTGTTTTTCTGTTGTAGATATATGGGGTGTATGTGACAGTTCTACAATTGGATATTCCACTGTATCTAGCCTTATGGCTGTAATAAACAAATTGATTGCTTTAAGTGCCACTTATGGCTTATCCTCAAAGTTGCTTACCTTTGCTCCCCTCCCTGAGCTGGGAGGAAACTTGCTGACATAATTCAGGCTGCCTCCAGGCCTAGTCTTATGGAGCAGGGCAGTCCATGCATCTCTCTATACAGCCTTCCAGCATGATCCAGGGAACAGCAACTGGGCATCTCCCCAGCATGGGCCTGGCCATTATCAGTAATTGCGAGAAACATGCAATCAACTCTCATCAATCCTTCTCATATGAAGGTTTGTGCTGGGGCACTCTAATGACCCATCTCATTTTGCACAAAGATTGTATCAAAACTTCCTTGAGGAGCAAATATTTCACCCCTCCTGCAGCCTCCCCAACAAGGAATCAATATAGCCAGGCGTAGCATCAGTTGGTTCACATTCCACTACCCCCCCCCCCCCCCCCGTATTCGCTATTCTACTATCTTTGCTCAGGGAACAGGTTCTTGACAACCTAGTCCACAGGTTGATTCAAGAACAGAAGAACCACCTCCGGAAAGTAAAATGGCCGTAATGACGACCTATGTGATACCAGCAGCAGATAGGTAGAGCTGGGGCCTTGCTCTTCTCCTCCGTTCAGCAGCTCAGATACAGAAGAAATAACGCTGCTTCCTCATCTCTCATTTTAAAACTTCCTGACTTTGCACACCAGACCTTTGTGAAGGGAAGAAGCCATGATGGTTTTAAATCATGTTGGCCAATTTCAGGCCAGAGGCTACTTCCTTCTTCCTGCCTCTTTCTAGACCCTATTTCCCCCACGCCCACAGGTAACCATCCCTCCACTTACCTCCTACTTTCCACCATGCAACTGTCTGTGTGTGTGTGTTGGAGAGCTGGAGTTATTACTATTCCAGCATTCTTCCCACTTACCTATCCAGTCTACTCGTCCAACAAAAAGGCCTTAAATTCCTCAAACTTTCAGAGAGAACACAAAGAGCTGATGTGGCGCAATGGTTAGAATGCAGTACCACAGGCTACTTCTGCTGCCTGCCGGCTGCCTGCAGTTTAGCAATTCGAATCTCACCAGGCTCAAGGTTGACTTAGCCTTCCGTGGTGGGTAAAATGAGGACCCAGAGTGTTGAGGGCAAGAGGCTGATGCTGTAAACTGCTTAGAGAGGGCTGTAAAACACTGTGATATATGTGCTATTGCTATTCCAGGGTTGGGGACCAAGTCCCTGACAGGGAATGTGAACAGACCCTGGATGATGAGGGGGAAATCAGGGCAGTGGAGCATGGGGGGCGGGGTGTTACACCATCCCTGTAGCTTAAACTGAGCGCTAGTTGCAACAGTGAGCAGCAAAGATCCCTGCACTGCATGGAGATGGGAAACCTCCCAGAAAGGCTGACTCCTGGATGGCCCAATTTCCCGAGGCTGATAAAGGCTGTCCACCCAAATTTCAACCGTGACCTGGCTGGGCACTATGCCTTGGGGTTTCATGCTGTCGGGTCAGCAGTCTAGTTTCCCCTCCCAAGCAGATGAAACCTGGCTTGGATAGAAGGGTGGTTGCCATCTGTCCCTTGCCCTGCTCCGATCCCCTATGAGCCCAGACTGCAGACCACCCTTGGTCTCTATGTAGCTGAGGATCCCCTTAAGAAGATGGTCCACCCCACTGGTTGAGTTTTCTGGGCATTTGGGAATTCCCTGATGGTTCAGTTTCCCTCCTGATTGATGTCAAAATAGTTTCTAAGCTGTCAATCCCAGCTGGCTCCAGGCTTCTTGGAGCAGCTGATGAGAGCAAAATGATCCTGGTGAAAAACAGGACCACCACCACCCCAACCTTGTAGGAGCATGTGCCCACATGTGCGGCCCCTCCGTGGCACCTGGTCCTTCTCCTCCAGCTGCAGATTCTATGCAAGTCCTTCCAGAGAGGCTGGAGAAGGAGGCAGCTGCTGCTCGAGGCCGTTTGTCTTTCTTCTCTTCCCTTGGGGCAGATGCCAACTGAACTGCAGCTCCTCTTGCTCTGTGAACTCATCTTCGGACTTTCCAGTTTGTGGAATCCAATGGTCAATAGTAGAACCAAAATTGCTCGATTCCTCACAACATTTGCAATAAGGGTATAGAGGTGTGTCTGTGGAGTCCTCTAGCCTTTCCCCAGCCCCTCCTCTCAACAAGGTTCTTTGATCTCATCCCCATTTTTACACAGAAACCAGCAACCTCCCTTTGTTCTGCACATATCGCAAAGAAAAAAGAGAAACTGCTTTGAAGGCTACTTAGGCAATTTCCCTGGACCTTTTGTCCTGCTAAATAAGGTATTTTAGCTGCTGCAGAAGAAAATTAGAAGGCAGACTCTCCAAAGCAAAATCTAATAGAAGACCAACTCACGCATACCTCAGACTATCGTCAGCACAAGTTGTCACTACTCTGTTTCCAGTCACAGGTGAAAAATAAGCTGAAGCAACACTCTTGGTGTGTCCGCTGAGAGCAACGACTGCCTGGCTTCTGCTCTTCAGGTGCCGAGCATCATAAATACTGACGTTTCTGTAAGAGGAAAGGGGAAATGGGTTGTTTACCAGGATTGTACACTGTCTTCAAAGATCAGGAAACTCTGCGTAAGGAGTCACCTTCCATCACTCCCGAATAAGCGGGACTAAGGCAAAAGAGTGCGCACAAAAGAGAATTTCAGAGTTGTGGGGAATCTAAGCAAAGAAGCTTTTCAGGAAGTGTCTCTGAGTTCTGGGAGTGAAGAAACACGTTTTCAGAGGCAATAATGGCCAAGAGGATTCTTGAACCCAGTTTTAGAACTTAATGGGGGTGTCCTCATTACTGCTTCCTTCCTACTTTCCTGTGCCTCACCTGCTTAGCCTACATGAGGACTGTGCTTTCTCTGGTGTGATGCATCCCCCATCCCAGTCTTGTGGCACAAGCACTGAGATATGTGATGGAGCTCCCAGCTGGGCTGAGGGCTTTTGGATAAAGCCACAGGGCTGGATGCTCAGAACTGGAAGTGGGCAGAAAGGGTCCTGTAGCCTGGGGACAAAGGTGTAATGACAGGGGGAACTTGGTGACAATGACAACGTATTCGAGAACAGGCAACCTAGCACCATAAAGCCAGTTGTTGCAGGTTTGTGCCATGCATACAGAAAGCAAAAGCAGGGAGAAAGCTTATGAGGAATGAGGCAAAACAAACTTTTGGAAGGGCATCAAAACAAACAGCAATCAAACAACCCACACCCAGAACAAGTGGCATTTTCTCTGTGGATTTTTGCAATTGGCTTCACGTGGAGTTGCCTTGGAAGATCACTCAGAAGACCCTCACCAAACACGGCTGCTGGGAGGAGCTCCGGGGTGGGGCCACTCTTCTGAGTACAACTCACCTCTGGATGGGAGCTAGACCGGGGCCTCTATAAAGCTGCAGGTGGTCCTTGTTAAGTGGCCAGTTGCCTAGCGACTTTTCAACTTTACAATGCCCCCCCCCAAAGCTTCTTACGACCCAGTTCCAGAGCTTTGATGCAGCACACACGCCTGCAGTCGTAACTGCACTTCAGGCACTTGGCAACCAGCTCACATTAGGACCGACTGCAGCATTTCATGGTCACCTGAACACAATTTGAGGTTTTTGACAGTTTCCAGCCTTTTTTAGCTGGTAATAAAATTGCCCACAGGAATTCATGGCTTTGCTTGATGCCCATGGCGTTTACCTAATAACTGCTGCAAAAGATGTAAAATCAGATCCAGTTCAGTGCCTTGACTTACAACTCTCATTACTTATGGCACAAGTTCCAGGTTCCATTACAGTCTTAAGTGGAGGACTGTGCGTATAGCCCAGAGTCTGGGAATCTTGAGACTATCTATTCTGTTTAGATTTTGCCTGCCCAATCAGGGAGCAAGGAAGAATCCTGCTGAGCGGCAGGATGCAAAGGCTCCCATGTGCAGGGGATCAGTCTGTGAACCTTCCAGAAGCCTGTAAACACTGGCTCTTCAGAAGGCCTTTGGATCTTGAGTGCTTGGAAGCACTGTTCCCTCTAAGGTGCACAGCCGCACACGTGGAAAGTAAACACCGCGCAGCAGTTTCCAACTGCCGTGCAGTGTCGTTTGCTGGACACGGACTGCAGTCTGCAGAGCAGCTGCACAATCGCAATTGAAATCCCCTCCAGCTAAACAGGAGTCTTGAGGTGCAGCAGGGCAGCAAAGTGACTAGATTGAGGGCTTGTGGTGGCTTGGGCTTCCTGGAGCAACTATTTAGAGGGAACATTGCCCATAGCTGCCTTCGCACAAGTTTAAGAGGGCTAAATTTGCCTCGTTGGGGGGGGGGGGGAGGGAGTGATTGGCCGAAACTCGCTGAAAAAAAGTTCCATGTCTTTCTCACCCGTGATTAATTCAGCCTCTGAGATAAACGTATGGTGTGAAAGCAGCTGGCTTCCCTTCCTCTCCATCATCCGTGCCTCGATTAACACATAAAAGCCCACAAGGGGTGGGGGCTAGTAGCGAACCAAGAACGAGCTAACTAAGCTGTGTGTGGGTTGCTCGAGGCTACCCACCTGAGGCTCGCATTGGCAAATCCAGGGCGGTGCGGCAGCGATCCTAAACTCCCACCTAGAGCAACTGTGCCACAGAATCCAAATGCAAGAAGCAGAGTCTGTTTCCTCGCGTATCTCTCTTTCAAAGAAAGCCTTCCTTGTTCTACCTCTCCTGCCTGCAATCTCAGCTATCTTTGAGTCTCCCGCTAACCAAGTGACATCACATGATATTTGATAACTCATTGGGATTTTCAAAGTCATTGAGAATAGTTTTGCTTTTAAGCTAATTACACTTCCTATCTGTCAGTTTATCTGTGCAATTTTGTTGGATATTTTGGGTCACTAGTTACTATCACTAGTTATATGCAGAATTGTTTCCCAGAGCTCAGTACTAATAGGTTACTGAAACCACCTGTATACAGAGGAACAAATTGCCACAATTTTTTAAACAATCAGCAAGCATTGTTGAACAGACAGGCAATAAATCCTTGAGTTTACAAATTGATGATGGAAGAAAACTGTTAGATGTGAATGAGACTTTATGCATTGGGATTTTAATCATTCTACTCATTTAAAATAGCAAATTGTATATAATACATTAAAATGAAATATATCAAACATTTACTATTTTAATATTACCTGTATTAAGTGCCATTTATATATTCATTTCAAAGCACTTTTTTATTTAATTCAAAATGAATTTGAAAAGATAATTGTAGTGAGTTTGCTTTTGAACAAATATTTCTAAATTTATTTCTTTATAATTTTATTCATTTTAAAATTTTATTAGTTTGATTTGATATAACATCTATTTCGTTGTTGTCTTGGGTGACATATGTGAAAAAAATTCAGGTGCTCAGGCATGAAAATGTGCCGCTCAAACACTATACTTTTCCGCCCACACTGAAAAAAAATTGGAACATTGCTTGGAAGATTGAACTAATAATATATAATTGTTATATTTTAATATATAATTATGTACTAAGTATAATACTGATGTTCCTCTTGCATTGCCAGAGCCAGAGATTTTGTATACCAAAGGAATTTTGACTAAATCCATACATAGCTCAGGAGAACTTAACATTATTTCCATAATATAAGGATAAATCCAGCATCATAACTGGAGGTGTAACAGCAGTACGTGGTAGGCAAAAGCTGCCTTTCAAGCAGCAGAGCCACTACTTTGAGATTTCCAGATATTCCAGTTGCATGGTGTACTAGACGTGCTTCAACAACAGTTCCATGTTTTCATGTTTCTTTCATGTGTGCAGCACAACCAACAAGTACTGAAGGGAGTACATTGCCATTGTGTAAAAACAGAAGATGTCTATAAAATGGTATCTTGAATTATAGGTTACTTTCACAATTAAAAGCCAATAATTTATAAGATACGCCTAAAAGTATTCAAGAAGCAAAATCTTTATTGAGGATATCCTTCCCTGGAATCAAGTAAGCAGAAATTGGATGATAGCCTTTGAGATGTCGCAGTTGCAAATTCCATTGCAAATTAACTAAATTTTGATTAACTGTGAGTGCCCTTCACTTGGAGAAAGGAGAAAAAAATAAAGGTTGACAGCTTGAGAACTGTTCCATTTTCTAGCCCTTCAAACACAACCAAGAATTCTATGGGGAAAACAATGTCATGCACATCTGTTGGCTTCTCTTTTAGAATGTAAATTGTAAGTGTTTATAACATGCGTTATAATGGAAGCATTTGAAACTAATAATTAAATAATGCATCATTTTATGAAGCAGTATCATGTAATATTTAAATCAATATTTTGAATAAGTAATATGGATAGGCCTAGTAGATTTCCTTAATTTATACTCTACCTTCTGTATATTTTTTAAAAATGCAATGTCTATGTTCCAGCTGATGTGAGAAGAAATTTTTGTGGTCCCATTTTCTCAACAGAGATTAATGACTATTTCATTACGATCCTATGCAAAAATGCTGTTTTAGTAGAAACAAAAGGGTTACGGAGTATCTATAAACAGATGTTTGTCTTGGCCAATAAAGCAATAGAACATTAGCCTGACAGTAAACTGAAGAAGTGACAGTTTGAGTCAATGGAAAATTTCATGCAGTCTAGACTGGAATCAGTGACTTTTTGACTAATAGTAAAGAGGAAGTAACAGTAGATTGGAGAAGACCAAAGATTGTTCCAATCTTTAAGAAAGAGAACAAAGTAGATCCACCCATTAGGAACTAGGAAAAACCTAGAAAAGAGCATCAAGCAGCAGCATGTAAGCCCTAAGCAAGAAACAAAATGATTACCAGAAGCCAGCATGGGTTTGTTAGAAACAGGTCATGCCAGACTCATTTCTGTTTTGACAAAGAGACTAGATTAGTAGACCCAGATGTCTAGACTTCAATAAGCCTTTGATAAACTGGTTAAGTATAAGGGAACAATATGAGATGGATTGCCCCGTAATCAGATGGATTTTCACCTAGTTGAACAACAGAGTCGGAAGGGGTCTTGGAAGTCTTCTAGTCCAACTCACTGCTCAAGCAGGAGACCCCACACCATTTTAGACAACTGGCTGTCCAATTATTTTAAAAATCTCAGGGGTAAGAGCACCCACGTGAAGTGCTTGGAACGAGCTCCCCGTGGAGATTCGTACCCTCTCCACCGTCCAAGCCTTCCGCATAGCCTTGAAGAACTGGCTCACCCGTCAGGCCTGGGGATAAGGATAGTTACCCCTCCCGAATGATGAATGTGTGTTGCCTACCATTTTATTATATGTCTCTATCTTGATGTTTGTATTCCCCCCTTCCCAGTTTTATGTGAGCCGCCCTGAGTCCCCTCAGGGAAAAGGGCGGCCTACAAATTCTAATAAAACTACAAACTACAAACTAAAACTACAAAACTACAAAACCCACAACTCCTGGAGGCATGCCATTCCACTGATTAATTGCTCTCACTGACAAGACATTTCTCCTTAATTCTAAGTTAGATCTTTGTTAACAAGTTTCCATCCATTACTTCTTGTCCTGCCCTAAGATGCTTTAGAGAATAGGTCGACCCTATTCTCCTATCAAATATTGTGACAGCCCCTCAAATATTTGGGAGACTGCTATCACGTCATCCCTAGTCCTTCTTTTTATTTGACTAGACATTCCCAATTCCTTAATGATTCTTCATGTTTTAGCCTCCAGTCATCTAATCATCTTTGTTGTTCTTCTCTGCACTCTTTCTAGAGTCCCAACATCTTTTTTTATATCATGGCAACCAAAACTGGATACAATAGACCTACTTTAGTCTTTCCAAGGCATTATAAAGCAGTACTAAAGTTCATGTGATCTTGATATTGTCTCTATTAATGCAGCTTAGGACTATGTTGGCATTTTTGGTAGCTGCAGGATACTGCTGGCTCACAGTTAAGTGGTTGTCCACTAGGACTCCGAGATCCATCTCATAAATATTGCTATTGAGCTGGGAACCCCATATGCATTTGGTTTTTTCTTGCCTAGTGTAAAACCTTCTATTTGTCACCAATTAATTACATTTGGTTGGACAGGGACCAGTGTTGTAACTTTGATGATGTCCCCTTTTATCTGCTCATCTAAATTGTTTATGAAGATGTTGAATGGTACTGGGCCTCAGACAGAACTTTAGGGTATCCCACTGCATCCTTCCCTCCATGTAGATATAGTTCCATGGAGGACTACATGAGTGTGGTTGGTCAGCCAGTTACAAATTCACTGGGTGATGATGATGCCTATTCAACATATTTCTACCAAGAAGAATGCTGTGGTCTACACTAACAGATGCCTTACTGAAGTCTGTCTATATATATATATATATATAGTGTCCATAGTATTTCGCTGGTTCACTAATTTAGTCACTTTGTTAAAGAATGCAGTAAGATCCGTCTGACGTGATCTGTTTTTGACAATCCCATGTTGGCTTCTAGTAACACCTTTGCTTGTTTTTAGGTGTTCATAGATCAATTGTACCCAACGTATGGATCCACAACCACATAGAGAGAGACATACTCCTTTTTATAACATGACTCAGATGAGAGATAAGAGATACTCAGCAAATTTGCAGATGACAAAAAACCTCAAGGTTCAAAGTATCTTGACAGACTTGAACACTGAACTCAGTCTAAATGTAAGGAAATTCAAGTAGGAAAATCAGATGGACATGGTCAAGATAAGGCAGCAGCTGGCTGAGCAGTGAGAAGGATCTGGGGACTAATGTTCTCTCTAAGCTGCATGGCCACGCACGTGACAAAAAAACGCCATGCAGCAGTTTCCAACTGCTGCACAGTGTTTTTTAGCGTGATATACTGGACTTTAGTCTGCAGGTGGCTCGGAGGCTTCTGCCAGGAGGGATTAAGGAATTTAGACTACAGAAGAGAAGAGGAGACAGGTTAGCAGTGTCTCCTCCTTGAAGGTCTACCACAGGGAGGATGGAGTGAATTTATTCTTCAGCTCCAAAAACAGGCCAAACACTTACTGATGTAAACTTTATAGAGGAAGATCCAGACTTAAAAACAGAGAAATTTCCTGATAGCAAGAACTATTAAACAATGGAACAGTCTGTTTCCTGAAGTCAAGGAGGCCCCGTCATTGAATGCTTTCACACAAAGGTTGGACCACCATTTGCAAGCGATGCCTTGGGGATTCCTGCTCTGGCAGGGACAGGACAAAGATCTCAAAGATCCTTTCCCATTCCATGATTCCATCAGTTGCTCAGTTATGCTCCTAATTCTGTTTGTAATAGGTTCACATCTCCCTCTCCAACTGTGGGAACCTTCATCTGGAAAGGGAAACACATTGTGCAAAAGAGGGTTTTCCTGGGAGATGGGACTGAATGGATCGACCGTTGACTTACCATGTGCGCTGCGAGGGGAATCCAAGCATGGGTTAACTTTGTCCATTAGCCTAGAGACTGAGTTATATAAATGTTGACCACGCCTCCTCTGACTGGATAGGTCAGTTTTGTACGAAGTCAGCCGTTGAAAGATGTATGGCAATGTCACTCATGGCCGTAGCCAAACAAGGTAAGAACAGTCACGTCCAGAGAAGTCAAGTCATTAAACCGAACAAGTCAGTCATGGAATTAGAGTCCCGAGGTAGCCCTGGACAGCCGAAACTGCGGGCGGGTTTGGATTCCCCTCGCAGCGCACATAGAAGGACCGTTCAGGTAAGTCAACGGTCGTTCTCCTGTGCGCTGCTTGGGGAATCCAGGCATGGGACATGCCAAAGCAATTAAGTTCCAGGGCGGGAGCTAGGCTGGACAGGGTCCTCCGGGGAAGAAAGAACCCTTTGCAACATTTGCCGCCCAAAGGAGGCGTCAGCCGAGGCATACATGTCAATCTTGTAATGTCTAATAAATGGCGATGGCGACGACCAGGTAGCCGCCCTGCAAATTTCTTCCACTGAGGCTTGCATAGCCCAGGCCACCGAGGTAGCCGCACCCCTGGTAGAATGAAGAGTAATGCATATAGGAACCAGTCGGGAATGGCTGTCATAAGCAAGAGCGTCAGTAGCCGGAGGCTGATGGATTGGATGGATTCTAATTCTGGAGTGGAAGTGTACAATTTCCTATCCCCATTGCTGGGTGGGGTAACTGCGGTTGGTTGTTCCCACTGCTTTTGAACAAGATCGAGAGACAGCTTAGGAGAGGGTATAACCTCCTGCTGGGAAACCTGTTCAGCAAATGGGCGTTCAGTTGCATCCAGGCCAACCGCAGTGCTAGCCTGAGAGGCTGCCCCCGCCATGTGGGTGGTAGTCTTCGCCTTATACAATAAAGATTTAAACAAAGTGGGGCAAAATAATCCAGAAGAATTAGGCTGATCCAGCACCAATCCTTCATCATCAGATCCCTATCTATCACTTCACCTTCCTCCACCAAGGCCGACTCCTCGCTATAAACTGAGGGTAGAGGCGAGGGAGGATCAGTCTGAGGGATTGATAAATCTACTTGCATGGCCTGGGGATCAGGGCCCATCTGGGCACCAGTGGCCCTAGGCACCTGGGCTCTATGATGCAGCTCTGCATCCACACCCCTAGAAATAGCTGCAGATATCATTTGGTAAAGATCAGGGGGAATGCCCAAATCCTGGCCTTCCAAAGGTCTGAGGCCTGCAGTGGTAGGAGGAGAGGTGGCAGAGGGCCCAGCAGGTGGAGCTGTGTGAGCCGAGGCCATACTCACTTCCGAGAGAACCGGGGGGGGGGAATTGGGGCCCCAAAACCCCCTCCACAGATGTAGATGCACGGGGAAATTGAATGTCAGGGGACCAACCTTGGTGCTCTGCAGAACGCACGGGAGAAACCCGTTGCGGAATTAGCGCCGGAGGCGAAATGCTAGCCCCCCCCCCCCCCCCAATGAGCCTTAGTCGCCTTAGACTTATCCCTACGTTTGTGGGATTTATCTGGAGCCGTGGATGAGGCCCAGGGTTTCTGGCTGGAGGCCCTGGTAGCGGCCCTGCCAGGCCTTGGGCTAGTCCCCCCCTCACCAGGGGAGCGGGAGTCACTTGTGGACTCTACAGTACCTCCGCAGATGGTCTGATCAGCCATTGCAATATAAGGCAATTTAAAAGGCTCAACCTCACACAAGTATAGCAAATCGCCACGAATTTGCACCACTGCACGTGAACGGACGAGCTGCGATGAATCGACCTCCTCACTAAGCCAGCAAGCTGCAAGTGAGGGAAAGAGGAGGAGCCATTGGCACAGCGCTACAGCCTGGGCGCGAACTGTCCAACACGCCCCCTTTGGCCGTTACTGAGCGTGCGTGGGGAAAAAAACGGCCCCAAAATGGCTACCGCAACAGAGGCGCAAAATTCAAATTTAGAATCTAACCGGCGATGGCTCTTGGCAGCGTGATCACCCCAGCGAGCCTGCGGCAGCTCCAACAGATAAGGACAACACCAGCGGTAAAGGAAGACCGGGGAATAGACCATGCCGCTCAGGCAGGCCGTTCCTGATGCGAGATGGCGCAGGGTGGCGAAACGACCCAGGGCGTGCGTTATCGGCAATAAAGGGGAAGCGGCGAACCAATCCCACGCTCAGAATAAGCGACTGCTGCACTAGAATTCAAAAGCTCCAGTAAACCTCGCAGCTGCCGATCTCAGGCGAATAGCCCAACGCCGAAGGGTTTGGCTGACAGCGAACTGTCGCCTTTGCCTTCCGTTCCGCAATAATCAAATTTAAACGCCTCTAACGATCTCAGAATCCAGTAAAATAGAGTAAATTTTGTCGATTAGTCTAGAGAAAATGGAAATACGTCTCTTTCGGCTGGACTGAGTTAAAAAATGGACCCATCCAGTCAGAGGAGGTGTGGTCAACATTTACATAACTCAATGTCTAGGCTAATGGACAAAGTTAACCCATGCTTGGATTCCCCAAGCAGCGCACAGGAGAATGTTACAGAGTTGTTTTTAAAAAAATTTGTAACAGAGCAGAGGAGCAGTAATTTTGTCTCTGCATCTCATTTTGTCTTCTTCTACAGGCCTTGAACTGGGAGGGAGGACAGAATCTTGTGAGGGCCTTGCTTTAGAAACTTGGCACTATTAATCTCATCAGCAGATAAAACTCTTGATGCAACAATCATGCCCCAGGTAAGGGACAAAACAATAGATAAGATGGCCTATTTAGTAAGACAGGTGCCCTGTTGCAAAGCACAGCCCAGGTAGCCTGCTGGCATCACAGAGGAATTGCCAGCTCCCCTCTTAAAACTCACACCTTTTCCATTCTGATGGGGATCCTGCATCTTCCCACACCAAAACCTTTCTCCAACTGTGTCCTAAAGGAGTCCAATAATACAATAGCAGAATTGGAAGGGACCTTGGAGGTCTTCTAGTCCAACCCCCTGCCTAGGCAGGAAACCCTAAACCGTTTCAGGCTAATGGCTATCCAACATCTTCTTAAAGACTTCTAGTATTGGGGCATTCACAACTTCTGGAGGCAAGCCGTTCAAGAGGCTGTTCTCCCTTCTATTTTACTGCAAATGTATTTGACTTGGCACTTCATTTGGAATGACATCAAGAAAGTTTTTCAGATGAATGGGAAGCAACAGAAACACGGCAAATGCTGAAATTTCTTTCTTAGGGCTCACAGCATGTTTTAAAAATTTGGATTTAAGAAAGTGTTAGAATCGTTTTTTCTATACAAAGGTGAAATGTAAGATATGTAGAGAAAGAAGTCCACATTATCAGCCATAGTGGCGGAGTGGTTAGAATGCAGAGCTAACTCATTGCTCACTCCAGGAATTCAATTCTGAGAGGCTCAAAGCCTTCCATCCTTCCGAGGTGGGTAAAATGAGGACCCAGATTGTCGGGGGCAAGAGGCTGACTCTGTAAACTGCTTGGAGAGGGCTGCGAAGCACTGTAAAGCAGTATAGAAGTCTAAGTACTATTGCTATCATTTCAATCATGCTGAATCCCACCCATCTAGATCATTCACTTCTTACAAATCAGTGTATACATTGTCTGGAAATGCTTGTTCACTATTCAGAAAATGTGCTTCAGGGGGAAAGAGCAAAAAGACAGTCAACCAATATTCATCCTTGGGGGTACTCATGAGCATTAGTAGCAAGCTCCTTCCTCTTTTACTCTGCTCTGTATTGAGAGATAACAAAGGAATTCCACTTGCACTAAGACCCCAAGCTAATGTGGCTCTGGGGAGCCAATAGGCCTAGAGGACTCTTTTCAACCAATTCTTTATTCCTTACACAAAATATTTTTTTCTTTAGATTCTATTCTAACTCAAATGGTGGCTGCTGCTTCTTGTTGCTACCAGCTTAGCACACCTTTGCGGGAACTCACCTTTCCCCAGCAGCAACAAAGTACTCTCTACGGACGGGGTGAACGTGGACTGTCCTCGTCTTTGAATGAAGATCAACCGAGATCTCGGGGGATGGGATTGGTGTTCTCCGATCCACTATGGCTACCTTTCCATCCCACATTCCTACCACCAAAGTAGAGGCATCGCTTGCCAAGAAGTCAAATGAAGAAAGGCTGTGGCTCTCATTTCGGTATATCTGTGTATGAGAAAGAGGTTTCCATTAAGACTAGGCCTGAGGCATTATTCAGCCTGAGCTGCTGACTCGATGCCTGCATTTCATAACAGCTGGAAATTAAACTTCCTCTATTTTCAAGACTCACTTATAGCAGTCAAAAGAAGACTAAGAAAAGCAGCCTTTCCTGAAGACAGTTGAGTTTCCCAAACACATAATAATATCCACTCTCTAACTCAGAAAAAAATAAGCACAGCTGGGAGTCGTCACTTAGAACACAACCACCCAAAGGAGCCTGTGATATTCTCTCTAGAGCCCCAGGCCTCGACTTGTGGTGCTCTCCTTCCGGTAGCGGCAAAGGCAGATGGGAGAGAGCATTGCTTCTTTTCCATTCCACCTGCCTCCAGGGACAGGGAAGAAGGGCAGGAATGGGAGACTCCATCCCAAACTCCACTGTACCTGATCGACTCAAGCTATGCTCCTCTTGCTAAGCACTGTCAAGACTTTGCAGCCTTTCCCTAAAAAATAGGTAAGTATAAGTTTACTGTAAGAGCAGACAGAGGACTTGGAGTCCACAAGGTCTCTGCCAAGCGTGGCATTATAGGATTCCTAGTATTATTTAATGGCTGAAATATTCACCTCCTCAAAAATTCTTCGAGTTACATCCCCAGATCGTAATGTGCCATCGTGACTGAGAGATAAAAGATGAGCAGGATTAACAGGAGAAAAGTGCAAACAGCTGACTGCCTGGCTGTGCGGTATGAAGACGTAGGCTCTATTTTCTAAGCTGGAGTCCTGAAAAACACAAACCAGAGCAACACCACAGTTACCGTCCTGCTTTTCACAATGAGCAATGGAACTCACAGCAAGGGGAAGAAGTGGAATACTTTCTCACTCAGGGACACAAATGCTGCGCTCCAGCTAGAGGGCCCCACCCGGGCCCAAAGCAGGTACTCTCAAAAAGTGAGGATGTTGCAACTTGCAGGAACTAAAACACAAAAGCCTCTTGTATTGATATTCCCAGGGTTCTGATTTAATGAAGGCAGAGAAAGATGGCAGAGACAGGCTTCGGCAGTTCTTCTATCTTCCTAGTGGTCTTTTTAAAGATACTGTAAGGGTGTTTGCTCTCTTTCAAGAATTTGTCACTTCCCAGTCTTCCTGGATTTTTCCAACATAATAGATAGTCCTCAACTTATGACCATAATTGAGCCCAAAATTTCTATTGCTAAGTGAGACATTTGTTAAGTGAGTTTTGCCCCTATTTTATGATCTTTCTTGACACAATTGCTAAGTGAATCACTACAATTATTAAGTTAGTAACACAGTTAAGTGAATCTGGCTTCCCATCAACTTTGCTTGTCAGAAGCAAAAAGAAATCAGAAAGTGCACAAGCCTTTCTTAAACTTCTCCATTTCTTTTCAAATCACAGAACCTACATTTCTTGGAACCTTTGCAGCTTTAAGATGTCTGGACTTCAACTCTCAGAATTCCCCAGCCAATATACCGCAGCATCATAAAGTTGCCACGGTTGAGAAACACTGTCTTGGAACAAAGTTCTAACCTCTTTGCTCGGCTATCCAAATCTTGTCAAGTGAGAGGGAAACGGAGCAGCTTGACTCATCTGAATAGCAGGAGGGCCACATCTGACTTTCATTTTTTGCCTGACAATATTCACTTGCCCAGCCAAAAATGTTTCTTTTTTCTCTAAACAGTCAAATATTTCTACCTAACATAACTTATATGGAAGCCACCTTGAGAGCATAATAAAACATTGCTACAAAGGCAATGAAGTACTTACCAAA
Source organism: Thamnophis sirtalis (assembly GCF_051295495.1). Taxonomy (NCBI): domain Eukaryota; kingdom Metazoa; phylum Chordata; class Lepidosauria; order Squamata; family Natricidae; genus Thamnophis; species Thamnophis sirtalis. The sequence goes on from NW_028261382.1 coordinate 23,140,413, forward strand.
TCCCAGAGGCCAATCTGCCCCCACTTGTCCCCAGCTGCCACCAGAGTTCTGCTTTCTGATGGATGGACAGCCACAGAATAAATCCGGCTTTTCACCACTTTTGCAACATGTTCTTCTCTGAGGACCATCCCACGGAGGCGAGTTTTGTAACTGGGCCAAAATAATGAATACGTTAATTTAAACACAAAGCAAACACATTTAAAAGAACCAAGTTAGAATTAATTTCAGAGTTACCTTTCTAAGTTAGACGAGCTCTTCTCACTCTTCTTTCCTTCCACCTAGTTAATGGTTGAAAAACAATGCAGAAATTATTTACATTAAGTGTTCAGTCTCTTTCAAACTTACTAGTGAATTCTAAAAATACCTGGTTTATTTTTGCCCACATGCTGAGAAATGTGTCAGTTTCTGGCTCCTGAACGGTAGCAACCATTGGATGAGGTCCAGGAGGCAATGGGGCCTTTCAAAAAAGGAAAAGATGTATAAAGCAGTGGACTGCGTTGTATATTATCAGTGCAGTTCACAGAAAAAGAAGCAAGCAGAAAAACAGATTCTTAATCAAATTATTTTGCTTTGTTTGCACAATCCAAGTCACTTGAGCAAGGCTAAATTTAAGTCACAAAGCAAATGCATGCGCATTAGTAGCGTTGTGGCAATGGATATCCAAGACCAACCATTAGGATTGGAAGTCCCTACAAAGGGTAACTTTCAATCAGAAAAGCTTTGCCAGCCAAGGGCAGAAGCCCCTAATGTGTCACCCAGAGGGCCAAGCACAAGCGCATCTTAATCTGCCCTCTCCCCTGTGGTCCTCTTACATGCTCCTCTTCCACAGGTGAATCCACCTTTGCTTCTGGCTCCGGGAGGGGAATGCCCAGTGGATCTATTCTCTGCAAACGCATGGATCTTCGACAAGTTGTCTTAGTTTCTGCCTTTGGAGACTTAACTCTACCAAGACAATACAAGTGCACCTCTAAAATCCTGTTCTTCAAGAATACATTCATGTCATGAAAACATTTGCTTATGCCTTGTTGGTATTTTCAATTACTTGAGTTCTTGCTGTTTTAATTCTCTTTGTATTTTCTATCATTTCCTCCCTTTGACATCACTCCGGCTGCCTTGTGCTACAATCTGAAGATGTATGAACTTGGCTAGATGAGGCTGGGGACCATGAGCCCTGCAGCTATTCCCCAACCGGCTAAGCAGATGCGTGCGTGGATTGTTTCCATTGGGCTACGATATGGAGCGGGCTACTAGTTTTCTCCAAGGATGTGGTCCTCCCAAAAAAGAATGCTCTCCTCAGGCCAATACCCAGAACCATAAAGAGGAAAACAGCCTTAATGCTGCTGCTCAGAATATTCATTCACAATTCTGAAAGAAGTGAGATCTGCAGTAAAAATATGCACTCAAAAGATTCTTGGACAGATCCATACTTTTGTGCTTCTCTCTAAATAACATTTTTTCCTGGCTAGTCTATAAGCATTTTTCAACTGTGATCTGCAGGGGGCAGGACAGTATTAAAAGAGCATGGAGTTGCAAGTGCCCAGGGAAGTCACCAGGTTCTGTCCCTTGGTAAGCAGAACTCGGGATCCCACAGATGGCTACCCACCTTGAATACATCCAATGAAAGGAACCCAACCCCTCTCTGAAGTAGGATTCCTCTTATTGTTTGGATACTTTCCTAACATTCAATTCATATCTGCCTCCTTATAATATCTGATATTCTGTATCTTTCACTCCAGAATCCTGGCAGAGAACAAGGCTTGGCCTTCCTCTTCAGTCATTCACCTGTTTGAAGAAAGCCGTTTACTTAGGTGAAGGAGAGTTTGTGGGCCTTTTAGAACAATTCATAACGTGCAGTACCGTGAGATGTAACAGTTACTAAAGCCAAACCAGGAGTTCCAATATTTGCTAAAATGTCTGTAAGGCAGAGTAAGTTCTCTGTTACCAGAGAACATTTTGCTGCCTCTTTAGGCAAGTAACACCCCAATTCTTTTCCTGGGTTTCCTAACATCACCAATACGTTTCCAGTCTACTGATAGTTTTCTCTTTGTGACTGCCCTCCCTGTCCTTTTTGAGCTTAATTAAGCCACTTTTGGCCTTTTTTCTGTCCTCCCAACTCCCCCCCCCTTAAGAAACATCATGAGTGCTGCTTTCCAGTCATTTGTCCTACTGTGGGATGCTTTCATTTTTTGAAATCCAGGATACATATTTGAGTACATTCAGTTTAGTACATTCATGTGATTTACATCATTCTCTTGTAAGGTAAGCATCATTATGCTTACTTTACAATGGCAGTGGGGGAGGGGGGGCAGAGAAACATGGCTCTATCTCATTTCCACCCATGATGTATTTGTTCACTCCATCTTACCCAGTTCTTCCTTACTTCCACTGTCCTTACCTCTTCCTTTTTGAGGATCTCAGTAACTTCATGTAATGAACCTTGCTTTCCCTTCTTCTCAAACCTATTTTCTCTTCCTTCATATTTTACAATTCTCCTTAGGCAACTACGCCATTTCAACCTAATCTGCAGTGATTATTCACTTTTGTATTCAGACTGGTCCTTACCCCAATCATAAACTGTTTATATATTTAACTTGTGCGATTTAAGGATTGTATAAAGTGTAACCTTTAAAATTTAAGTTTTACTTAATGTTGGGTTCTACAGATACCACCGGAAGGGCCAGTCACAGGCCAAGAACATTTCCCATGACAGATGAGTCTGGATTAATTTTCAGGTGGGATTGCCAGATATCTGAACTCTGCCATCAGTTAATGCAGTGTTTTTCAACCTTTTTTGTGCAAAGGCACACTTTTTTCATGAAAAAAAATCACAAGGCACACCACCATTAGAAAATGTTAAAAAAATTTAACTCTGTGCCTATACTGACTATATATAAAGTAATTCTCCCACGGCACACCTTACACTATGTCACGGCACACTAGTGTGCCGCGGCACAGTGGTTGAAAAACACTGAGTTAATGTACACACAATATAGTTTTACCTCTTTACTCCTTGTGTCTTCCTTTTCAAGGGAATTTTATGAAGTCTGGTAGCTGACTTGAAGGAGAAAAAGAACAGAGAAAAGCATGGTCTCTCAATGTTTCAACACACTTATTTTAAATTATATTTTTATCCCATCTTCATTATTTTTATAAATAACCCAAGGCCTAATCCTTCCTCTTCTTTTCCCTACAACCATCACCCAGTCATGTGTTGTGCTGAATGGGAGGAGGGTCCGGCCAGGTCGCTCAGCCGGCTTTCAGCCTAAGGCAGGATTAGAACTCAGGTCTCCTGACGGGAAGACCCGAAGCTGCCCAGAAGTAGAACTCGACTCTCCCGGCTTCAAGGCCGGCGCCTTAAGGGTTCTGCCAGGCACCGGCAGCGCTGGGCAGCTGAAATGTGGCCACCCAAGTTGCCAAAGTGTGGATATTCTGAGGCGATTTGTACACGTGAACCAGCAGCGCCTCTTCTTCCCTCGAGGCAGCCGCGCCTGAGCCCAAAACGGCTCTTTTAGATCCGAATCCCCCGAGGCGTTTCGCCTCTTTCCAGCCCCTTCAGGGAGCGGCTCCCGGTCCGCCCGGGGGAGGCTCCGCACCGACCTCGAAGGGCTGCAGCGAGGCGAAGAAGCGGGCGTTCTCCGAGATGTTCCTCAACCGCTTCCGCTCGTAGGCCGACAGTTGCGTTGCCGGCCCGGCCCGCCGGAAGGAAAGGCGGCCTTCGGGCGCCTCGTCCCGCTCCGCTCCGGCCGCCCGGAGGCCCCAGGAAGCTCCCGCAGGCCCCGCCATGGCTCTCCCGCCCTCGCTGCCCAGCCGGCTTCCCGCCACAGGCGCGCTCATGCGCAGAGGCCCCGCCCGGGTGGGGCTGCTGGTGGCTGCACCGCCTGGCGATTGGAGGGGGGGAGGGGGAACCCCGCGGCCTCTTCGGCTCTCGCCGGCCGCCCCTCTACGCGGTGACTCCCCGAGGCCTCCTCGCGCCCCTTAGCGAGCGGAGGCGCCGTTCGCCTCTGTCCCTCGCCTTAATAAAGGACTTTTGCTTCTCCTTAAACGCCTGGGATTTGGGGGAGGGGGGGCACAGAAAGGGCACCTTGCAAAAACGCTTCTGTCCTCAATTGGGCCACCCAGCCCCGCCCCTCCCCCCTGAGTTTCCTAGGCGACCCTGGGACCCCGCCCCCCTCCTCTGCCAGAGACCCCTGCTGTTTCCTGAGAAGGTGGAAGAGGAGCAGGGGCTGCAGGGGGGGGGAAGGCAGAACCCTTCCCCAGGCTGTTGTCAGCCTCCAACAGGTCCCCCCACCCTGCTCCTTCCACTGGACCCTTTCCCTGACCATCCGCTGCCTCCAGCCCCTCCCCCCAAGACTGGTGACCAGCGGCAAGCTCCCTCGCTCACAGGGCTGCTGCTGATGGCTGCCAATACAACTTAACAGATGTTAATCTCCACCAATTAAATGTCTCCCGTCTCCCTGGCATTCATCTCATATTTAGCGAATTCGTATCCACAACTCAAAAGCTTTCTTATGCAGCAGCTCACAAGAAGTAACTTAATTGAAATGCTTTATTTATGTACAAGCAAGTAATGAAACATGAGTACTTAATATAAAAGTCAATGAAAAATGTATTACTTTTATGCTGAATAACATTTATAAAAATGAAAATAACTTCTAAGGGCGTCACAAAAGCACGTAAGAAGGTTTAAGGTATTGTCTGCTCTGCGGCTGTGGTGGCGCCATGATTCCTGGCCTCTTGCCAGCTCCTGGTTGTCCAGGAAAAACACAGGAAGTAGAACTTCTAGAATTGGCAGATGTGCTTTTGCAGGCTTTGTAGCTCCTAGGAAGAGAGAAGAACTATTATTAGACACTCTTTTATTTCAAGAAACCACATGGGCTTCTGCCACAGAGTTCAAAAGGCCATTTGCACATGGAGAAAGGAAACATAGTGACACCAGCAGAGACACTTCCTGAGTATGGAAAGTCAAAGTTTCATTCTCATAACCTTTGCTGAAGCTTAAGTGCTCAGGTGGTATTTATATTTGTGTGGCTGTTACAAGGGGGGGGGGGGGGAAAGAGGGACTGCCAGTCACAGGCCATGCTAAAAAATTCCAAAGTTACTGTCGATGTCGGAATTCAACCCGCTAGTGGATAGTGGATATCTCCAAGGATGAAATAGTTAAAAGGTGCTTCATTAGCACCATCTCACAGTTTTATTCAACCTGTATGAAGAATTGGAAAACATACCTCTTAGAATAAGCCTGCTGTCTCCCAGATCCTTTTTTTTTCTTCGATTCTCTAAAAAAATGAGACTTCTTCCTCTTCCTTCCCTTGCCATTTTTGGTTTGGAAATAGCTGGACGTTGTACATGTTGCTTCTCCTTCCTCACTTTCAATGTCACATCTGCTAACATCAGTCTCTGTAGCTGCGAGAGACTTGTTTTCCGCTGTGGGGAGAAACCCAACTTCCTTAACCCCATTCCTCTTTCTTACTTCAGACAGAGTTTTTGCCTTAGGAGTCCCCTTGGCCCCATGACTGCCACTGAAATACTTGTTGAGCAATGTTCCCTCCAATTTTTTTTCAGTGTGAGCAGCAAAGTATAGTGTTTGAGCGGCATATTTTCATGCCTGAGCACCTGAATTTTTTTCACAGATGTCACCTAAGACAACAACGAAATCAGTATTATTTGAAACTCAAAGTTATGTTTATTCAAGGGTACCCGCTTAATTAAAAGTGTTATATAATATCAGTATCACTTAACAACGCTCCTGCTTAGCAACCATAATGTTGGCTCAGAAAGTCTGGCATTTAAAGCACGCAAGACTTAAAGCTGTTGTTACAAAATCCTTGCACCCCTAACCCTTTAGAAAAAAAAATCCCAGGGGTCTTCAAACCTGACAGCTTTAAGACTTGTGGACTTCAACTCCCAGAATTCCTCCTCCAGTCATGTTGTGGCGACGTCATCTGCGTGGATCAGCTCCATCTTCGGTTTTTTTCAAGGGGGCAGGGCTGCCGCTGAAGATGCCAACAAGTCCCCGCTGCCACTAGAATAGCTGCTGCCACTGCCTCCTCCTCCTCCAACAGCACCACATTTGCTGCCCAGCGCTGCAACTGAGGTGAAGTCGGCAAAGCTCCCGCTGGCGCCCCCGCCCACGGCAGCGGTGCCTCCCCCTCCGCTCAGAGCACCTCAGCTGGGCTCTGCGTTACCCCTGCCGCCGCTTCCACCTCCGCCGTGCTTTTGAGAAGCCATGAGGCCTTTTTTTCCTGCTCCCGCCCCCCTCTGCCGCCTTCCTACTAGCTCCCGCGGCCTCATGGCTCCTCAAAAGCATGGCAGAGGAGGAAGGGGGAGGGATAACGCGGGGGCCAGCTCAGGTGCTCTGCGTGGAGGGAGAGGCACCACTGCCATGGGCGGGGGTGCTGGCAATAGCAATATAGCAATAGCAGTAGACTTATATACCGCTTCATAGGCCTTTCAGGCCTCTCTAAGCGGTTTACAGAGAGTCAGCATATTGCCCCCAACAATCTGGGTCCTCATTTTACCCACCTCGGAAGGATGGAAGGCTGAGTCAACCCTGAGCCGGTGAGATTTGAACCGCTGACCTGCTGATCTAGCAGTAGCCTGCAGTGCTGCATTTAACCACTGCGCCACCTTGGCAGGAGCTTTGGCGGCTTCATCTCAGCCACAGCGTTGGGCGGCAAATCCGGCAGTGCTGTTGGAGGAGGAGGCGGCAGCAGATATCTGGTGGCGGTGGGGGCTTTGGGGGTTCACTTCAGCCGCAGAGCCGGGCGCAAGTGGCTAGGATTGGCCACCCACAAAGGACCTCCCCGGGCTTGCTTTGCTGAACACGGGGTGACTGATGCTAGTTTGAGTGGCCGCGGCCGGCGCAAACTACCGTCAGTCGCTCCGTGCTCATCAAAACAAGTCTGGGGAGGTCCTTTGCGGGCGGCCAGTTCTAGCCGCCTGCAAAGGACTTCTCTGCACTTGCTTTGCTGAACACGGGGCGACTGACAGTAATGAGTGGCACAGCCGGCGCCTAGGAGATCCTAGGAGACCGGCTGTGCTGTGTAAGCTCCTGCTGCTGTCCCCGCGCCCGTGCTAACCCTAGATTTTCTGAGGCCCCTCAGCTTCCGGAGCCTATGACAGAAATCACTGCGCGCAGTTAGAAACGGCTGCGGGGTGTTTTCTTGCCACATGCGCGGCCGCGCACCTTAGAGGGAACAGTGTTGTTGAGACCAAAACAACTGAGCTGTGTCAGTGAAAAGGAAAAGAGTGAACAGGACCGAAGTTAACATTTTAGCAAGGTTCTGTTGCAGTGTGGCCAGCCTGTGCATTAAGTGAATGAAGTGATTTAAATACCTGTTAGTATCTTTGTACAATACTTCTGCATCACGCCTATTATTTCTGCTCCGTACTTCTCTAATTTGTCTTCTGTGACACCATCAATCTGAAGCAAAACTGCTGGATCTGAAGACAAAGTCTCTGGAAAAAAAAATCTCAATACAACTTTCTTGGCATCAACAACACCAAACTGTCTTCTCATTCTTGTCTTCCAAGAAATTATTTTTAACTTCCCAGTTTAGGCTACAGCATGGAGATCTCAATTTCAAGTCTAACCAACCAACCAACCAACCAATCCTGCTTAGCTTTTCTGAGATCAGCCAAGACCTGCTAGATGTTGGCCACCTGCTGTAAATGGCTCCCTGTTGACATCATGGAACATCCTTGTTACTCTGCTACAATGCAGAAAAACCTTGCCATCTCTGCCTTCAGGCATGTGATTTGACTTTCCAACACCCTGTCAGGACTCGGTGACATTGACTGATTTTTCATTAAGAGCATTATGAGGAGTTAACAAAGAAATTGGGTATCCAAACTGTCGAAAAAGTCAAATATCTAGGTATACATTTATCTGTGAGGTGTGTGTCCATCAAAGAAGACAACTATACTAATTTGATCAATAAAACTAAGAAAGACTTAGAAAGGTGGAAAAACCTACAATTGTCCCTAGTGGGTAAGATCGCAGTCATAAAAATGAATGTACTACCAACAACTTTTTCCTATTTCAGAATATTCCCATTAAATTAGAAAAATGTTTTTTTAAGGATTTGAATCAATTGGTTTCGAAATTTATTTGGCAGGGAAGAAAGCCAAGAATAAAACGCAAAGCTGTGCAAGACACTAAGGAAAAAGGAGGATTTGGCGTACCAGATTGGGAACTTTATTATACTGTGGCCACTCTATCATGGTTAAAAGAATGGATTATGTTGAGAAATAAAAGATTTCTCAAATTGGAAGGTCATGACCTCCAAGCAGGATGGCATGTCTTCCTTTGGTATGAAAAAGGATCTGCACACAAATATTTCAATAGACACTACATCAGACAGTCCCTGTTATTAATATGGAATAAAATTAAACACAACCACTGTACCAAAACACCCATTTGGCTATCTACGATGGAAGCATACATACACCCAAATTTAATTAATATGGAAAATATAGTTACATATAAAGAGTTATTGAACAGACAGAGGGATATTAAAACTAGATTAGACTTGGCATCACAAGGGGTACAAGTAGAATGGCAGTCCTACTTACAGATACAATCAAGGTTTGCACAGGATAGGAGGAAGGAAAGTATTGCCAAAGATTACACAATATTAGATAAACTTTTGATACAGACAGAAAACAGGCTGATCAAAGTGTTGTATAGATTTTTGTTGGAACATAAGCTAGAGGAGGAACATGTCAAAGAAACTATGGTCGCCTGGGCAAAAAATTTCAGTTATAATGTGGAATTGGCTAAGTGGCAAAAACTTTGGATACTTAATCAGAAACTAACAATGGCTTCGGCGTATAAAGAAAATCTTTATAAGATGTTCTACGGATGGCATCTCCCCCCCAGCACAGCTCTCCAAAATGTTTAAAAATCTGGCCCCAAATTGTTGGAAGTGTAAAAAAAACCCCAGGCACTTTTTATCATATGTGGTGGACATACAATGAGGCAAAAAAAAAAAATTGGAAAATGATTCAATCATGGTAAGAACAAATGGTGGACCAAATCTTGTTTAAACCATAAATGTTTCTCTAAGATATAATACCGGAGGAGTTTAAGAAAGATACACTTTATCTAATTAGACATGTAGTAATTGTGGCGCGCATAACTTATGCACAATATTGGAAAAAAGAAACTACACCAACAGAAGTAGATATAATCAGAAAAGTGTTGGCCTGTGCGGAAGCGGATAGGCTCACTCTTGAACTTAAAAATAAAGGGGAATCAGACTATTTTGAAGTCTGGAACAGATTTTATGATTGGTATAAGACAAGGTGACAAGACTGGAACAGACTGTATATATTGTGATTGGACAGAAGGATAGACAATGTATTAAGTTGGCTAATAGTTAATGGTTGAGACTAGTAAATAATGTGAATGTATGGTCACTTCGACTTCGCGGTACTGCATTGTTTTAAATGTAAACATAATAAAAAATATATTAAAAAAAAAGAGCATTATGAGCCTGATATTGCCTGAAGGTCATCAGACAGAGATGAAGAAATATGCATGAAATGGAGCCATAGCTATAGAAACAAGGCACTTTTGAAAGCTAGAAAATCTGAAGACAGACAAATTTTACAACTCTTACAGCATCCTACCAAAACAGATTTCTTAAATGCTGTCAGGTATCTTTTCTTGCATAATTCAAACTTATGCAGAGAATGCAAGTGAGAAAACAGGCGGATGAAATGGCAAATAAGGAAATAAAATGGCAACGATTGCTATTTGAGCATTTACTATAAATAACCTAAGCGTTGTATTGAAGTTTTGGAAATTGTACATTTGACATGTCAGTGACATGATAGTTATTATAACAGGCTTGTTATTTTTATGGCAACAAATAGGATTTATCCTCAACAATATCATACACATTTTCCATGAATATATTACCTGCTATTCTTTTTAATGTGGCAGTGTTAAAAATATTAAAATAGTGGATATTAAACACTTTCCCAAGGTTTTTACAGACATCTGTGAGTTCAGAGAGACACTTCTTAACCATCTCTTCCCGTAGGGACATCTTGGTCTCCAAAGCCCTCTGCTTCCGGATATTGCTGGCACTTTCTGTTTCACAGAACTCCACCTGAAGGGCATGAAGAGGCATGTTGGTGTATGACAAAAAGAAGAACACTTCTGAGACATTGTTTACAAGAGAAGAAAGACGAGGGAACAGTCCAGCACAACTGATGGCTGACAGCTGAAAGGGGGCTTTCCTTTTCATCAGCCTCCATCGCTATTCTGTTTTTCTGAACCAATCCGCAGCAGCTCCAGTCTGGGAGCTGGGCTGCTGGGTCTGCAGTCACATACCTGCAAGCAGCCATTCAGCACAGCACCAGCTTTTTCCCCCAGCTGGATGTACGCTATCGCTTGATCGTTGGCTGTGATGTACAAGTCTTCATCCAGAATCTTGTCCAGCACCAGCTTCCTAAAAAGTCGCTCGGAGTTATGGCGGGAGTAGGCTGCTCCCTTGCCAAAGAGACCACACTGAATCTTTGCAGCTTTTGAACCTAGGAAAAGGAGGAGAGTATAGCTTATTTTCATGGCCAACTTATCATTTTGAAAGTTATCGGCTCCTCTTTAGAAAGAAGAGATCCCAGGATTGGAAACCTCTGGCCCTGAACAAGAAAGAGTAGGATCCACATCCGGATATAACCTGCTGGGAAGGTATGAGCCAGAGCGCGCTGATTGGGCAGCCTGGAATATGCACCTCTCTCTGAGTTTCTCATAAAAGGGGGAAGAGCCCAGATCCCTCCTCTCAGTCCTCCCTGCTTCCTACACAGGTAGCCAGGGCAGCCAAAAGGACTGTCCAGTCCCTCCTCAGGCAATTCACTTGGCTTCTTTGTGGCTGAAAAAGAGAGAAGACATTCCTGCTCTGTCCCACAGGCAAATTTGGCAGCAGGGATGGCCGTTGCTGGGGCACAAATTCCGCCCTGCCACCTCGGTCATGTGACCGAGGTGGTCACACCTGAGCCCCAACAGAAAACAAGGAGGGTGATAAAGGGAGCCTGGGTTCCTTCCTTGGCAAAAGGGGATGGGCTGGGGAGAAAAAAAATGTTTTTATCACCCATCCGGCACCCAATGTTGAAAAAAATATACAGGATTTATACATGTATATACAATTACGTATAATGTAGAACTTACCCAAGAAAATGTCAATCATCATATTGAGGGTATATCTTCCTGCATTTCTCTTGATATTTCTAGTTCCTTTTTCACCACAATATTCCTTTACAAACCTCACAATGTTTTTTACTTCTTCGGTCACATTCTTCAACTTGTATACCTAATAAATGTAGTTTTATTAATTTTGTACCTCATATGAGCCAGTACACAGCAACACTTAATATCATTTAAATGTGATGTAACTGTAATTAATAACTTATAATAGGAATATCACATAATAGCTTTTTGGGGATGAAGAACAGCAATTATCTGAGAAAAAAACTGTAATGCTATCATTTGGAAAACAAACTTCTTCAGCTGGCTGCTTCCAGACCTTCCCAGGAAGATTTATGTTTGGCATTTACATTTCATATTTCTAAACTGCTCACTCTCTTCAGAGAGGGGCCGATCCAAATGTTTAGAGGCAAACTTTGAGGCACAGCTGCTGCTTACCTGCTGTTTGGTGCAGTTGTCGCAACTTACTTCTGGATGCTCCTTACAAAATCTAGGATTAAAGTCCGTTTCTCCAAAGTAGGCCAGCAACTGTATCCTCCGGCATTCCATGATGTTCTCGCAGTAATGGACCATGCTGTAGAGGTTGTTGAAGTGTGTCTGCCTGGTGTGGCTGTTGCCTTCCCTTTCCACTGAAAGGCAAGCAGGGGGGCCCTGGTGAGGAAAGGGCCCAGAGGAGCAAGACCTGGGACAGGCGGCTAGACTTTCACAAAGCTACTGAGTTGCAAACCTGGTGAGGATGGAATCACCCCACAGACCTCGGAACCCCCTTTGGGCCCATTTTCCTGGAGCAAGGAGATCCCTCAGCCACCAGGCGGCCTTGATGGATCAGGTTAGGTTGTGACAAGCACCGTCCCAAAGCTTGCTAGGAAAAGCAGCTGCCAATGCATTTTCCATTTTGGAAAAATTAATCCTAGCTGTTAAAGCCCAAACTGTTCCCAATCCCCCCATTCTCACCCTGTAGACACAGATCCCTTGACCAACAGGAAACAAAAGAAATCAGCCGGGCAGCCTTAAGATCAGCTAGACTGATTCCGGCTGACTTTCTAGGGAACAAGTGAAAGCCAAATTATGAAACGCTGGAATGTGGTGGCCTCTCACGTAATGCTCCAAGCAAGATAAAGTCAGTCTTATTTTGGCTCTGAATATTGTTGGAGTGGCAAGCAGGGAGTGTTGCTCCGGGAAGGGCTGCTTGCACAGAGACGCACGGGAAAGAAGATCCTCGGCTGGACTTTCCCTTGATTTGCCTTAGGTTTAGGGTTTTCTGTTCACCGTTAGCCGACTGGACCCTTTGGCAGAGAGCAGCACCATAAGTGGGCAAGGGAATAACGGCCCCGGCCTTGAAATGACACTTACTCAGGATGAGCCTCCTCAGCCGGGTCACGTCGCTGTAGCTGTAGAAAAGAAGGCAGTGGGAGACTTCACCATCCCGCCCGCTTCGGCCGGATTCCTGATAGTAGCCCTCAATAGATTTAGGGAGGGAGGCATGGATCACAAAGCGCACGTCGGGCTTGTCGATCCCCATTCCAAACGCAATGGTGGCACAGATCACCTGGAAGGCAACAGAACAAGCCACTTCATCGGGGGAAGCAAGAGCACCCTGGACGTTGGGGGTCCGACCACCAGGAAGCTGCCTCCGATGGGCTCGGATGTGCCTGTTATCACTCTGGATTAACACTGACTCCTTCCCTCTTTCTCTTTGCCCAAAGTCAGGCTGGGCAGAGCGCTTGCCATCCTCGGCCTATTCCCTGCCCCTGGCTGCCTCTTCTACCAGACTGCTCCCTATTTTGCTTGTGCCAGTATGGCCGGGGATCGAGGTGAGTCCAGGGCTTTGCTAGGGAAGAAACAAAGCGAGAGTCCAGCCAGCTGACTGGCAGAGCCGGTCACTGGTTCATCCCCTCTGGCCTATCCCTCATTGCTAGCCCACAGAGATGCTGCCAGGACTGCAGGCAATCCCTCTCTCTCTTCTGCTCTTCTTCAAACCCTTTCCAAGGAGGGGAAAGACAAGTACACAGACGGCTTTATCGAGGGTGAGGGATCCAATCAGAGGAGGCAGCCCTATTGCTCCATTGGACAGTGCCACAAAATGATGGCATACTATTTGAGCCAATGTCTTTTGAACTGGAACATTTTGTCCCATTTGATACTAGAATAACAGAGGTGGAAGACACCTTGGAGGTCTTGTGACCCCGGGACACGGCAACCGTCTCAAGTATGGTCTGAGTCAGCTGCCAAGGCTCAGAAGTTTGATCACAGGACTAGGAGAAAGCTGCAACGGTGCTAAGTGTGAAAACGGCGATAAACCACTTTTTTCAGTGCCACTGAAACTTTGAACAGTCACTAAAGGAACGATTGTAAGTGGAGGACTACCTGTAATATGGAGACCAAAACTGGATTCAGTATTCTAAGTGTTCTTAAGGCTTCTTGTCTTCCAAATCATCCTGTTCAAGCCACAGTATTGGTCAAAGAACGGAAAGCCCTATTCTGCTGTTGCCTCTGCAGAATCCATGCCGCTCTGAGCTCTTGAAATCTGGCGTTCCCTGCACTTCCCTTTGCAAAGGGCGGGTCTGTTGCCCCCCTCCCCCTCCTTTGGCTTTAACTGCTGACATGGCTCCCGTTTGACTGGATCTCCCTTCCTCGCAGGGTCTTCTTTCTACCTGGCATCCATCCTGGTTGATCCATTTCTGCTGCACAAGGTCTCTGGTGCCATCTGGGAGGCCAGCGTGGTACGCCAGGGCTGAGAGGCCGCCCCCTTGCAAAGCATTGGCCACGGAGTCACATTCATACCGTGAGAGACAATAAATAATTCCCGAGTCACCTGCAACACACAGGAAAAGGTTCGGGGGTCTCAGATTTCTTCCAGTGTTTCTCAACCTCAACAACTCTAAGTTGGCTGGGGAATTCTGGGAGTTGAGCGCCACCCATCCTAAAGTTGCTGAGCTTGAGAATCGCTGGTCTGTTCAAGAGGGCGACACAGTTTGGAATTCCATCTGTAGGCTTTGCTTAATTGCAGCTTGTAACAATTCACCATTGGACAGAAACAAATCCAACCGTCAAACTTGATGTTGCTCCTTTATCTCCATGGCTTCCCTGCCCTTTAAAGATCGTAACAGATGATGAGATCCTTTCCCATCTCTTAGCCCAAAGAACATAACACCAAGGAACACCAAGATATCAAATACCAGAATTTCTCTATAATCCAATAAACTTTGGGTTTAAAGTAATCCCACACAGGTAGACATTGGCCAAGGAAGAACGGGTGATTAACTTACCAGGGTGGTATTTTCTGATCCATTGTAAGCAATCTAAAGCAACAGTTTTGGGTTTCTTGGGTAACACGTCGTATTTCAAGTTGTGCCTGTTAAAGCTCATAGTAAACCTAGAAGGACATTAGCGATTTAGTTGGATAAAAGCATTATTGAATGACTATAGAGCTCATCTATACAGCAATCCCAGTAAAGCTGTTTCGTCTCCAAGAAGGAAATCTCTCCTCTGCCTCCCAGCCCAACTTACACCTGGGGCCGGTGCATCTCCAGTTGATTCAGGATGTCCTTCTGCACTCTGGGGTTGGCGGTGGCAGTAAGAGCCATCATGGGAACCAAGGAGAACTTCTTTCGGAGCATGTTAAGCCGCTTATAATCTTGGCGAAAATCATGACCCCACTAATAAAAAGATTTCTAACAGTTACATTTATATAGTCCTATGAGAAAAGCACAGCCTCTTTGTGTTCTATAGTTTGATGCATCAAGACATAGTAAAAACCACCTGATCCTTACCAGTTTTTAAAAGGTGGTAAACACGGCTCAGATGAACCAGGTACAGGCCCTGATATGTAAAACCACAGTATTCCAGCAGGGTGCCACTTTCCTGATCACACGACTGCATTCTGCCTCTACTATTTTTACAAATAACTCAAGGCCACAAACATACCCATTCCTCCTCCTATTAACCCCACAACAACCACCCTGTGAGGTGGGCTGGGCTGAAAGAAGGGGACTAGCTCAAAGTCACCCAGCTGGCTTTCATGCCAAAGGTGGAAGTTGCACTTTCCGGCCTGGTGCCTTGACCGCTAGTGAGAGAGAGAGACACCCGTCGTGGCCGTCTGTGCCTGATTCAATGAAAACAGATCACCTGACTGACGCAATGGGCCTCGTCGATCACGAAGCGAGCCAAGAGCTGCCGCTGGTACAGATTCTCCAGCGCTGACATCAGCTGACCACTCAAGCAAACCTGGGGAAAGCGAGAGCAGCCCAGATGCCACAACCCCATGGCTCTTCTCGTCTCCTCCTCCCCAGCCCCCATCAGGCAGGCAACGATATCCAAAGGCTCCTCACATGCAGAGGGACCCAGGCAGAGCCCAGCTCCATCCAGGCCCTTGGACTCAGCTGGACCACCGCTCAGCAGCTCAGGCTCCCATACAAACCTTCTCTGGAGTAACATAGAGGAGTTTTATGATGGGATCTTTCTTTGAGAGCTGCATGTAAATTCGGGATGCTTCGGCATCAGTCTTATCGCCTGTGAGGTACGTTGCTGGAATCTAGACAGAGAAGACAGCGGCTCTAATTTGTGGCTAATCTTGGTTGCTGCTGACCGCAAACTGGTCAATAATAAGGCCGATGCTTGTGCTCGAAGTGGGGAAGGCCAGACCGGTGCTCTGCTGTTGGCCACTGCTTGTCCCTTCAGCCACAGAACCAAATTGTAAGAAGCATCACACAATTCTAGATGGACCTTTTAACTGCTGTGAATAATTTTGGAAGCCACTTTTGTCTATTGTGTTTCTTACTTTTCTATTTTTCTTCCATTTTCTTTTCTTGCACTTTTTGCCTTTTCTTTGTTTTAGTTTCCATCTTTTCATTTAAAAGTTTCAATAACAATTATATGTAAAAAAAACCACCCAATTCTAGCTGGACCAGTAACTCTGGGGAAGCCAAGGCTACGTTGTTCCCTCGATGAAAGCAGTTGTACACCAGATTATCTTCCTAGATTTTTAACAGGTCTAACTGGCTAAATTTTGTACGAACACAGATTCTACAAGAATTTAAGAGTTTTCTATTTGCACAGTCACACTGTAAAGAGCAGAAATCAACATGCCCGTGATAGATACAATGATCTTAACACACTTTTGCATTTCATGAGATTTACAATCGAGCAGGAAGCCATCTTGAACTCACGTCTATTGAGGTCAGCTTTTGGACTTGATCCACTATCAGGGACCTCAACGGAGAAATGACGATGGTGACTCCCACCGAAACACAGGCTGGTAGCTGATAGCACAAACTCTTGCCACCTCCTGAATGGAGCAAAAGCACAAGATGAAAACTCTACTCATGCTCTACTCTGCTACTAGTTCTATACACATAACCACGCGAAGAGGCCCAGTGCTTCCACTCACACTTTCTCCAACACCCCTGCTACCATGAAGTTTAAAATCTGGCCCGAGAACTGAGATGCAAAGAACTACTAAGTTCAACCTCCTGGTTGGTACAGGAGTGAAGCATCCCCAGAAGGTCCTTAATATTTGTTCAAGCAAAATACAAGGATTTATGAAATTTATTTTAGGAGATCATTCTTTGGGTTTTTATTAAAGCAGAGTCAAAGATTAGATTGCATATGAGTTCAGATTATTACGCATATTGACTGAAATCCTGAAAATGACTTCTAATCACAATGAACAGCAAATCATACATTAAAATCAAAACAGAAACTAGCTTTATAATGGACAGAAGAGTGCTCAGTCTAGGTTGTAAAAGTGTAATTCAACCAAGTAAGAAATCTAATAGTTTCTTTTATTCCGAGTAAAGTTTAAAATTGATTTAGAGTATTATTACTTGTTATAAAGTTACAAAATTTTACTTAACTTTCCCTCCCCCCCCCTTCCCCGGGTGACATGTTGGGCGACCTCATTCACTTTAGCAGGTTCTGGCAGGACTGTAAGATACAAGGAGGAGGGACAAAGCAAGACTCCACCAATGAACAACTATTCTGTCTGTATGGATGCTAATGACAACATCCAGACAAACAGTTAAGGGAAATGGATATAAAATGATATGGAGGTAGTACCTAACACCACGTAAATTAAATCAAATAGATGATGAATAAACAAATATTGGTTGGAAGTGCAAGAAAGAGGTTGGAACATATAAACATTATGTAGTGGGATTGTGCTAGTGCACAAAAAATATGGGACATGGTGTTTAGAGAAATTAGAGCACTGTTGAATGTAAAACTAGAGATGTCACCGAGGATTGCATTATTGTTGCTGGTGGAAAAACGGGATATAAATGAAACAAAAAAGGAATTGATTATAAATTTGATAATGGCAGCTAGATTAGTGATAGCTAAATATTGGGGACGAAATTGGGATAATCAAAGAAATGAGTGGTATAATGAAATTTGGAGTATGGCAACAAATGGAAATTAACAATGGAAATTAAATTTTAAAAAGGGATGATTAAAGCAAATTATAATGAAATATGGGGGGGATTTTATAAAAAACAATGTTGGCAGAAGGCAAAGGGAATAAACCTACTCAAGAATATATGTTGTTTTGAAGGGGATAAAAGCACAATTGGAATATATTGTAAAACCTTTAGTTGTTATAGAAGAAATGTGAAGAAAAAATGGTCTCGAGGTGTGTGTGTGTGTCTGTGTGCGTGCACTGTAATATTTGTATTTTTTCCTTTTTTTGTATTTAGATGTATGTGTACTATGTTTGTATTATTTGTATTTAAAATAAAACAAGAATTAAAAATAGGAACATCTCAGAAAAAGCCAATGTATTATTACAACCACATGGCATCATCGTCTAAAGCTTTTCAAAATCTCTAAACGAAGAAGAAACCACCTACCACATAGAAGGGCTGCAGTAGCCACGAGAGGCGGCCCTGGACTTTCAGGTTCCATGACTGTTGAAGGACACTGAAAAAAGTCACTTGTGATCTTTTTTCCACACTTGTGACCATTGCAGCATCCACACAGTCGTGGGATCAAAATTTGGACGCTTGGCAACTGGCATGTGCTGATGACGGTTGCAGGGTCCCAGGGCCACGCCATCCCCTTTGGCAACCGTCTGACAAGCAAAGTCAATGGGGAAGTCAGATTCGATTAGCAATCACACTACTCACTTAAAAACTGCAGTTATTCACTTAACAACGGTGTTGAGAAAGGTCCCCAAATGGGGCAAAATTCACTTAATGCCTTGCTTAGCAATGGAATTTTGGGGCTCAATTGTGGTTGTCAGTCAAGGACTTCCTGTAGGTAGAACACAGGCAGACTAGTCACAAACTCTTAATCACACAACATGTGGGCAAATTCAACCAGAGCTCAACTTGGAACATCCTAGACCAAGTTAAATCCAAAAATGCTGGGGAATTCCCGGAAGCGCTCAGATAAATCAGCCGTTAACAGACATAGAGAGAGAAATTCAAAGCATTAGAAGAAGACAATAAAAAGTAAACAAAGAGACCATCACCAGCAATCAACGCCCAGATAAGCAAATACACGGATATAATTTTGGCAGGTGATGTGAGAGGATAATAGGCGAGATCTTTTAGCTATCCTTGGCAGGAGCGAGGAAAGTAGAAAAGGAAGGCAATGGATCCCGGAATGGGCAGGATCCAGAAAAGTGTAGGACTCTGCCGGAAAAGCGTCCAGTTATTATTGAAGCAGTTGGAAAGATATGCATTTGTTGCCATGAGTCAAGCCTACTCAGTGATACCTACAGGTAGTCCTTGACTTAAGACTTTTGACATTTCAGTCAAAAGCCACTGCAGTCATAAACTGATGCCCTGCGGTCGGTAAGCATGTTTGAAATAGCTTACTTTGCAGGGTTTCAGAGCTGAAAGTTGGAGCACCACCTGAATCATTTCATCCCAATTGTTCAGCTTATCAGCATATCCCAATTAGAACATAAGCAAAATATCAGCAATTTGATTTAAAACCAATTATTACAACTGCTTTTTTTCTCTTGATTATTTCAATCCCAGTTTTAAAATGTAGTTTGTCAGCCTTGATTCTCCCTTCCCCCTTTCTTTGGAGGGCAGAAGGTAATGACCATTCAGAGATGGGCTTCACTTGAAGACTCACCTGTGGGCATCAGGATGAAGCAGTCCTGACCCAGCAAAGCAGCATTGATGGCTTCAAGTTGATTGGTCCGAAAATGATGGAGACCAAACTTTTTATGGAATATCTTCATCATCTCATTAGAATGTGCAAATGCTAAACCTCTGAATGGTTCCAGCGTGGCATTTCTGGAAGGCGTATCCTTAATTAGTGGAGGAACTTGGAAGAAAACAAACTTTTGTTACGAGACTGAAGACAATATACATTTGCTGTTTCCAGAATGTATAGCCAACCAATTAGGTGCTGAAACTTCATTAATTTCATAAACAGGAAAATATCCCAAAATGTTTCAGGGGTGGGAGGAGGGATGGATGAAGTGTCTTACTAAACCATGTCAATGATGAGCAGCGGTGGCTCAGTGGTTAGAGTGCAGTACTGCAGGCTACTTCTGCTGACTGCCGGCTGACTGCAATTTGGCAGCTCCAATCCCACCAGGCTGAAGGTTGACTCAATCTTCCCTTCTTCTGAGATGGGTAAAAGGAGGAGCCAGATTGTTGGGGACAAGGGGCTGGCTCTGTAAACCGCTTAGAGAGGGCTGTGAAGCATGGTACTGCGGTATGTAAGTCTAAGTGCTGCTGCTATTGCTATGATTAAATCTCACTAGGTTTCACCCACTCTATTTCCACTCATAAATGTACAAAACAATGTGAAGTCTTGAAGAGGACCCAGTTTGCATCCTGACACACAGCTCAGCCAGTGAAACACTTTCAGTCTCCACTTATTTCAAAACAGCAACTTTGGATATAATGTAGCAAGATTCAAAATTACCCTTAAAACCTAAATGCAAAAAGCTGCCAGAAAAACAGACCCTTGTTAATAGTTCTAATCTTGCCTTAGCCACAAAGCCAGGAAGGAGGCATTGGCAATCCACCGCTGAAAAACCTTGCCAAGACTAGCCCAGGCAATCTCCAAGAAGTGAATATTATTGAGCAGAAGGAAAAAATTCTACTGGAAAAACCACCTGCTCTATTTAAAATTAATGCATCATGTATGTGCTATCCTGTATACGGACAATGGATAGCAATTGGTGGTCTTGCATTCCTGGTATGCTGCCAAGGAGTGCCACTCTACCTCCAGCTACCTGCTTTAAAGGACATCTCCTTCCCTGCTCCCTCCTGACGTTTTACATCAAAACAGCCAAATGTTTAGACTGGATTTGGCATTTTTATCCATCTACTAGCTGGTAACCCGATGTTGCCCGGGTATTTATAGACATCAAAGCATTTGTCTGACAGGGAGCCATTGAGAGGGGCCTTTCTTCCCCCCGTACCCCAGAGTTATGTCTTAACCCCCCACCCTCAGCAGAGGTGGGTTCCTACTGGTTCAGACCGGTTCAGTAGAACCAATAGTAAAAATCGGGGCTAGCTCTCTAAACCCGTAGTACTGGCAGGCTGGCCACGCCCCCAAACTGGTCCCCTGGTCGCTGCTCACGTCCGTCGCATGGCAAGCTGACCGGAGCTGGGAAGCGGCTGGCTGGCAAAGAAGCCTCTCAGCCGCCTCGAGTGCCAGAGGATCGGAGGCTTCTTTTCCACCCAGCCGCTAACCGCAGGGTGCCAAAACATCCTCCAGCCGGTGAGAAGAAAGCTGCACATGGACGAAGATGGTAGCAGCAACCAGAGGTCTTTTTGGCACCCCATGCCAGCGGTTGGGTGGAAAAGAAGCATCTCGGCTTCCAAGTTCAGCAGCAGGCTCGCTCCCTTCGCTTTTCTCCACGCCCGAGAAAGATCAAAAGGCGCAGAGCAGCAGCCTTTAAGGACAAAGCCGGCATAGTTGCCTAGAGGTAAGAAAATGAACCACTGAGGGAAGGAGCCCCCCGAAGCTGCCAACATTGCAGCCCCCCACTCCCTGCAGCTTGCAGCTCCAAGCAGAAGAGGTCCTCAGCTGTTGCGAAGAAGCAGCAGCTCTGGGTGTGCTACGCCCACTTTGTTCTCTTTGAGAGCCGCTTTGCAAACAAGGAGCTAAGGGAGTGCCTGCAAACTACCCACCGTCAGTGGGAGCAACCAATGCCGAAAACGCTGCAAAAGACAGGAGGGAAAAGGGGGGGGGGAGTTTGTGGTGGTGGTAGTAAACTTATTATTAAGTGCAACGTGAGAATGCGTCCTTCTCCAGCCTAGGACTCTCTGGGGGAAGGCAAAAATGGAGGTGTGACTTACCATCTGGAAACAAATACTATGCCAAAATGGGGGCATTTTTGCCTTACCCCAGACCTGCTGAGCACTTTGCAGGCTTCAGCAGGTCTGGGGTAAGGCAAAAATGCCCCCATTTTGGCATAGTATTTGTTTCCAGATGGTAAGTCATCTGTAATGTCAACCAAACATGATACACAGATGACTTACTCTCTGGAGAAACATATTGTGGGAGTAAGATACCCCTGGTGTGTGTGTGTGTGTTCCAGCATAACTCTGGAATGCCTGGCCCATTAAGGAGAGCGAGTGTGGTGTCCTAGAGGGGCAATTGTTTGTGATGTCACTTCCTTTGCAGTTTCCTCTGGAAAGCCAGCCGTGAAGTTCGCCCTCCAGTGGACCAATGTGGAAGCACCTGATGGATTTGGGGCAAAGTGCCAGGATTGTAGACAGGGTGGGAAAGAAGAGCACATGGGAGGGGAAAGAGAGAGGCCAGGGATGATGGGCATAGGAGGAGGAGGAAGAAAGGCCCCTCTCAATGGCTCCCTGTCAGACAAATGCTTTGACGTTTATAAATACCCGGGCAACATCAAGTTATCAGCTGCTACTCTGTGTGTGTGTGTGTGTGTGTGTGTGTGTGTGTGTGTGTGTGTGTTTATGTTGATGTTTTTCACCATCTTCAAAACACCAGCCTGAAGATGGTGAGGGAGACCTCACTGAAACATTGCCAAAACAATCTCAATCTTACACGGGAAAAGACTCGAATACAACAAGACCAGCATGTGTGTGTGTGTGTGTGTATACAGACACACACAAATATATATATATAGAGATGTACACATACACACACACAGAGACTATTAACATATACTCATGCAACTTACTTTTGCAATCCATCCCAAGATCACTAAATATTTACCTTTTGTCCAACCCCCTTACCAGAGGGAGCCCCCTTGTTGAATACTGTGAAGCTGTTTACATGGCAACTCCAATGCGCTGTACAGTAGAAGCCATTTTACAGCAGTACAGTAGAAGCCATTTAAAGTCACAAGAGGGTGCATCTTAACAGAACACACACTCCAAGGGGCGTTAGGGGTGTCTTACCCCCACAGTATTTTTCTCCTAAGAGTAAGTCGCCTGTATACTAAGTTTGGATGAAATTGCTCAAGGCATTCCAGAGTTATGCTGGAACATACATACATACATCCTATTTTATATAGAGAAAAGAGAAGAGGTCAAGTCCTTCCCAAGGATATGTTGTTATTTTATGTATTATATATGTACGTTATTTGCCCTGAGCAGAGGGTTGGACTAGAAGACTCCAAGGTCCCTTCCAATTCTGTTATTTTATTATTATAAAAAATGATGATTGGGATCCATACAAGTTTCTTTATCGAATAAAAATGATGGTCAGATGCAACCCAGAACTCTTTTTGGAAATATGCATCCCAGTCCAAAAAAGGGACAAAGGTTAGCAGGCCTAACAGGAGTTAGCTAACTTTCAAATCCCTTTTCTGTGCAATCACATTCAAACATATCTACAGCTGGCCAATTTGTGAACTGGGAAATACCCCTGGCAACTATGTGGTGAGTGCCCACATGTTTCTAAAAATCCAAATCTGCTCAAAAAGGTTGAGTTAATATGTGGAGAAGAGTCTCTGATGCAAGATTGTTTGTAAAATGAGTTAACTGTACTCCTCACTGTAATTTCTTACTGCAGCTTATTTCCCAGAATGCACTGAAAGAAGAAACAGGGTAACTTACCAGGGAAACTCTCACCCCTTACAGAATGGTCTGTGAAAGAAAAATCGCTATGCAGAAGATCAGCGCCTGCCTTGGACGTGACCGAGTTTTTCCCCAAAAATAGATTTGCTGCAGGGGAGGCGTCTGCAGCCGGCTGAGCCAGGTCCTGAGAAGTGCCTTCGGCTATTGAAGCACTTATTGCATCATCCAAGTCATCCAGGTCATCAATATCAAAATCATCTTTATGAAGCTTCTGCCCTCCAGTTGCCAAAGGACTCTTACTTCCCACATTGCTTATAAGTGGAACACTTTTCCTTCGGTTCTCTGAATTTGCTCCATTCAGTGTTGAAGGCCACCAATGTGTCTCGGCTTCCAAATCTGGATTTTGGAGTCCCGTTATTCCACCGGCTTCCCACTTGGGACAAGATATGCCTGAACTTTCCATGGCAGAAGAGGACGTGCCCCAGGTAGAATCTTTCATGAAAATGGATGGATTGGCACTGGCCCATCGTTGAGAGGGTGGCGGATGAAGGCCAGACAGGCGGGGAACGTCATCAAGCCACTTGCCAGAAAATGGTCCAGAAGTAGAGGCAGCCTCTTGAGGAAGCGGGGAAGACGTTTTTCCCAGCTGAGAAGAGTAACTTCCATCGTGGGAGTCATCATAGTCAAAATTACATTTGTAGTTTATATTTAGAAATTTATCAGTACCGGTTCTGTTTCCATTTCTAGAATTGTTCAACAGTTTTCTTCTGTATACAAAAAAATATAACTTATTCTTTTAAATATTCCCAAATAAATTTGTTGTTACTGTCCCAGAAACTCCTCTTCTTAATCTTTTGCCTTACTTACAACTCCCAACCCAATTTAGATCCCTGTCTATAAAACGTAATTGACATTAAAACATCCCTTTGAGTGTATAAATATACATATACAGTACATACAATATATCTATCCTTAATAGCAATGTATTGTCCTATAGAATCTTTCCTGACAGAAACATTTTCAGTCAATACTGAAATTGAATAATTTCAACAATTCAATCAATACTCCTGACCCTCAACGGCCATGAATAATAAAACGTTGCCCCATTTTAAAAGTATGTTTAATTATTATTCACCCATGAGTTTCCTGCAGAACTATGATACTGTGGTATTACCTGATCATTAAGAACTCTCTTGTTCTACAACATTCCTGTTTCTCTAAGATTAGTAAGGAACAATTTCCCCTCTTATGGACTAGGCATATTTTCCAAGGTTGGACTCCTGTGGAGGTTTTACAGCCCTGAACTGAGTAGCACTGAAATTATAAGATACTGAATCCCGATGAAAAAAGGGAAATTATTTGCATAATTCTGCTTCTGAAATAAATATGGGCAGGATTCCATGTAGCAATAACCTGTGACAAAGAACTCTCTAGAAGTTATCGTGCATACATAAAAAACCTGGACTGCATTAA
Source organism: Thamnophis sirtalis (assembly GCF_051295495.1). Classification (NCBI taxonomy): domain Eukaryota; kingdom Metazoa; phylum Chordata; class Lepidosauria; order Squamata; family Natricidae; genus Thamnophis; species Thamnophis sirtalis. Next base: position 23,165,064 of record NW_028261382.1, read on the forward strand.
GAGAATCTCAGGGGACTGAACACTTTGCAACTTGGACAAACCCATCCCATCTTCATTTCTTCAGGTAAAGAAGCAAAGGCCCTCATCGCATTCCAAACCCCGAACAGACCTGCAATCTCTAAGCCGAAGCAGCTCTTGGCCACATAGCAGAGACTTCAGTTCTCTTTCTGGAATGGCATTCACCAGTTGACAGATCTCTTCCATTACACAGTGGAGGGACTGGCCTGAAATGTAACAGGGTCCAGTCACATATTTTGCAAGGCAGCAGCAGTGCAAAACTGGCTGACTATCATCAAAAGATTGTGGAATACGTCACAATGTTTTACCTTCCTTCCTTCGTTCGCTTCTTTTGGTCGTTCCTCCAAACTCTGGAAGTTGTTTCACTGAGAGTTCAGGATTCAATGTTGTCTCATCAGCTGCTCTTTGGGGAAAATGCCTAACAATGTTAAGAATCATTAAGAAATGCAGACATATAGCATGAAGTAGATACACTTTATACCAAATAGAATTTTAACGAGACAGTGATTTTATGCACACATCCACAGTATTCCTGTCAACAAAAATTGCATGTATTTCTATAATCAATGACGATTAGGAAAGTAAGGATGTAATGGAAATTAAATTTGAGTAAAACAACTGTATTGAAGTTTGAAGGTGTTCATTTTTCAATGAGTGCTTCTTCTCTTTTGTTTAAATACGACCAGCCAGAGAAATTATTTGATTTTCCAGATTTTGCAATAATGCACCTGTCACTAAAAGATGTATTGATTTATTGGGTTAAGTCGATTAACAAATCTTTATAAATACAAATAATAAATCATTGATAGAATTAATCACTACACGTTGTTGAGAATTGTTTCCATTATTGCAGATTATCTGAACCGCTAGTCAGTTTCAGGCCTGAATATAGCATTGAGCGGATAGTGATCCTGGCTCTCCATGATCTCTCAGCACTGATCAAAGTATCCTTTGAGCCAGCTGGAGGGGAACCTTCCCAGCCCCCAACCCAGAAAGGCCGGGGAAGTCTGCTCTAGGAAGTATTTGCAAAGTCAGCTCTTAATGGCTGTATTTCCATGATCTGCCACTCCCTGGGGAAGCGTCCATCCCCACAAAGACTCATGAAGGCAGTCAGGTTGATTCACAGGAAGGCCAGTCACTGCAAAGGCAGGTGAGAGGTCACAGGAAAACATACCAGAGCACTCCTGGAGCTACAGGTAGCCCTTAACTTACAACCATTCATTTAGTGACCATTCAAAGTTACAACAGCATTGAAAAACATGACTTATGATCAATTTCTACACTTACGACCGTTGCAGCATCCCAATGGTCATGTGATCAAAAGTTGGCTGCCTGGCAACTGGCTCATATTTATGACGTTGCAGTGTCCCGCAGTCAACTGATTCCCTTTTGCACCCTTCTGGCAAGCAAAGTCAATGAGGAAGCCAGATTCACTTCTCTGCTTTATTATGTCATGCCTGCAAGCCATCTTTTCTTTTAGACTTCAAGCCTGCCACACTTTCTACTGTCTATTTTCTATTGTGGGAAAATGGGAGGGGGGATTAGATAGAGTTGGGTGAGATGTAGCCATAACAACATTCTTCGTAGAAAGCCAAGGTCACCTTTGTCTCTGCACCTGGCTGGAACTGGATGGGAGGAATCTGCCTTTGTGGCAGTGGGAGATTGGACCATGGGATGTGGGGGCAGGATCTTGAACTTTCAACTGGGTGGGGAAATCTGGAAGCTTTCAGATTTGGGTTTTCCCAAATGTACCAACATGGTTCTCTTAATAAATTGGAACTTTGAGGAATCCTTTGCCTCAGACTCTGATTTAATTTTGGAGGCTATTTGGAAGCCTGATATATTAACTGAACTGCAGTAATTCACTTACCTATGGCAAGAAAGGTCATAAAATGGAGCAAACCTCACTTAATAAATGTCTTGTGCAGTGGTTAGAGTTCAGTACTGCAGGCTGCTTCTGCTGACTGCCTATAATTTGGCAGTTCAAATCTCACCAGGCTTAAGGTTGATTCAGCCTTCCATCCTTCCGAGATGGATAAAATGGGGACCCAGAGTGTTGGGGGCAAGAGGCTGACTCTGTAAACTGCTTAGAGAGGGCTGTAAAAGCATCAGGAAACAGTATATAAGTCTAAGTGCTATTGCTTGCTTAACAGCAGAAATTTGGGGACAATTGTGGTGGTGAAGACTACCTGTCAAGAGGAGAAAGGGGGAAGCCTTCTGGATTCATCCCCTACCTGCCCCATTGTGATTTTGGGGAGGGGGTTGCAAATAAAACTACAGAAGAGCTTGATCCTATGCTGGCAGCTATTGGTAAACATCTCCATTTCCTCTGGGGATGTTGAGAGCCCAAGCTCACCCACCTAAAACCACCACCTGCCCTTTTAGAACAATTTGATTGTTTTTACCTTCATTGTTTTATCTTTAGGGAGACTTCTGCTCATTCACTCATGCAGAGCATTCAGATATAAACATACCAGCTATTTCCCCAAGGGGCCGTTCTAGAAAAATGCTGTCTTTGCTTATTCATACTAACCCTTAAGACAAATTCTAGTGTACCTAGTGGTCTTCAGCCCGAACGAAGCAGGCAGCATCTCCTCTTCTGGGGATGGGGGAATGAAGTCCACATAGTCTTCAGTCTCACTGAATACTTGAGGATCATCCCTTCCATCATCAGGTTCTTCATTCCCACTTAAGGGGAGGCCAGAATCATTTTGCCCTTTAACTAAAAAGAGTATATATTAAACAAAAGACCACTGGAAAATAATGAACATGTTTAATCATTAAAAATATAACATTAAATTACAACAGTAAGGGGTTAGAATGCAGTACTGCAGGCTAACTCACTGCTCACTCCAGGAATTTGATTCTGGATGGCTAAAGGTTGACTCAGCCTTCCGTCCTTCTGAGGTTAGTAAAATGAGGACTCAGATGATTGGGGGCAAGAGGCTGACTCTGTAAATGCTTAGAGAGGGCTATAAAGCACAGTGAAGCAGTATATAAGTCTAAGTGCTATTGCTGTTGCTAATCAAATAAGGAAAAGCATTAAGTACATCTAATGATATTCTGTGATTAGATGTGTTGATTAGTGGGGACCCAACTCTTTTTAACATAGTCAAATTATGTGATAAGGAACAAGGTCAGACAGGGACTATGGAGAACCAGGTCCAAACAGCAATAGAGCTACAAGTTACTTGGTATGACCCCAGGCTGAAGGGGGCGGGGGCTGATTGGTTTCCCTAATGCAGTTGATGTGAAGCCATATGGCATTTGAGGTGACCCCCTTGGGAAGGAGCACCATACCTGCACAAACACCATCACCTTGACTAGCCCTGGAAAATAAGCAGCATTGGGGCTGCTTAGCTCTTAGTTTGGGACCTGATGAGGAATTTCAAGGTTGTATGTTAGACCTGGAAGTTGGAAAATGACTTTCCAATGATTTCTCCTCTTCACATTCTCCATTTGAAACAATCTCTTTGACTGGAATTAAAAGGGTCAAGACGGGGAACAGGCAGGCTGCCTCCCTCCCTCTTGTTGCTTATGAGGCATTTGTATTTTCCTATTTGTACAAATATATAAACATCATTACATTTTTCATTCTCTCTTCCCGTGTTAGATATCTTTGGCTTGCTGATAGAGGGGCTTTTTACAGTCTTTCTATCGTTGGCAGAAGGCTTCTCTCGAAATGGTACAGACTGTCGTGGACATATTTTCTGTGGTCCAGTTGTTTCAAAGTCCTCCATGTCTTCCCAAATATCAGTAAGGTCAATACATGAATTGTTTGAACAATTATGGTCTTGGGTGGGGATCTCAGATCTCCCCACCTTGCAGTCCTTATCACTTTCCTTCACGGAAGAGATAAGACCATCTAAATTCTTGACCTCTTGATCATTTGAATGGTCTCGTTTTCCTTCTTGAACTTTCAGTGTTGTTTCAAACAGCACATTAATTTTTGTTTGCTTATTTTTAATACTGCTTTGTTTTTCCAAAGAAGAATTGATATTCTTGTTCTTCAAGGCCAAAGGTTTTCTTTCACCCAGATATCCTGGTGAGCAGTCATCAAGGCAACTCATCTTTCTGAATATAAATTCCCTGCAAAAATGGGTAAGTTTAGATTTTAGCCAGTCATAAATGATAGAACCCTTAGAAGCCAGTCAGATCCAGCACAAGGTAGACTCCAACAAGGTGTCCCTTTTGCCACTATTTTACATGTGTTTGAATATTCTAAGAAGCTATGCTATTATGTACTTATTCCACAGCTACTTCAGCTCTGAGAAAAATGTACAATACCAGATGTTATTCAATTGCTACTACTATATGCCAGCATTTTATGGCAAAAATCAGAACGCCATTTCTAATGTCCAGAAACCTCTTCTCTAGATTCATTGGCAGCATATTTATGGTTTTAAATGTTTATTATTAAATACATTTTTATTAAATAAAATACATTTATTGACCTGGATTCATGGTCAATAAACTCTGGAATAATTCTAGGGAGGCTCTACTAACATCCTGCACCTAAACTATGATTAAATAACTCTTGTAGGTTCATGGAATACATTTTGCCTTTGTGCCCTCCTGGATGCCATCATGATAAAAGTAGACATTTCTTTTATTTTTTTTTAAGGCTGACTACTTCAAATAGTGTAGGTAATGTATAATACAAATACACAATAAATCAAGAAGAAGAAGAAAAACCCATTTAAATGCAAATATATAAACACAAATGATAAAATGACAACAAAACCACCACTGGAGGGCTCCAATTAACTGGCCCCTTATCAGCACAGTTCCTGGGTCCTAAAATATGACAAGGCTAAGCAGAAGGAGCTGGGGCATCTCCTCCCTGGACAGCATGTGGGGCGAGCAGATGTTCTTGGGAGAAGGTGGCCCCGCAAATAACCAACTCCTATGTCAGACATCTGAAGTGTTTAAACGTTTGGTTGTTAGAACATTGCAGATACTCATTCTGTTCTTTAAATGTCCTACAATCCTTTAAATGTTCTACAATCCCCCCCAAAACAGGCCCTGATTACATCCACTGTCCAATCTATGTAGCATGTTATTTTGTATGCTTCCAGTGTTCTGATAAATTGTGACACACTATACATGTCATAAACAGATATTTCAAAAGGATGAACAGGTAGTTCTCAGGTTACAAAGAAATTGGGGTTGGGGTTGCCACCACTAAGTGATGCGGTTGTAAAGCATGATGATACATGATCACATCACTTAATGGCAATCCTGGCAGTCCCAGTTGCCGTCATAAACCCGAGAGGCCCAAGTTGTTAAACGGGAAGAGGCAGGACTTCCAGGATAACCGGTGTGTGTGTGTATGTGTGTGTGTGTGTGTGTGTGAAGGTGAGGCCTTGGGAGGCTTGCACAGGCCAGGCATGAATTGCAGGAGGAACTGGGAGGGCAAAGCATAGGTGAGAGGTGCTGCAGGCAGGGAAAAGTGGCAACCACTGATGACGTTCTCTGCTGTCTTCCCCATTGATTTAGCCTATGGAAAGCTGGCAAGGATGGTCAAAAATGGTATCAAATTGTGATTGGTTACAGAGTGCCTGATCACACGACCACAGGGTTGCTGTGATGGCTGGAACCTTGAGGACTTCTCAAATGTCCATTTTTTTCAGAGCTGCCATAACTGAACATGATAGATTTAAAGTAGGCATTTTTAAAAATTACAATAAAACTATCCCCCAATTGAAAACCTTTCAACCAAAGCACAAGAGTTTAAATGAGATTACAAGATAGATCTGGAAGAGGAAAAAACAACAACAGAATGTCACTTGTCCTTTTCAGTTCCCTCTCAAAGCTAATCCTCCAATATAGCAAGTTGTAAGGAGTTGTAATGGTACTTGTGGGGCGGGGGGTGGGGGAACGCTGCCTAGGGAACTGTCAGATGAGGGACAGCGTAGCCCACAGCTGCATAGCGGTCAGAACAAATGGCTCAGAAGGGACCAACCCACCCCAAGTCAGGCTGTAAAAGGTGACGGTGGGACAATCTATAGACTTTCAGTGGGACAAATGTATTTTCAGATTTGCAAGGTTCTGTTAATGTAGCTTTACAATTAAGTAGAAGTATTGATTTATCTGATCATCTTTCTTGGCTGATCTACCTGGCAAGGCTGAGAGCAACACCGTTATGTTTTACATTAGGCAAGCCAGTCAGTCTCTATACAAAAGAAACACATTTCTGATGTAAAGGTGGCAACACACTCAAACTACTGGCAGAATGATCCCCCCTCCCCCCGGCTACTCCGTCACTGACCTCATGGTAGCAATCCCCGAGAAAAAGGATTCCAAGTCTGTTCTTAAACTCGGCAGATTTCATACCATTTAATGTAGCTAAACTCACAGTGTCTTGAACTAATCAGTCAGCTTGGCTAGTTATGTCTGCTCCCTGCTGGTGTCTCTCTTTCACTGCTTCCCTTTTCCTCCTTGCTCCACATCTCAGCAAAGATGGTACCATTAAGGAAACCGGCAGGGTACCTAGAATTGTTAGCCCAGCTGCCTATGCTTTCTGGATCAAGGAAAGGGATTCATCCTTAAGCCGGGATGATGGTCCTGCTGCTATTTGTTCACCTTCCTCAAAAATCATGGCTAGATCTGACAATTTTGAATAACTTTTACTGGATCTCCAACCATTCCTGGCTGTGCTGATAGAAATGGATAGTCTGGATCCTTTTCTGTCAGGTTTCAGATGACTGAAATGAGATCAATTACATTTGTGGGTGATTCTAGCAAGAGTCAGATGGAGGTAGTGTCCCTCCTGAATCTCTTTATGTAATGAGTGGTAATGACCTTGGGAGGCGGGAGGCAGAACGGCAGACCCGACAACTGGCAGGTCAATGTTTTCTTAGATCACCAAAAGAAAAGGGGTGTGGGAAGCATCCCAGAAGGAACCCACTGGGTCCCTTTTCTGGGGAATGAAAGAAAAGGTCTTTGCGGAAACCTTACAATAAAGATATGGGGATGAGCTGCTGGTCCAGACTTCAAAGGACGAATGCTTTAACCTCTCAGTGTATCCTTCTGGCCTGGTTCCAGGTTTAGGAATGGGGGACCAGGTGGTGTGAAGGGGGAGGAAGGATCTGGCTGGAGCCTGTTTTCTGGGGGGCATCTCAGGGTCGGATGCTCTCCTCCCCTTCCCCTCATACCTACTACCTGGCGCTAGTGACCCTCCGTTTTACCTCTCTGACCTGGAGCGGCCAGGAGGAGGAGAAACGGCCTGGGCTTCTGTGAAGGTCCGGATGGGGAAGAAGAGGCTTCAGCTTAACCCTCGCAAGACTGAGGGGTTCTGGGCTTGGGGGTCCCACCAGGGTTCCCACCTTTTGGGCCCAACGGGACTTTCCCAGAGAAAGGAAACGGGCGCGGCGCAGCAGCCACGGAGCGAAGGAGGGCGAGAGGCTCTTCTCTTCCTGGACTGGGAAGCGCTGCCCACCGTCAGCCTCCCGAGGGGGTCACGGTGCGCCTGGAAGCTGCTGTGGCCGCCTGGAGGGCAGCAGCCCCGGCCGTAATGGGCGTCCTGCGGAAGGGCTGGGGCGGCTGGGGGACCGGCCCCCTCCCCCGCTTCTCCCACCCCTCCCGCCACGGAACCGGAGAGCCCCTGTCCCGCCGGGCCCCCGCTTCCCCGGCGGCCTCCGCAAAAGGCTCCACGGGAGGCCAGCAACCGCAGGGCAGGCTGGCTGTGGAGGCCACTGGGCGGCTTGCCAGCCTGCCTCGCAAGCGGCCACCGCCCCGCCCGGAGCGACGCGCAGGGCTCTCGGCCGCCTCCCTTCTTCCCGCGCGCCTCCTCCTTGGCGAGCCCCCCCTCGACTCACGCGGGCCTGGCCGCGGCGGGCGGGCCGAGGGCGCTCCTGGCCCAGTGGCGCTGCAGCTGCTCCCGCAGGTTGTTGCGCGGAAGGTCCGCCATGGCGGCGGAGGCTTCGGATGTCGCGCCTTCCCGGCCCGGCGGCGCCCGATTGGAGCCCGCCCGCCCTGCCCGCGGAAGTGACGTAGCACGCCTTCCGGAGACCACGCCCGTATTCTGGGTTTGAAGCCTTTATTAACCGCTGTGCGCGCAATGCGCCTGCGCCGCTGCCTAGCCGTCGAGCTCTGCCGGGGCTCCGTCTCGCCTCAGAGCAGGGGGACCGGAAAGGAGGCGCAGTCGGCCAGGCCGCACATGTTCTTCCCGCGCTCGATGTTGAAGTAGCTGCCGGGGCAAAGAAGAGCCTCATGAGCCCCCCTGAGCGCCCTGCCCGCTGACAAGAGCCGGGGCTGGTGCGGGGAGTCCCCGGGGGGCGCTGCCTGCATTACCCGTCCATGCCCCACTGGGGCCCCCAGGAGTTCTTCACGATCCAGAAGGGCTCGCCGTCCGCTTCCCCGTAGCCCACGGCCAGGACGGCGTGGTTCACTTTGTCCGGGGTTCGGTCGCACTCCGTGCTGTGAGGAGAGAGACGGAGCAGCGGTTGGAGAGCGAGTCAGGCTGAGTCAAAGCGGGAAAGGACCCTAGCGGCCCCTCGGGCATTTCAGAGAGAAGCGCGCAGAATCCGATCCAGATGCCCTCAAGGGAGTCTCGAAGCAGAAGCGAGAAGCGCCCTTGTTCTCCTTTCGCTGCTTACCTGGATCGTTTATTAGATGCAAAGGCAGAAAGGGAAACAAAGTCTCTGAATGGCAGCTATTTGGCTGGGGCAAAACTGGTTGGAATAGTGGCCGATTGCAAACTATGTGCCAGCAGCGCGATATGCATGCAAAAAGGGCAAATACAATTTTAAGATGAATCAACGTTAATCAACGGGTTTCTGCACAGGAACTTAAGGGTTGGGGCACCGCATTTTTAGGGAACAGTTTACACGACAGCAAGTTGCGTAGGAGCCTGGGAACAAAAATTATGAGGAAAAAATGAAGTATACAGGGTGAGTTTGAAAAAGAAGTGATGGGAGGGGGGAATATCATCTTCAAGTATCTGGAGATGTCAAGCCTTGTTCCTCCTATCCCAAAGGGCAATTGCATCACAGGGCAGATTGTGGATGGGGGGGGGGGTTGCAAAGGAAAAACAAGCAGGACCTTCGGCATCGCTGGCTGGGTGGGAACAGAGGCCAGGTGGCCACAGGTCAGAGGTACTTAGCAGGGCTCTTCCAGCTAAAGGGCTTGAGAGGATCAGTTCGTTTGCATGTGACTGAGAAGTTACAGGCTGATCAAAGAAAGTGAAGCAACAGGAGGAATAAAGTAATCCTGGAAGTGGTTCCTTTAGCAAGTAGCCAGAATCTAAGGCTGCCCAATGCCTCAAAGAAGTAAGTGTGGAGCCCGAAAGGGGCACTTCCCTTTCATGTGGACCTATTTCTAATGCCCCTGCCCAGCTGGCCAATTTGCTTGCCATCTCCCAATACAGCATGGGCCTGTTGAACTGTACTGGGTGCCTGGGAGTTCTGCTGGGAACCTGAGGGGCCACGGAAGAAGGGCCGTTCTTGCAGGGGGTTGCCAGAGGGCCGTTGCTGGGAAGAGGCCGATTATGGGGCTTTTGAGCAGCAATCCTCTTGGCATGAAGCAAAGCAGGGTGCGCCAACAGGGACTCACCTGGTGTAAACCCCCTCCTGATAGTGTACAAAGTCCTCCTTCACTTCAAAGGCAATGCTCACTGGGTTGTATGTGCCCACCGCTTGCACCAGGCCTTGCTCATCATACTGGAAAGAAAGGGGCCCAGCATTACTGGGCAAGGGCCTCTGAGCATGTGCAGAAAGGGGACAGGGCTTCCCACCAGATTGCCAGAGGAGACCCAAGTGAGGAGGAGGCCATTTTCAAGCCTCTTAATCGCTTTCCAAAGGGCACTCCAGGAAGGGCTGCTTTGTGGGGCAGGAGGTGAAGGTGGGTCCCCCAAAGAGCAAAGGGCTGTTGGCTGCTGCTTGGCCTCTGCCAGTCACTCACCAGTGAAATGTTGACCACGTCTTTGATGAACGCCACGGCCTTCTGAGGCTGGAACTTGCAGGTGCCATTCTGCACATCACCAAAGGAGCCTTTTCAGACGGGGTTTCGGAGAAGAGGCAACTTGCCTCCCTCACCTTGGATCAGAACCCCCCCCCCATACCTGAGCCTGATAAGGGTACCCCTCTTCTTCCATGAGTCCTTTGTTGTACAGGATGTATTCAAAAGCCTGGCTGGGGAGCCCCCTGTGGAGGGAAGGAACGGCCTCACCATGCGGACCCTTTACAAAGACCCCAGAGGCCAAAGCTCCCTGGGGTGGGGAGAGAGGAACTGGGGTGATGGGGGGGGCTCCCTGGGGGCCTCTCTTACCCACTGCAGCCAAAGTTGTTGAAGTTTTGAGCACAGTCAATCAGCTGCTGCTCTGCCTGAGAGAGGAGACAGGTTGAATCAAGACTGCCAGCCTGGGAAACTGTTTCAGGCCCAGGCAGCCTTCCTGTCTGTCTTCAGCAGCCACCTCCCTTACCTAGTGCCAGTTTCTTTCCTAGAGGCTGTGGGTTTTTGCAGCCGAGGCTGCTCCCAGCTCTTTGCCACTGTGTTTGGCACCAAGCAAGCTTGCCCTGTAGGGCCTGAGGCTGCCCACAGGAGCCTGGGCAGAGGAGCCAGAGTGTCCTGTGCCCACCGACCAAAGTGAAGCCTAGGATAAAAGCCAGGCTGCATTCCCCTTGCTCCTCGGCAGACCCACTGGGGTGGAGGCAGTGGAAGTCAAGTGGTGAATGCACCAGGTTAGACAGTGGGAGACAGAGTTCTAGTCCCACCATAACCATGAAAGGTGGCTATGTTACTTTGGACCGGTCACTCTCCCAGTCCATCAAACATCACTGGGTGGCTGAGGGGAAAATAAGGGGAGGAAGGCCTGTTGCCTTGAGTTGTCTGTAAACATCATGAAGGCAGCATATGAACAAACCTGCTGAACTGGGGCTCAGGCGGGGCTGCTTTTCTCTCTCTGCCACAAATGCCCGGCATGAAAGCCTTCTCTGGCCTTGGCAGGAGAAGGCTGGGGTTTCTCAGCCAGGGCTTTGGACCCCCATGAGCTGCCCCTGTACAAGCCGCCTCCTGTCCAGAAGAAGGGGGACGCTGAGGAGTTTGGGTCAGGAGCATCATCGCCAAGAGGGTAGCAAGAAGTGTGTCTTGCTGAGCTGCAGGTGAGACTGGAAGGACCCCAGGAGGACTTGCAAGGGGGGCTGTGGGCTTCAGCCGTGGAAATCCTCTCTGCTTGTGCTGACGAGAGTGGTCCTGGCTTTCTCCAATAGAGCAGGCCTCCTACCAACTGGCCCTCAGTTATCCTTTGCCAAGGTCTTTAAAAAAAAGATGGAGTGCAAACAAACCTCCTCACCAAATTCAGTAGCTTCCCTGTTTTTATGGCAATGGCAGACTCCAAGCAGCCAGTGGTGGAAAAGGTCCAGCAGCTACCACAGGGGCCCTGGTGGGGAGGGGGGAACAGAAGGAGAGGAGAGGTGTGAGAAGACCCCCCTCGCCCAGCTTTTGGGCAAGGCTCCCAAAGGGCAGAGGGAAGCTTCCCCCCCCCCATTCTTGAAGCCCTGTACAGATTGTGTAGGAGTGACCGAATTACCTGGTCCTTCACAGGGCTGACAAACTTTCCTTTCTTCCGCCAGTCGATGGACCTCGGGTAGGGCCCAGAGCTCCTAGGGAAGTTGCCCGTGGTAGCAGAGCAGTTCTGGAGGGAAGTGGGAAGTGGTCACTGGCCAGCCCATCTTGTTCTCCCTGTGTCTTAGAAGACCATGAAGGAGGGGGCACACTCTGGGGAAGCTCTGGAGGGGTCCCTGGCCACCACAGCCAGCCTGCTTCTCATGGGTGGGGCCAAAGAAAGGGTCGGGGACTCATTCCCTCACAACAGCCCTCCGTGCTGTAATCACCACCACCACCCGTGATGTGGGCCAGCTGAGGCTTTGGTGTTTTGTGAGGCACATCTATATCTGAAGGAGAGAAACTAAAGGACTGGCTTCCCTCGTGCAGGACCTGCATTTGAGACAGAGGAAGAGGAAGGGCACTGAAAAGGGGCTGGCAGGGCTCTGATTCTGGTGAGAAGCCTTTCCTGTTGCTCTGACATTCAAGTGCTTTGCCCCCCCCCCCTTCCCTTTTAATGCTTAGGCCAATTGTAGCTTTGGGGATGGTGAGATGCTGACCTCCAGCTCCTCCTTTCTCAACCATGGCAACGTTAAGCTGCCTGGACTCCAGGTCCCAGAATGCAGCTGCTAACCATACCGGCTGGGGAATTCTGGGAGTTGAAGCCTGCATGTCTTAAAGGTTTCCAAGGTCCAGAGTCTCCCCTCTAGCAGGGGGTGGGGGGGTGGCTGGCTGGCTTGCAACCGGAGTTTTGTGCCCCTCCTGATCTTAGACGCCCAGGTGGCTTTACCTGAGGTTCGTGCCAGAGATACTGCTTCCTGAATTCAGGGAAGGTCATATCTGAGAACTGGTTCAAGCCCACTGAGGAGAGAAACGGAGGGGGGGGGCGGTCAGGAGGGGCTCTCACTCCCATTTTTCTCAGCCGCCAAAGGGAAGCGGGGGGGGGGGCAGCAGCGCCCCTACTTCGGAAGCTGGAGTTGCCTGCATTGTGCTTGTCGATCTTCTGCTTGTTGTCCAGGAAGATCCGCAGCCGGTGCCGGAACTCCTCCTGGGAGCGGTACTCCCGCCGGTGCTGCAGCGCCAAAGAGAAAGCGAGGCGAGGCTTCGGCGGCCGCGAGCAGGAAGGGAGTTCCCGGACGCGCCTCCAGCCTGGAATTCCCCCGGCCGCCCCCCCGTGCCTAGGCCCGGCTAGGAAGGCCGGGGGGGGGGGCGGGCGGCCCTCCGGGCCCCTTGCCAGACTCGCCTCCTCCACCCCCGTCCGCCCCGCTCGCCCGCCTGGAGGGGCTGTTGCGCTGGGCGGCGGCCGGTCCCGCCGGGGCTCCTGGCAGAGGCGCTTTACCTGCGAGGTCCACGCCTTGAAGAGTTGCTCGCCTGCGGGAAGGAAAAGCGCAGGTCGGGAGTGGGCCGGGCGTGCGCCTTCCCCGCCGCCCCTTCTGGGAAGCCGCGGTTCCCGCGGAGCGACCGGTATCGGGCCGGCCTTCTCCGCCCGCGGGACCGCGCTGCCTCCCCGAACCCCTGCCCTGCCCTGCCGGAGGGGCCAAGCGGGCCAATTACTCCCGCCGTCTCCGCCGCGCACCTGAGGCGGAGTCGCTGGCGGCGCAGAGGCCGAGTGCCAGTCCGGAGTAGAGCACCAAGAGCGGCAGCGCCCGCGGGGCCATGCTGGGCAAGGACGGGATGGCTGCGAGCGGGGTGCTGAGCGCTGGAGCGGCGCTCCTCGGAAGTGGCGGATAGGCTGGGCGGCTACTTGGGCAACCGAGCCCGGCCGCTGCCTCCGCCCCTTCCTGCCTCGGAGGCTGCTCTCCCACCGGCCTGGAGCGGTACCGGCGGGGGGGGGGGCAATGGAGCCGGGGAGCTGCGCTGAGTCACCTTCGCGGGGGCTCCTGGCCGGAGAGCGAAAGCCTTGCGGGGCTGGGCAGGACCCGACGAAGGGGGCATGTTGCCCCCAAGGAGGCTGGAGGGCTGCAGGCCGGGCAGGAGTCTCCTGAACTCCTGGCAAAAGGATGTACCGGTTCTCAGAAAGAACTATGGAGTCTCCGCTGTGGTGGCCCCAAAGGTGCTTTTCCAAAAAGCAGCTAGACTCTCTTGAACTGAAGAAGCTTCTGGGATGAGAAGCAAAAGGTTTTCAAAGAAAAAACCAAGAGCCCAGTTGCCTTTTTACAGATTAACAGAGTGGGAAGGGACCTTGTAGGTCATCTAGTCCAACCTCCAGCCCAAGCAGGAGATCCTACACCATATCTCACAAATGGCAGTCCAGTCTCCTTTTGAAAGCCTCCAGGGATGAAGCTCCCACAACTTCCAAAGGCAACTTCTGTTCCATGAGTTGATTGCTCTCACTGTCAGAAAATTACTCCTCATTTCCAGGTTGAATCTCTTCTTGATCACTCTCTGGGGCAACCCCTCAAATATTAGAAACCTGCTATCATGTCTCCCCTGGTCCTTCTCTTCCCATTTCCTACAACCGTTCATCGTATGTTTTAGCCTCCAGTCCCCTAATCATCCTGGTTGCTCTTCTCTGCACTCTTTCTAGAATCTCAATATCTTTTAAAAACGATGCAGTATTCTATGTGTGGTCTTACTAAGGCTTTATAGAGTGGTATTAGTACCTCCCTTGATCTTGATTGAATCCCTCTGTTAATGCACTTTAGGATTGCATTGGCATTGTTGGCACTGTTAACTCCTATTTAATTGGTTGTCCATTAAGATTGCAATATCCCTTTCACAGTTACTACTATTAAGCCTGGTTTCAACCAGTCTATATGTGTCCTTTGGGTTTTTCTTGACTAAGTGTAAGACTTTACACTACATTGAATTTCATTTTGTTCGATAGGGCCCAGTGTTCAAGTCTGTCAAGATGCATCTGGATCTTGAGCCTATCTTCAAAGGGACACCTTTGAACTAAGGAGTGATAGAAACAGATGGTGGGGGCAGAAGGTCCCTTTTGTGGCAAAGTGTCCATCCATATTGCATGGGAGAAGGCCACGGTAAGCCATTCCTGGATCTTGATCAAGGAAACCAGATGGAAAATATAAAACAGTTGAGGGCTTCTCAAGTGATATGGCCTTCCGGTCGAGGATTTTTCAGGGTGCTAAGGGTGTTTGCAACATGGCTCAGTGAAAGCCTTTGGGGTGACTAGGTGCTGATGATGCCTTAGAGAAAAAGATCTGAAATTGCAAAGACAGAATTACAATGAAACATAAGAAGCAGGGACATGGAGAAGTTCAACCCACAGAAAGATGAAATGAAACTACTGAAAATTGCCATAATAAGCATCAGGGAAATGAGATGGGAGGTTACTTTCTGTCAGACTACTCAGAGTGGGAGGAAAGCAAGAAAGTGTTTTGAAAACTTGACAAATTTTATTAAAAGGCACTTGTGAATATAGATGGAAGGGACCTTGGAGATCATCTAGTCCAGAGGTCGCCAACCTTTTGGACTTCAGGGACCCCTAAATTCGTAATTTTAAATCTGTGGATCACTAATACGATTTTTAAAAAATGATAAATAGCATTTAGTGCAATATAAAAATGCAAACATTTTTTTCTGCGGACCACCAAAATTTTCTCATGGACTACCAGTGGTCTAGAGACCACTGGTTGATGACCGCTGTTCTAGTCCAAGCCCCTGCTCAGAACCTATCCCATTGGACACATGGGGCTGCCACAAAGACGAGGGGCTCAACTTATTTTCCAAAGCACCAGAAGGCAAGACAAGAAACAAGGATAGAAATTGATCTGGCTTGATGACTTGGGAAAGTTAACCTGAAAAGAAGCTCCATTAGTCAGATATGCCATCAAATTTGCCACTGCATGTTTGTTGAAACTATCATTGCACGTCAAGCCCTGCTGACACCACATAGTGAACACATTGATTATATTATTGGCCCAAAGGAAGTAGAAGAGCTCAGGTGTAACAGCAAAGACCCAGCCAGTTGCTGACTGAAACACATCACAAGCTGCTCATGTACAAGTTCCAAATCAAGCTAAAGCTGCAGAAGAAAGCCAATTAGTTCCACAATGTGATGATAATAACTAGTGGTTTGTTAAACTTGTGTGCTGCCTGACAATGCAGTCAAGGAATTAACAATAAAACCCATAAGCCCTAAAAGAAGGCCCGGTGTAAGAGAGCAGATGGAATGAAGTGAGGGGGGCAGGTGAAGAGCATGTGTTTATAAGGTTTTCAAGGAGAACCTTAGGAATTGTTTTACTCACAGAGAACCAGAGGATGTGTGAATGAAATCAAAGCATTTGTAAAGGTTGAGAGTTGAAAGATGAAGAAACAGAAGAAAACAAACTGGATGTCAGAACAAATGGTGGAAATTGCCAAGAAAAAGAGAGTTCGATGCCAAGTAATAAAACAATCTCAGGAAGTAACTTCACAAAGAATATCAGAATTGTTAGAGGAAACAAGAAACAGAACCACAACCTCTGCATAAATATTACAAATGAAAACAGTTTCAGATCCCCACCATCTTGTAATCCCTGGACTCCCCCAAGGAAGCTCTGAGGCAGACCTGGTAACTTGTGGCCCCTCAAGGAGCTGCACAAAATGTAGCACAAGGCAAGACCGATGGTGCTTTGGAGTCTATATATACATGGCTCCTTCTTGAACAGCACAGCACAAACAAATTAGTTTGGGTGAGATGGTGGGCAGTCATCAGGTTCAGCTAAAGCACTCATAGAATGATGAGCCTAGGCTCAGTAGTGCCGGACTGAGATGGTGAGTGCAAGATAACATAGCTTTAGCTTGTAAGCTGCCTAGTGTGAAGACAAATACGCCTGCAATAGATGTGATAAGATTTAAAAGCGTTCCAGCTAAGTGGAGATTATAAATCCAATTGTTTTCAGGTCCAAAGGCTTAGAAAATGTAGTGGACGCCATATTTTTTTTCAAAATACAGGTAATCCTTGAGTTACAACAGTTCACTTAGCGACTGTTTGAAATTATGACATAACTGCTCAAAGTACTTATGACAGTCCCTGAATTTACAAATGTTGCAGCATCATGGAAGTCATTCACACTTACGAACGCCCACAGAGGCACTGCAACATTTGTATTCCCTCCCCACCCTCACTCCCAGCCAAGTCTCAACAGGAACTGGGCCTGTGGAGACTCACTTACCTTGCGATGATCTAGCGAGCCATTGGTTCCTTTGCCTGCTTCAGTGCATTGGTGAAGAACAGAGGTCTAAGCTAATGCAAGATAATGTGACATTAGTAGCGCGAGTTCTCATGCTATTGATTTTGCATGATCTTGCACTACAGTATGTTACACTTGATTGCTAGAGAGAGATAAAAACAAACAAGTCAAACAAACTTGTCTCTCTATTGGTTTCTTCAATGTGACTGCTGGAATGTGACACACTTAACAACCTGCACATTCAATTAGTGAATGTGTGGGAGAAAACAGAGAGTGATCATGTTCATTTGACATGATTCACTCCAATGAATCCGGATTAGGAATGTAATTGGCAGGTTCCATTACATATGTAACTCAAGGATTACCTGTACACTTAAAATATAATTGAGCCACTGTTCAGGGTTGGAAGGCAACTGTGACCTTCCAAGTTGGAAACTGGAAGAAAATTCTTTTCAAGTTGGGACAAATCTTCTTAGCTTAGGGAAAAGTTACCAGCATATCATCTTATCAGATCAAAAGGCTGCTTTTTTTTTTTTTTTTTTAATTATTTTTATTTTTTGGTTACATAGACAACAATAGGAAAGGGAGAGGATGGAGAGAAAAAAAAAGGGGGGGAGGGAAAACCCATCTTCACATACAATATGTCGTTTAATCACAGGTGCATCCCTACTAAGTTTATACATCCCGTATCTCTCTATTGTATATTTAATAAGCACCACAATAAGCTAGGGTTTAAAAAACAAAAAACAACAAAGTAAAACAAGGGAGAGAGGAAGAAAAAAGAAAAAAAAAAGGGTGGGGGAAGGGGGGGGAGGCCAAAAAGGACAAAAAAAAGAAAAAAAAAAGTTCAAAAAGAGAAGGGGAAAAGAGAAAAAAAAAGGGTGGGGGGAGGGGGGAAGGCCAAAAAGGACAAAAAAGGTCCAAAAAGGAAGGGGGAAAAAAAAGACAAAAAAAAACAAAAAAAAAAACCAAAAACAAAAAAAGAAAAAGAAAAAAAACCATCATCACATGCAGCATGTCGTTTGATTACGGTTGTTTTAACATCTACATCTTCAAATAATGTTTACCATCTCAGATATTTCCTCTAATGTAACTAAAGGTCTCATTTTCCTTCTACCATATATATTCAGTTAACATTAGCATTGTTTTCCCCCAGAGAATATACTTCTATTCATTGTTAACCTTGCATTTCATACCTTCAAACAGAGATCTTATTCCTTCATTGTTCAACAAGGCATCGCTGCCTATATATACCAGTTTTCATTTGTTCCCCTACTAGAATTACCTTATCAGCAGCGAAATATCATTATAATAAATTCTTAACCTTATACATTATATCACCAGACCTTATATTAGTACTTCCTTATATCATTGTTGAATTATTTCACAGCATAATTATATCATCATTTACTTTTTCCAATTAAAGCATAAGTATATCATTTTTCATTTCCAAAATTTTGTTCTTTTTCCCTTAGCCATTGATAAAACAGGTCCCATATCTTATAAAATTGTTCATCCTCTTGCTCTCTAATTTCAAATGTCAATTTACTCATTTCGGCACAGTCCATTATTTTTCGAATGATTTCTTCCTCTTTTGGTATTGTTTCATTTTTCCAGTTTTTTGCAAATACAATTCTGGCTGCTGTTACAACATTTACAATCAAATATTTTAAGTCTTTGTTGTAGGTTTCTGGTAAAATTCCCAATAAAAAGATCTCTGGTTTAAAGTCTATTTGTTTATGTATCATTTTCTCCAACCACATGTGGATTTTAGTCCAGTATCTTTTGGCTTCAGTGCAAGTCCACCACATGTGGTAGTATGAGCCAGGTATCTGGTGACATTTCCAACACTTTTCTGATTTATTCTTAAACATTCTTGCGATTCTGGTCGGGGGTAGATGCCACCTATAAAACATCTTATACAAGTTTTCTCTATATGCAGTAGACATTGTCATTTTGTAATTTTGAGACCACAATTTCTGCCAATTCTCTAAATCAATCCCATACTTAAAATTTTTCCCCCAAGCAATCATAGTTTCTTTAACTTGTTCTTCATGCAATTTAAACTCCAATAAATATCCATATAGTTTTTTAATTACTTTTTCATCGGTACCTGTTAGAATTTTATCTAGCTCAGTCATTTTATTATATAGACCTTTAGTTTTTCTATCTTCATTATATCTAGATTGTATCTGTACATATGAATACCAGTTCATTTCCATCCCTTCTTGCTTCAACTCTTGACTAGATTTGAGCTCACCCTCTGCATTCAATAATTCTATATATCTAACTGTTTGTTCCTTTTTATGTATTATCGGATACGAGAATGCTTCAATTGTTGATGTCCAGACTGGAATTTTTAAATAATGTAATTTTTTAATCTTTTCCCAATTTAACAACAGTGCCTCCCTTATATAATGTCTTCTAAAGTAACCATGTGGTTTAGTTCCCTTATACCATAAGAAGGCATGCCATCCCAACAGCAAATCATGACCTTCTACGTTCAATAATCTAGAGTTTTTTAATGATATCCACTCCTTAATCCACATCAGGTTTGCTGCCTAATAGTATAGCTCCCAATCGGGTAAACCAAAACCTCCTCTTGATCTAACATCTTGTAGTAATTTAAGCTTTATTCTAGCTTTTTTCCCTTGCCAAATAAATTTCAAAACTATTTTATTTAAGTCTAGAAAAAAATCCTTACCCAGTCTAATTGGGATTGTCTGAAACAGATATAAAATTCTAGGTAGAATGTTCATTTTAATTGTAGAAATTCTTCCCATCATTGATAAATGCAAGTTTCCCCATTTCTCCAAATCGATTGCTATTTGTCGTTTTAATCTGGTATAATTATCCTCTTTAAGAGTGCTACATCTAGGCGATAAATGTATCCCCAAATATTTAATTTTACTTGTGTTTTGAATCTGCAACATTTCTGACAACTGAACCTTTTGTGTAGCTGGGATATTCTTTGTCGTGATCTTTGTTTTATCTTTGTTTATTTTCAAGCCTGCTACTTCTCCATATTCCTCTATTCTTTCTAACAATTTGGGTGCAGTTTCTAATGGGTCTTCAAGAATGAAAACTAAGTCGTCTGCGAACGCTTGCAGTTTATACTCTTCTCTCTTAATTTTCATTCCTCTTATTTCTTCTTCTTCTCTAATCTTTCTGTTTAAGACCTCTAGTGTTAGGACAAAAAGTAGCGAAGATAGTGGGCAGCCTTGTCTTGTACCTCTCTTTATTTCAATCGGTTCTGTTAGTTCTCCATTTACCATTATCTTTGCTGCTTGTTTCTGGTATATCGTTCGTATACTTTGAGTGAATTTCTTGCCAAAGTTCATCTGCTCCAGTTGCAAAAACATAAACTGCCAATTCACATTATCAAAGGCCTTCTGCGCATCAAGGAACATCAGTGCCAATTGTTTTTCTGGATGGGCCTCATAGTATTCCAAGGTATTCAAAATTATTCTCATATTGTCTTTGATTTGTCTTTTAGGTAAAAAGCCATTTTGATCTGAATGGATGAAGCCATTTAAGTATTTTTTAAGTCTCTCAGCTAGTATAGATGCAAATAGCTTGTAGTCTGAGTTTAATAAAGAGATTGGTCTATAATTCTTGATTTGTGTTAAATCAGTCTCTTCCTTGGGTAGTAATGTGATATACGCTTCTGACCATGACTTCGGTATTTGGTTCTCAGTCATCACTTCATTCATGACTTGTAGGAGTGGGAGGGTCAATATTTCTTCAAATGTTCTGTAGAATTCCACGGGTAGACCATCTGGTCCTGGGGCTCTCCCATTATTTTGTTTTTTAAGTGCCTCTGTTAGCTCCATCATTGTTATTTTACTTTCTAACATTGTTCTAGTTTCATCTGGTACCTGGGGGAGATTGGCATCTTGTAGATACTTTTTGACTCATCCCTCCTCCACCTTCTCTTGTTCATAAAGTTTAACGTAGTAATCATGTATAATTTTTTTCTTTTCGGTATTTCCATATTGAATTTCTCCTTGTTTGTCTCTTAGTTGTAGTATTTTCTTTGTTTCTCTCTCTTTTTTCATCTTATATGCTAACCACCTGCCTGGTTTGTTCGCATTTTCAAAATAATTCTGTTTGGCACCTCTAATTTTTTGTGCCAGTTCTTCCTTTTCTAATAAGTCCATTTTGTGTTTAATTATGTCCATCTTTATTTTAACATCTTTTTTTTGTGGTGCTCTCTGTAGGTCTCTTTCAAGTATTTTATAGTCATTGTCTAAAGCTTTATGCATTTGTCTTTTTTTGGAGTTTCTCTTCCTTGTGTAGTCTATTGTCAAACCTCTAATAACAGCCTTCATTGTGTCCCAGAGATTCTGCAACGACGTATCTTCTTTCCTATTTTCTTTAAAAAAAAGGACTAACTCTTTTTCCATTTTTTGTACAAACTCTTTTTCTTTCAATATAGTGTTATTTAGTGTCCATCTAGATCTTACCCTTTGTCCTTTCCATTTAATTAAAATTGGATTATGGTCCGCCCAGGTGCTAGCTTCGATCTCAATTTCTTTTATGTTGGAGCTCAGGTCCGCTGAAACCCATATCATATCTATTCTGGAGAGTGAAGAATGTCTATTTGAGTAGAAGGTATATTGTTCTTTTTTAACGTTTCTTTCTCTCCATATATCTTTTAAATTTAGTTCATCTGTCATCCTAAAAAAAGATTTTGGCAGAGGCTTCCTGTTTAATTTTTTTGTTTTATGTGTTTTATAGTCCATATTTGGATTCACAATGCCATTAAAGTCTCCCATCATACAAATATCAGCATAGTCTAGTTCCAAAACTTTTTTGTGTAGTTTTTTGTAGAATTCATCTTGTTTTTCATTAGGGGCGTAGATTCCAATTAGGAGTGTCTTTTTGGTGTCCATAATTTCCACCATCAAAATTCTTCCCTCTTCCTCTGCGTATACTACTTTTGTTGGGATGTTGCCTTTAATATAGAAGACCACTCCTCTTTTCTTACAATTTGCCAATGATGAAAACATTTTCCCAAGCTTTGGTTGAGTTAATAAATGTTCATATTTCTTTTGGATATGTACTTCTTGCAGACAAATTATGTCAAGTTGTAACTTCTCTAATTTATGAAATACTTTCTTCCTTTTAGCTACCGAATTGAGTCCATTAATGTTAATTGTAATCATTTTTCTTTCTTCCATGTTTATACTTTATATACAGGGTTTATTGCTCTAGTGGATCTAGGTTCTCGTTTTTCTTTGCAGCTCCCATTCCCTATCTCCCCTTCTTTCTCACTTCCACCTACTGCTCCTTCTATTTTTTCGGTCGCGGTTACAGGTGGTTCCAGTATTTGTATCACTGCATCGTTTTTCCCAGCTTTCTCCGCCGTTTCTCTGAAGTATTCTTCGTAGAAAGCTTCTGCCTTCTCAATTGTATCTATCCTGTGTCTTTGTCCTTGCCAAGTACATAATAAACCTTCCGGTATGAGCCATCTGTAGTTAACACCTTTTTTTATCAATACTTTGGTCAGAAATTGATATTCTCTTCTCCTCTCTCTCACCTCTCTTGGGATTTGTTTAAGTACTACAATCTCCTTTCCTTTATATTCTAATTTTCTGTCTCTCATTTTCTGTAGGATTTGTGATTTAATTGTTTTCTTAGTAAATCTTACATGCACTTCCCTTGGAAGAGCATTTCTCATTGCATATCTTGTGTATACTCTAAAAGTCTCATCAATTGTTTCTTTTATTTGGTTCTGGGACATCCCCAGAACATCTATCAAAATATTTGAAATTATCTGGACTAAATCCTCTCCTTTTTCTTCTTCTATGTTTTGGAATCTTAAAAAAAATTCAGACCTGTCCATCTCCCATCTTAATATTCCACTGCTCTCTCTTTCTACATCACTTAGTCTAATCTCTAGCTTTTCAGTTTTCTTCTCTCCTTCTTGAATCTTATTTTCAATTTTTTGAATCCTATTTTCATATTTCAGCATCCAGTTGTGTATACTTTCTACTTTTCCTTCCATATTATCAACCTTTTGAACAATACTTAGATTTTGTTGTTCCATTGCCTCCATTTTTTTTACAAGGGTATCGTTTCCTGCTTGCATTTTCTGCATCATTTGTATAAGTGTTTCAAAGTTGGCTTCCTTCTCCTTTTCCTGATGAGACGTCATCTGTGTTGTCCTCTGGCCTCCCGCAGGTGAGGGGGCAGGGGTTGATGTAAAGCCAGAGGCAGCTGCTTTTCTACTCATAGCCAATTAGTATTAGAGGGTGGGGGGTTATAAGTATGGTGGATTAAGTACGTAAAGTACACAGAGGAGAGGGGGGGGAGATAAGAAAAGGGGGGAGGGAAAAAAGGAAGGAAAAGAGAGAAGGGAAAGAAAAGGAAGGAAAGAAGAGGAAGGTTTTTTTTTTTTGTTTCAAGGATGAAATGCAGTAGAGTGCATGTTTCAAGGATGAAATGCAGTAGAGTGCAGTAAAGTATATATATATAAGTAAGAGAGTATGAAATAGTAATTTAAAAAAAAGGAAGATACCCCCCCTCCAAAAAGGGGAGAAGGGGTGCTTCAGTTACAAGTGAAAAAAGAAAGAAGCAGAAAAAATGTAGATAGTCAAGAGGTGATCCAGAGGTTAAAAAAAAAATCAAAACAGAGAAGAGAAAAAGAAAAAAAATATGTAAAAGATCAAAAGGTCGATGGTGATGATCAAAAAAGAAAAACTTGGTGTCGATATCTCCACAGCCGGTAATATGAGAATGGTGTTGGGAGATGAAAGGATGCCAACAAGCTAAAACAAATGATTTTTCCCGGACTCTTTTTTCCCCCCCTAAGATAAGAGTCTCTTCAAGGTCACGGTCAGCTTTGCTGTTTTATCTCAGTTTGCCAGCTGCGTAAACACGTAAATCAAGTACATTACAGGGGGGATTTTAATAACAAAGTTCAAGTCCACAAGATGGCAGTGTTGGCTTGTAGTTTGTAATTTACAGCTTGTTTTAGTCCATTCCGTTTGTTAATTACTAATTGTAAAAAAAAAAGACAAACCTCAAAAGGGCTAAAAGGCAACGAAGAAAAGCAAGCCAAAGAAAAAAAAACCAATCTTCAAAGCACTTTAAGTTTAAGATTTAGTGCCCCAATAAATTCAAAGTTAAAGGTGTCGACAACAAAGAGAAGGAATGCAAAAAGCCGATTCAAATTACAGGAAAGTCCAGCCCGGCTTAGGAATTAGAAAAAAGGAACAGAAAAATAAACTTCCAAATGGCAAACATTTATCTCTGCCGCTTTTCTCACTTCTCAGCCTTATTTTAAACTAAGTTTCCAAATTTAGGGTGCTCTCTTTCCAAAAAAAAAGGATTTAAAACTCACATCAAACGACCTGCTCATATTCTGCTCTCTCTCTGGGTCTTCGCAGTTACAGTCGGCATTGTTTAGCCGATCCGGAAGCCACTGGATTAGGAAGGCTTTCCTTAGGTTCCCAGAGATTTTGCGGGCACCTCTGGGACCATGGAGTTCCTTCCACGTCACTGTCTCTTCGGGACAGCTTAGATTCAAAAGAATCCTCCAAAAAAGACTCCGGTATAGATGGTCATTCAGGAAGTGCCTGAAAGTCCATCTTCTCACTGCTAAGCCCCGCCTTCTCTCGCTTTTGAGGCAGGGCTTCCCTGCCATGTAAATAAGTTTGTACAATTTAGCATTTTACAATTTGGGGTATGTCCAGCAATGTTTGCCTTGAGAAGGATCTAAGAGCTTATTTCTTCATAACTGCATCTCTAAGTCAGATATCCACAATATAAGCTGTTATAAAATGTCACCAAGTCTATTTGCCAATGACATGTATCATGATAGCAGGTTCAATCATTGACCTGCTATCAACATGGGGCAGACATTGTTTTGTCAAAGTGCAGATGCCAACAATATTGTTTGTTGGAAGTGTTTGAACCAATGTTGGGAAACCCTATTGTGTATAAAACATGACGGGGAACCTTCCACCAAGCAGGTGCTGAATGAACTCGGGAAGGCCAGTGGGGTTTGGCCAGAGGGCCACCGCAGATGACCAAAGGGAGTCAATTGATTGAATGGATAACATCATTATCAGGTTTCAGTTTTGTCAGAAAGGAAGCTTGTGATAAAGCACCCCTGCTACCAAGAGCGAAGGGGAGCACCTTCGCCCTCAACTATTGCATGCCTCCTTTCTCCACCTGCCCAAACTAGCAAAGAAGGTGGGCCACTAAACCGCCCGCTCGCATTCAAACCAGAGAAGAGGGAGCAACCCACCCCTGGTCTGTCTGTCTGACTCACCCATTATATATACTCACTCTTAAAAGTACCTGGCAATACCCTCGGAGGGCTTCAGAGGGCAGCTTCTGCAGAAGCCCGGTCGAGTGAGAACAAGTTCCCACCATTACAAAGTCTCCGAGGCTGTAATTGTATGGGGTGTGCGCATGCACCTATGTTTTCTAAGGCGTGGAGCCATGGCAATGTTCTGCGTGGCCAGCGATGACTCCGGAGCCTATCCGCGGGTGATTTCGTGGAACATGAGGGTGGGTCTAAAGTTTAGCGTTCCAATGGTCTTAGTGACCCCTGTGAAAAGGTTGTTCAACCCCCAAAGGGGTCACGACCCACAGGATGAGAACCGCTGCACTAGAGTATTGGACTGGGTTAGGAGGGGTTGGCCACAGGGAACAATGGAACCAGAATACCGCCCCTACAAAATTTGGCAACAGGAGCTGTCTCCTCTGGGGTACCAGAGTAGTCATTCCGGCCCCACTCCAAAAGCCATGTTGTCCACATTGCATGAAGGTCACCCTGGCATAGTGTAGATGAAGGCGTTGGGCCGCAGTGGTCAACATGGACTTGGATGTCACCCACTGGGTATCCAGATGCCAGCAATGCCAGGAGTCGAGGCCTCTGCCACCAAATACCCCAGTTCAAAATTGGGGAACACCAAGGTCACCATGGTCGAGAATCCACATCAATTTCGCTGGCCTATTCAAGGGACAGACTATCTTAATAGCTGTCGATGCCTTCTCCAAGTGGGTGGAAGCTATACTGATGTCCTCGACAACCTCTGAAGTAGTAATTAGGACTCTTCGATGGCTATTTGCAACCCATGGGTTGCCAGACCCTCTAGTCTCGGATAACAGGCCTCAGTTGACAGCAACCCCTTTTGCAGCATTCTTAGCAGGCCTTGGAATCTGCCACGCCCTGGTGGCTCCTTTTCACCCAGCAGGGAATGGCCTGGCAGAAAGGATGGTCCGCTCCACAAAAGAATCATTGGGGGAAATGAGCCTCAGAGATTGGTCGTTGAAGATTGATGAGTACCTCCTTGTGCAGCATGCCACACCATGCCCGTTGACTAACATGAGCCCAGCCGAACTATTGATGGGCCGGAGGTTAGGAACCACCCTAGACCGATTGCACCCAGAGCACCAGAGAAGCCCATAGAGTCAACCAGGGAGCTCAGAAGGTTCATAGTAGAGGCCTTGGTCTTTGCAAGAAATGCGGGCAGTCCCTTGTGGTTACCTGGGACAATAGTGAGAATAACCGGGCCTTGCTCATGCAAAGTAGAATTAGAGGATGGCAAAATATGGAGAAGACATATTAACTAATTAACGGGGACAGAAAAACACTTTAGATTTGCAACCACCAGAATAGGCCCAAGGCAGGAGCCGCACAAACTCAACGCCAACGGCCCAATCAAATACAGAGCCTCCAACCAATGATGAGGACAATGATGAGCAAGCTGATGACTTACCTGCAGATTCTGACCAGGTTCCAGCGATGGTCCGTCCAACAGTGGTAGTGACAAAGTTCCCATTAAACCCAAGAGCCATGGAGACCCAGCCTTCCTCTTTGCCAGCCAAGGCACACTGAGGGGATCTGAGCGGGTTCAGCGCCACCCAGCCTACTTAGCAGACTATGCATGCACTCTCTAGATGAGAAGGAGTGTTGTGTACGAAGTTCTCCCTCTGGTCAGTTTGACTAGGGGGCGCTATACTCGCCTCTGATTGGTCACCTGTTGGACAGCCGGTATATATATAAAGAGCTTGCAAACAGAGTCTCAGCTGTTGTCATTAACTGAGAGATGTGCGTGTGAGCTGCCGCTTTTGGCAACCTTGTTAGAACTAAACCTGTTAGTTATTTGAAGCCTGACTCTCCTCAGTCATTGACTCTGCAGTTCTCCCAGCTAGAACAGGCTCCTTCCTCACCTTCGTTTGCCAGACATTCAGAGAAATTTATATTCGTAATGGTGGGTCCGGCTGGGGAGAGCAATTCTGCCCCCCACCCGATCCCTCCAAAATGACACAATAACTTTCCATTGGGAGGAAGAGGGGGGGGTTGCCATGAAGGAGGGGACACACCAGATCCCTTGAACACACAGACAAATGGCACCTCTCAGACAACTCTGCAGTTTTGTCTTTTCCGTCAGGCCAGCAAAACTCCAACCTTTTTTTTAAAAATCGCCGTAATCAGTGAAGGCCAAAGTGGTGCTGCCCCGGCTCTCCTTCCAGGCTCCGCTGCGCTTCCCTCCTTGCTGGTGGCGCCTTCCTGCGTTCCCAAGCTGAGCCCTGAAAGCGCTCCTTTCCCACTTTTATCCTTAAATCTTCACCAAAATTGCTTTGTCTTTTTCACCTGTTTAATCTTAACCAATCTTCATGATCTTTACAACCTAATTCCAAGCAAAAACCACTAGATAACTAATCACATAAGGAGGAAAGATAAAAAAGAAATAAAAAGGAAAACATAATGAAGTAGAGAGTGATGGAGAGGATGGAAATCCCAGTTACAAAGTAGGAGAAATAAGAAATATACTCAAGACCTATAAAGAACTCGAATGCCTATACACAACTGGCAGATGTTATCTCAAACCATTGTCCCATATCTTTCAAAAATCCTGGAATAACAGGGAATTACCTGAAGATTAGAAAAGAGCTGATGTGCTTTCCATCTTCAAAAAAGGAGAAAAAACAAACCCGGGAAACTACAGACCAATTGGCCTAATATCAATACCTGGGAAGATACTGGAAAAAACCATCAAAAAACAGAAATGAATAGTTATAACTAGTTGCCAGCATGTTAAAAAGAGATCATGCCAAACCAATCTTATTTCATATTTTGATATAGTGACTAAATTAGTAAACCAGTGAAATGCTGTGAATACAGTATATTTAGACTTCAGCAAGGCATTCGACAAAATAGACCACAACCTATTTCTGGTAGGTTGAAAAAGCTAGAAAAATGTGAGGTAGACAGCATCACCTCCAGAGAGATTTGACAAACTGTTCTCAACGAGCAGTCCCTCATGGTACTACATCTACATGGAGGGAAGTAAGCAATGGGGTACCAGAAGGTTCCCTCTTAGGCCCAGGACTCTTCAATATCTTCACAAATGACTTAGATGCGGGAATAGAAGGGGAATGCATCAAATTTGCAGATGATACTAAGCTGGCAGGAATAGCCAACACTCCAGAAGACAAGATGGGGATCCAAAGAGGTCTTGACAGACTTAAACAATGGGCTCTATCCAACAACATGAAATTTAATGTGGAGAAAAGCAATGTTTTACATGTGGCTGGAAAAACAAAGGTACAAGGACAGATTAGGCGAAACCTGGCTCAAAAACAGTAATTGTGAAAGGGACCTTGGAGTCCTAGTGGACGATCACTTAAACATGAGTCAACAGTATGCGGCAGTGTCAAAAAAAGCTCATACAATCCTGGCTTGTATAGACAGAGGCATAGAATCAAAATTACGTGAAGCATTAGTACCACCACTTTATAAAAGCCTTAGTAAAACCACACCTGGAATACTGCATCCATTTTTAGTTACCACATTACAAAAAAGATGTTGGGACTTTGGAAAAAATGCAAAGAAGAGCAACTAAGATGAATAAAAGCTCGGAGACTAAAATATCTGAAGAATGGTTGCAGGCCTAGAAGGGCTAGGAGGGACATGACAGCAGTATTCCAGTATTTGAGAGGCGGCCACAAAGAAGAGGGGGGTCAAGCTATTCCCCAAAGCACCAAAGGGCAAGGCAAGAAACAGTGGATGGAAACTAATCAAGGAGAGAAGCAACTAGAATTAAGGAGAAACTTCCTAACATTGAGGACAATTAACCAGTGGAACAGTTTGTCTTCAGAAGTCGTGGGTGCTTCATCACTGCAGGTTTTAAAGAAGAAACTGCCATTGGACAGTCACTTCTGTGAAATGGCACAGGGTGGACTAGAAGACCTGCAGGGTCTTCCATCTCTAATCTGATTGATTGATTCTGCCATATTTTCATCCTTATGGAATCTGGTTTGAGAGGGCTTTGAAGTGTTATGGCTGCAGAATAGGGGATTTTTGGTCCAATCCTAGACTATGTTGGAATGTTTTTCTCTTGGTTGTGAGAAGAGCTGCCCAACAGGCTACCATGCTGGTGGATCAGTTGCCAATTTGCTCTGTCCTCCTGGAGAATCAAATAAATTCCATTTGGAGAAATCGCTGTGGCTGGGAGTGAGGTGGAAGTGGAGGCTGCACTTGAAAACCTGGTCAGGGTCCTGAGTAGGTCTCTTAAGCTAAGTATTTGCAGTTTCCCAGAAAGAGATGATTTCCACCTTTCTGAAAACTAGGGCTGTGTTTGCTCTTCTGTGGCTCTCCCAGAGCTTCACATCCAGATGGTGAGGTGTCCACCTCTTTATGGGTAATCTGGAACTCTCCACCAGGTTCCCAATTGAAATGAGCTGTGCTGGGTATGCAAAAATTCTCCCCCTTCCCTCCCACTTTCTGTTTTTCCTTTTAAACATGCCTCTGTAGCCCTGCTGGCTGGTCTGTACACATGTCCAAAGCCATAGTTCACCCTGAGATAGAATAAATTTATTAGCAAGAGGTAATCAGGAAACATATATTTTTACAAAAAAAATGGAAATTTTCTTTTCCAAATAAGCTGCAGGTTGAAATATTTCAGGTCTTGAAAGACAATTCTCATACCAGAGGGTATTGCTTACAGCAAAAGGTTTCTGAATTCAGTTCCCATAGAGCATGCCTGCTAGTCAAAAAATCACTTGGGTTTATACACTGTACACTGTAAAAAATACATGATAATATTCACAGAGTAAGCACTACATTACTATATTCCTGCTAGCAAGTGGTTAGACAGGATTACAGTATATGTAATAAAAACACCTGGCCATTTCCCCCTCTAATTGTACATCATGTTACTAAGACATGTCACTATGTCTACAACAAAGCATACAGACAGAAGCGCCAAAGTGGGGGATGCAGCAGAATTGCTCAAAGGGACAGAGGGCCTCTCCCTTCCAGGGCCTCAGGCAGGAAGTCCAAATGGCCTTTACCCCCCTTCCCTGCCACACCCCAGGCCTGCCATATGAGGCCCAGAGCCCCATTGGGATGTCCCCACCAGCTCCAGGAACTTTGGAGGGGCTCCCAAAGAGATAGATGTCTTCCGAATGCAGACGGGAGACATGGATGAGCTGTTCCTTCCAAGCCAACCACAGGCGCCTTCTGTTGGGCTGGCTGGCCTCCCTGCCTGTCTTGGGTGGTGAAGAGAACCCAACAATCCTGGCAAAATGGATACCATCAAAGCTGCTCTGGAAAAGCTGAAGAACGTCCAGAGTAGCTCAGTTGGGGGGCTGAGTTTTCCCAACTACAGGAGGGGCCATGAAACTGGGGCTCCAGGGCAAGTGGGGCAACTCAGTGCCCCAGTCCTGAATCCCTCCAGCCCAGTTGCTGCCAAGAGTCAACAAAGGAGAAAAGAGGCTTGGATCAAAACCAAGGACTGAGTAGTGGGGAGGGGGAGGAAAGGCCGTGGGAGGAAGTCAAGGAACAGAGAGGAGAGGCGAGACACGTCCCTGTGCCCTGGGCTGATGGGTG
Organism: Thamnophis sirtalis; assembly: GCF_051295495.1. Classification (NCBI taxonomy): domain Eukaryota; kingdom Metazoa; phylum Chordata; class Lepidosauria; order Squamata; family Natricidae; genus Thamnophis; species Thamnophis sirtalis. The sequence continues at coordinate 23,195,616 of NW_028261382.1, forward strand.
CAGCTGCTCTGTTCTTAGGTGGGGAGCTTTGGCTCTATCTTCAGAGAGGCATCATAGAGACCCTCTTCATCCATCACAAAGGACTGATCCAGGAGGTACTGGGTGACCTGGAAGAGAGAGAAGAGCAGGGGCAGAAGAGGCCGGGGACTCCAGGGAGCATCTGCCCCAGTGCCAGTCGGTGGGGGCAGAGGACAAGGCTGGGCCAAGAGGGTCTCTCCCAGAGCATCTGTCCAAGGTGCCAGCTGGCAGCAGCTCTTCAGGAGCTGAGCGGCAGGAAACAGAGGCCTGAGAAAGGGTCCCTTGGGCATGTTGGGAGGGGAGAACTAACCCCACTGGGGAGGCAACATCGTTCACCCCACTCGTTTCAGGAAAGAGACTGAAGGAGGGAAGTTGAGACTTCGCTGGCAGCTGGCTGGGGACTTGTCTGCTGTAGGTCACTGAAGGAACCAAGTCGAGGACTCTGCCCCCCCCCCCCCCGAGTTTTCTCTTCCAGGACATGCTCCCCTGAGAGTTCAGGGAGAGGCTGTGGCCCAGTAACACCAAGGCCTGCCTCTTCCCCGTGGACAGGTGGTTCCCCCTAAATGGCGGTTCTGTCTCCCCCACCCAGACCCTCTCCTTGAGAGAGCTGAGCAGCCGCAGGTTCCTACCTTGGCCTGATGCTCGATCTTATAGGCCGTCTGCTGAAACTGCCGGATCTCTCGGATGATGTGGGAGATCTACAGGGAGAGAGGAAAGAGGCTGCTGTGCCCAAAGGTTGCCAAAAAGCGGGCGATGGTCCCAGGGAGAAGGGCCCGGTCGGGGGAGCATCGGCAACATGGCGGGGGTGTTATGGCAAAGTCAGGCAGGCAGCTGGCTGAGGGGGGAGGGCGACTCAGTGCCCCTGCCAGGGAGCTCACCATCCTCATTTTAGAGAAGTTCACCAGGCCGTCCTCAGTGTAATTGGGAGTTCCCTCTTCAATGAACGCCAGATCTGTGAGGTACATGCCCAGGTAAGGGACGCAGGGCGGATCACAACTGAGAGAGGCAGAAAAGAGAAGCTCAGCTGGCAAGACCAAGGTAACAGGGCTGCTTCCAATGATCAACCGACTCCATCTCCTGAAAAATGCTCTCCTTGGTCCCTTTCACCTGCTGTTCCCCTTTCCCATTTTCTCTGAGTCATGAGAATTGGACCAGGAAGAGGCCTTTGCCTTACCTCATCCTTTTGGTCACATCTAAGCTGCAAATCAAGTCACAGGGGTTGCTTGTCTGTAGAATTTTGCTTTAGTCACTGAGACTGAAATGATCTTTAGGAGTTCTGGAATCTCCAGGCGGCTGCTGCTGCCTTCAGCACAATGATGAGGTCCATGCAGACCCTCCAGCTACCCCCACATCCCTGGCCATCCCCCCAAACCCTCTCCAAGCATTGCTGCAAAAAGCCAAAGGCATGTAGGCCTCCCCCACCTTTTGAAATCAGAAACTCTGTTGTTTAAAACCCTAACCTAGATTTCACAAGCTTTTCCCCGACAAAGTCTCTCTCTCAAACCTCCCTCTGGAAATGAGGCAAGTGAACTTTGGCTCCCACCCAAAGCTATGAGAAATCCCCCCTCCACATCTCTCCCCTTCCTCTGCTGTTTGGGATGGAGCTGGACCACCCAGGTGGCCTGCTCTGCCTCAGCCACAGCAGGACTGGGCCCTGCTTGGTCAGAGGCATCCCAAGACCTGACAACCCCCCAACTCCCCCACCCTGCCAAGGGGGACCTGATGATGCAGGCGGTTGTTCCCTAACTGCCACCCCTCAGCCTCCTTCTGGACACGTGCCCGGCTCTTGCCATGGCACCATCTCTGTGGGCAGGGCTGGTTGCAGCCTGCCCCTTTGCTCTCCTTTCCTGGAGTCTGCCTGACAGTTCTGGCAGGCACCAGCTGCCCAGGCTGGGCTGACCCACACATGTGAGCAGCAGAGGCAACTTACTTTTTTAGAGCTTCCCTCAAGTTTTTAAACCGTCCTTCTGAAGACACCAGCCGTTGTAGCTTATCAATCACAGCTTTGGTCTGGGAAGAAAGGAAAGAGTGCCAAAAAGGGGGAGCCAAAGGGGAAGGGAGCCTGGGCCAAAGGGGCTTTCCCAGAAGGACTCAGAACTGCTAGATGGACATGCCGATGACTCTCTGGGGGACTATGCCTTTGAGCCCATGAGGCCTGATGATCAAACAACATCCGATGCTACCTAGCATTGATGTGCACTCATGAGGTTACCTAGTCAGGTAAGGAAATGTCTGAAAGCAACCAACCCAGCTCAGGCAGCACCAAGGACCCACAATCAAATAATAAGTTCAGGAAGTGGAAGAATTCAGGGGGGAAATGCAGTGGCTAAGAAACAGTCCCCTCCTTTTGGGTATGGCTTTGTGGGCAGAAAGCTGACAAGGGCCCTGCGGGTGGGAGCTTCTCCTGGCACCATGAGGAGCCTGAAGCAGCTTGGCAAGAAGAGGATTTGCCCAATGAGTTGAGTGCTGCCAGAGGCTCTGGTTGTTCTCAGCATCATTATCATCAAGAGAAGAAAAAGTGAAACGGGCAGGTGGCTGGTGGATTCTGCTCCCAGGAGAGAGGAGAAGTCCTGGAAGGTGGGGAGAGGACAACCCAGACGGGACAAGGAAGAGACAGAGAAACACTCACAGGCCCCCAATGAAGCCTATAGTCCTCATAAGAATCGCACCACACAAGGACCATCAGGCACTTTGCACCATCCAAAAGCGTGGGAACCCTGGCAAGAGCTGGAGAAGCCATTGAGCCGCACAGAAGCTGCTGGCATGAGCCACGTGAGGCTTTTGATTTCCACGTGTGCAAGGAGTATTACGTTACTTGTATTGAGGGTGGAAAGAGGGTATATAGGACCAATCAAGCATGCCAGGCCATGGGGAACTTTTGCCATACCAACTGCCTTACATGCTGCTTGGTGACACACGGCCCACGAAGAGAGAGAGGACAAGGATGAGGAGGACGGGGACCCTACCCCCCCCCCCGACTAACACCAACTCCTCCAGCCACCTCAGACTTTCTACATTATTCCCAGGCCCCGCAGGGGAGAAGAGCAAGGAACCCCTCCCTCCCAAAGTACTACCGGCCCAGCCGCCTCGGACTTGCACTGACCGCCTTCTTTGCAGACTTAAGAACTGCGTTTTTTAGCTGGTTTGCTGAGTGTATGAATGTTATGAATGTGAGAGAGAATGCGCCCACTTTTTAATTTAATTAATTATTGTATTACTGTATTGTATTTTAATGATTACTGTGGGGTGTCTGAGGAGAATATTTGATTAGTGTATATGAGGACCGGGAGTGCGACCTGGAGCCCCCCCCCACTGAGTGCAGAAGCAGAAGTGGATGGGGGCCCAGACCCGCCTCCCGCCCTAGAGTGAATGGTGCGTGTGGCCCGAAGCTGTCATGATCTGGATGGGGGTGAACAAACTTGTGCTCAATCCCGATAAGACCGAGTGGCTTTGGATGCTGCCCCCGAAGGACAGCCTAGACAGTCCATCCTTAATCCTGGGGGGGGTGAAAATTTACACCCCTCAGAGAGGGCCCGCAATTTGGGGGTCCTCCTGGATTCGCAGCTGACACTGGAACACCATCTGTCGGCTGTGACTAGGGGGGGCCTTTGCCCAGGTTCGTCTGGTGCACCAATTGCGGCCCTATTTGGATCGGGAGGCACTTCAAACGGTTACTCATGCCCTTGTCACCTCAAGGCTGGATTATTGCAACGCGCTCTACATGGGGCTACCCTTGAAAAGGGTTTGGAAACTGCAGCTAGTCCAGAATGCGGCCGCCCGAGCGATATTGGGTGTACCGAGGTACACCCACATTACACCTGTCCTCCGCGAGCTGCACTGGCTACCAATTGGTCTCCGGGTGCAATTCAAGGTGTTGGTTATTACCTTTAAAGCCCTACATGGCTTAGGGCCAGCGTACCTGCAAGACTGCCTACTGCCACATACCTCCCAGCAGTCGGTAAAATCCCACAGATTGGGCCTCCTTTGGATTCTGTCAGCCAGACAATGTCGGCTGGCGGCTCCCCAGAGGAGAGCCTTCTCTGTGGCTGCTCCGACCCTTTGGAATGAGCTACCCCCAGAGATCCGGACCTTACTCACTCTCATGGCCTTCAGGAAAGCTGTTAAAACCTGGATATTCCGGCAGGCCTGGGGCTGTTGACCTCACTGTTGAGGTCCAGCCCCGATTAGAATGAATGCATGTGTTGTGATTTTAAATCTGTCTTTTTTTATTATTATTTTTTCTTCCTCTTCTTTTTTGTAAGCCGCCCGGAGTCCTTCGGGATTGGGCGACATATAAATTTTAATAATAAATAAATAAATTTTACAACTCCCTGGGACAGGGCAATTCAAGGCAGGCTGAGGAAGATGGATCTTGGCATATTTTTCTGGATAGCTGAAGAAATAAAGCCATCCCTGTGTACACAATTGCTTCCTGCTTGCAATCTCTCTCTTTGGGACCACAATTTTGAAGTCAGGAAGTCACCCCGGCTGATAAACAGCATCCTTAAAAACATGTCCAGTGGGGTAAATGGTGCTGCTCTGTCAAGAAGGACACAATAACTCCAAGCTGCAAAGGGTCTCAGAATCCAGCCAACTCGGCTTTCTGAAGTGTGTAAACACACAAGATTAGGATCTCATTTCCAGAAAAACAGGAGAACAAGCGTGCACAGAAAGCCCTTCCCAACACCCCCGTCCCAACTGCAGAGCTTTGGAGGTGGGGCTCCTGGGGCACTCACCGGCTTTGACACCTTCATCCAAGTCTTCTTCAGGCGGAAGATGGCACTGCGGTTGAAGGCCGAGGTGATCTCCAGAACAGCATTGTAGTTGTGCAGACACCGGCAAATGTCAGCCACGGCCACCCATTTCTCAATCGTGCTCACCCGGGCAGCCATGTCCTCATTGCGGAGGATCTCGGAGGCAATCAGGTTGCTGATCTGCAGGGGTCATCAGGGAGGGGTGGGTGGACGTTACAGCCCCTAGAAGGGTTTGTGTGAGGCCCGAAAAGGCCCTTGCCTCCAAAGAGAAGGGGGGAGGCGGAGGCGGAGGGAAGCTGGTAGGCAAGGCTGCCCCTCATCGTCCCTACCCACAGCAGAAGGAAGACGCCATTTCTTAGATATCTTACTTAACCGAATTAATTTTAGAATATGTTGTAAAGGTGTAAGGGTATTGGAGATCTATTGAAATTGCAAATGAATGCCAGTAGATGGTTGTGTCTTCTAATATAAATGATTCTAGATAAAAACATGTTTAAACAATGGTAACTAAATGAGAATTATGTACAGGGATAGTAAAATACATAACTTTTCTTTTTTGACTTAAAATGTACAACCTGATTTGAATGAAGCATATGTAAGGATTGTGGAAGAAACGCACAGAATATATTTGTAACCAATCGATACGCTTTCAACAAGATGTAACGAAAGATGATTTTTTTTTTTTTGTTTAACTAAAACAATAAAAACCTTTCTCAAAAAAAAACATGGGAATCCTTTCAACTCTCACTCAAGCAGGCTGGAATATTTTCCCCTGGAAAAGGAGCACAATGCTACCCATTAGGAGAAGGTTGATCTGTACAAGCAAGAGGAAGAAGAGTCCCCGTTGCCGCATATTCTGCAAACAGGCAAAGTCTGGGTCCCGAATTCTGAGCTGCCCCTGCAAAACCCCACAGAGACTTGGACCCGCAGCAGTGGCACTCACATCATTGAAGTGCTTGGTGTTCATCAGGATATAGGGTGTTCGCTCATTCTTTTCCACCTTCATCCATCCTTGTCCAAAGAATTCTCTGCAAACAAGAGGTCTCGGGATGAGCTGAACCCACTCCAGAATTTCTCTCCTGCCCGACCCACCTTGTCCTGCACAGGAAGTTCTTGAGGAAATGTGTCTCCTCCTAAGGTCTTTGCAAGTGGATGGGGGGAGGCAGACGTATTCCCACAAGCCCCATGGATGTGATGTGGGGGACAGATGTCTATGACACATTCATCTTCATCTTTATTTGGACCTGTATTTGCAAAATCACCGACAGGACGCTCACCCACCCCAGCTGAATGCAATTTTGCATCCTTTTTGGCTGCCCTCCAAAATGAGGGCTCCGTACTCACTCGTAGGGTATCGTCTTGAAAACCAGGTGATCCAATAAGGTGAGCTGCTCAGCTATTTCTAAAGCCGAGTGATTTTCAAAGGGTTCTGCTTTGACCCCCATAGCCTGAAATGGGAAAAGAAGGGGCTGCTTGGATGGGGTCCCCAAATGAAGAAGAAGCAAAAGAACCTGCTCAAATACCCCGGCCAAAGTGAGCTGGATCCTGACAGACTCAGCCTCTTCCCGTTCTTGGGGAGGGAAGGTGGTCATGACTAGGCCAGGAACCCCAAAGGGCTGGGACTTTGTGGTAGGACACTCCAGTCCACAGGCAGCAACTCCAACCACAATTCTGCATCTCCCAGAACAGTGCACATATGAAGGAAGCAGCACCAAATAGACAATGGAGGCAAAAATGGGGGAATGGGGGAATGCTGAGGCCAGGAGAAAGACCCCTCCCCAGCAGCCTAGAATCTGGCAGACTAGCAGGGACATATGGGGGCAGGAGGAAGGGGGAGGGAAGTGCCATCTGACCTGCCCCTTGATCTCCTGACCACTGAGACCCACTCAGGGAGCCTTGGAGGGAGGCCACACCAAGAGCCTGGCAGTGAGTTTTGGCTGGGCTTGGCGAAGTGGAGGAGGGAATCCAGGCCCTTCCCTTGCATTTGAGTCCCAGAAGCTTCTGATTCAGAGCAAGGCCGATAAAGCAGACGTAAAGTAAGATTTGGACATTAAGTGTGAAACCTACTGGGTCAGGCTGGACAGCCTCTTAGAACCCCTTTAAAGCCACATAGACAGCATTGGAACTTGCGAAAGAAACAGGAAGCCAGTGCCTAACCACAAGATGCCCCTATGTCAAAAGCCTATGTCAAAAGCCTATGTCAAAAGTCCAAGGTTCAATTAAAGTTCGTTAATGACACGTACTCCATAAACAAAAGGAGAAATAAGACCCCATCTCCTTATAAGGCTTTCTCCTCAAGGTAACCACTAAGAAATGTGTTAAGTATTTCCGTGTTGCAATGCTTTTGAGAATGTATAAGAATACGTGCTTCGATAATTAAGGTTGTTCAGAACTTGCAATGCTAAGCCATGGGCTAGCTTTCTGAACTGGCTGCCAAATAAACTTTCCCTGTATCCTGAGAAGACTAAAGCCTGTCATTTTCTACAACACCTTAGTCTGCGAACCCCACTCCTGCTCCATCAGGCCCAAGCAAGGCAGGACAAAGTCACTTCCAGTTCCTCGTCTTCTGAAGAAGGCCAGGAGATCAACAAAACCACTGAGCTCCAGAAAAGAGACACACCTTGCTTGAGATTCCTGTTTTCCATGATGGAACCTGGCTGTCCTACACAGGACAAATCCAGGAAGTCAGAAAGGTTTAAAACCCTCCTGAGCCTGGATGGATTCTTGCTCCCATTAACTCAACCCATCAACACAGAGATATTGCACACATGGCATTCTTTGGAGGGAGAGGAGGTTACTCCAAAGAGGCAAATGCTGCTCAGCCCAGGAGAGATGCCAGGCTCTCTGGCGCTCTTCCTCCAGCGCTTGGCAGACAGGACTCATAGGGTGGGCAAGAAGAGCACATGCATGGCAATGAGTCTCTGCTTCTTATCCTGGCTCACAGGCAGGCATGCAGAAGCTGGCTCTCTCCTTAGGAACATCTCCAACATAGGCTGACACAGCCTCACTTGGGGGCCACGCAGAGAAGCCTTAAGGTACTCATTATGCTCCTTAATCTTCCCAACTCCATCCTTCCATAGGAATGGATCAAATTAGGTGCCCCATCAAGTTGGGGGTCATAAACAAATGCCTCCCTTGTGGACCTGAGATCTTCCCCAAAACACCTCTGTCCCTCCCATCACCAGTCTAGTGCTTAAGGCGCCAGGCTAATAAGGGGGGGACCATAAGTTCTAGTCCTGACTTAGGCATACAAGCCAGCAGGGTGACCATAGGCCAATCATTCTCTCCCAGCCCAACCCACCTCACAGGGTTGTTGTTGTGTGGAAAAGAGGATGAAAGTGTAGCACAGGGTGGATGCATCACATGCTGCCCAGGCCCAGTTTAGTGAAGGGGAAAAAAGTCCCAATAAGTCATGTGATGCCACCATGACAACATGAGTTTGACACCCCTGGTATAGTGGATTTGCCTTGAGTAACTTGCAAAAATAATAAAGGCAGGACATAAATAAACAAACTAACTAACAAACTAAATAAATAAATAAATAGCCGTCAGCTGAATTTAGGATTAGAAACAAGAGCCAGGAGGTGCTTCCCAGTTTACACTGAGTTGAGTTTAAATTCCTGCTCAGATGTGCTTCTGCTCAAATCTGCTTACTTGATTGCTATCACAAAGAGCCTCAAGCTGAAGCTCAAGAGGTTGCCGATTGGTCTAACCCAGTGGTGAAATTCAAATTTTTTCCCTACTGATTCTGTGGGCGTGGGTTGGTGGGCGTGGCTTGGTGGTCATGTGACTGGATGGGCATGGCTTGGTGATCATGTGACTAGGTGGGCATGACTTGGTGGTCATGTGACTGGGTGGGCAAGGCTTGGTGGTCATGTGACTGGGCGGGCGTGGCTTGGTGGTCATGTGACTGGGCGGGCGTGGCTTGGTGGTCATGTGACTACCCGGTGGGCTGCACAAAAAGACACACACAATGTAAAAGCAGCTGGACTTCACACAAAATGGCCCCTGCAACATGCAGGAACCTCACAGACAATCAGGCTGTGATTTTCACGCAGCTGATGGTAGCAAAAAATGGTTTTAAAAAAGTTTTACAAAAGTTCCAAAATCACAGGGCACAGCTTATTGTCGCACAGCTGATCGTGGTAACTTTTCTTTACTTTTTAAAGCATGTTTTTACTAACGGTTTGGCCGAACCAGCCTGAAGCAGTAGCATTTCCCCTGGTCTAACCCTAACTCAAAGGGCACCAAGAAGGGAAGATCGTGCAGATCTCGTCAGCTTCTTGAGGCCTCGGGCGGGCTCAGCCCACACCAAGGCCTCTGTTGCTGACATTCTGACTTCACCTTGGCCTCACATCCTTCCTTCCCTTTTGAGACGACTAGAAGACAACAACACCCCAAAAATCCATAACTCGTCAACTTAATGCCAATCTTAACAACTGCATTGTTACACAGGTAATACTGGACTCACTTTGTGGACTATCGAGCCCAGTGTTGGCTCCAAAACACAACAGGCTCCTAGTTTAGGAAACGAACCAAACTAGCACAGGCTGCTTTGTGACCCACTTGGGGACCCCAGAAGACATTACCATTTGCAAAATCTCTTCCAGGGTGATCTGGTTGTCTCCGGGGTCATCCTGGGTCAGGGTCCTGGCAGGCAAGTAAAAATGGAGAATTGCAGCAGTGAGTTTCCTGTGACAGAAACTGGGAGGCTTCAGCTTTTTCTGGGGAGGGCCTGTGTGGAAGCCGAGGGTTTCTCTGGCTCTGAGCTTCTCCATCCGGAGCCTCCGGGACGGAGATCGTGGGAGTCTGCTCCCTCAAAGCAAAGGAAGATGAAGCCGGCTGAAAAAACCCTCTCCCTTCCATCAGAAAGTCAGGCTGCTTGGCCTGAGCCGATGGTCCAATGAAGTGTAGCATTTGGGGCCACCAGCACTCAGGGGCCAGGCCGGGTATCACACAGTCCCCTCCCTGCCTTGCATTAGGACCCCCATCTGTGGCGAGAGTAAGATGGCAACTCTTCCCTTTGTGACCCGCATGACCTGCCTTATGATGTTGCTGGCGGCTTTTCTCTCTTGAGTCAGGAGTTCCGGGTCGTGCATCACTTCCTCCAGAAAGCTGATCACTTTATACTTCAGTTCCTCCTTGGTTTCAAAGTCCTGTCAAAGGGATATTTGCCACAAGCCCCAGTGAGGCCCAGCCGGTCAGGCAAGCCCAGCCCTCTTCAGCCCAGGGGCTCTGATCACAAAGGGAGGTCGAGCCATACCTGGGCATGCTTAGAGACCCAGTGCCTCAGGACGTTGAGCACCCGGTTGGTCGCTGCCCTCCTGATCACAAACTCTTTGTCGCTGTTCCTTTGGTCGGGAGGGAAGCCTGCAGGGCGAGAGAGAGTCAGCCTGGAAACCCACCTAGGAGTTGGGCTCTATGGGGCCCAGGCAGTACCAGCAAGCAGCCTGCAGGACACTTGCTGGCCTGCCCTGACCCTGCCCTGGATGATGGCTCCAGCCATTCCCTGGCCTCCTCCCACAGGCAGCAAGGCTTCCTGGGAGGTTTGCGGGCCCAAGAAAAGGAGGAACCACCCGGCCCAGAAGACCCTTCCTCTTCTCCCACCTGCGCTGGCCAACGACATTCTGCGGTACTTCTCTTTGGTTGGGGTCCCCTCATTGGCTCCGGCAGTGGCAATGGCGAACGCGGAGGCGGCTGAGAGAGCGCTGCTGCGGCTGTTCTCCAACTCTCGGCAAGAAGTCATCACCACCCCATTGTTATAGGAGAACAAAGGAAACTCTGCACAGGATGGTGTGGGGGAGGCAATTCAGATCCCATCTACCAAGTCTCTCCAGTGGGCTTCCCTGGGAGGATCAGAAGCCTCCGAGGGCTGACCCTAACCCTTTGCACTTCCATGGGGGCCAGGATCAGCCTCAACCACAGAAGCTCCCCATTAGAACAGCCCAGAGTAGCCTCCTGCCAGGAGTGAAGATGGCTTCTCTGGGGCCCCTCCCCCTCCCCCACAGCCAGCTTACCTGAAGAGTTCTTTCCTCTGACCAGTTTAGGGGTTGTTGGAGACTTGGTGGGGGATACCTCTGGTTCTGCTTCCTCACTCTGGGCTGCCTCAAAGGCAGAATCTTCTCGGGGTGACTCTTCAGAGCCTGGCAGAAGAAGCAGCAACAGCTTTAGACATTTCTCCCAAACGTTCCTGACGGGCAAGTTGTGGGAGGAGGGGGAGCAAGGAGGAGGAGGAAGAAGAAGGAACGGAGAAGAATGAAGAGGATCAGGAGACAACTTTGAAGGCAAGGTGGCTGAAGGTTCCATACTTGTCAGCCCCTCTCTGCTTTCAGCAGATTCACCCAGGGATTTGGGAGCCATTCACTTGGGTCTGTCCAATCTCTTCATCTGAAATTAACCCAATGCAGGAAGCAGCACCAGGAATCCAAAGTCCTGTGGTGCCCTGGCCTGCACTGGAGAAGGTGGACCCAAACCTCTTCCCTGGCTCACCTGTCTCCTGAGATTTGGTCGGGGATGAATTCTCACTGCCACATCTACCCGCCCACCTGGCACCTTTCCACTAAGCCTGTGGCGTGAGAAAAGGGAGAGCTCCATCCCTGGAGTTGCTCTCGGGCTCCTGGACGGCCAGAGGGCAGAAGCTGAGATCGTTCCTTTGGGGCTCCTCCTGACCTCCCAGAAGGGCTCACCTGTCTTGCTCAGAAGCGCTTCCTCTGCCTTTTCAGTGCTCCCTTCTCCCTCGTCGGAGATCTTATTGGAGTAGCTGCTGGAGACGTAAAGCTTGTTGATGTCCAGGGTGGTTTTGCTGAAGGGCGACATGGCAGAGGAATACATGCTTGCATAACCGTTGGAAGAGCAGCTCAGGGCGGCCAGCTCCAGGGCCTTCCCTCCTGTGATGATGGGAATGTTCAAGGACAGCTTCCTCCTCCGGCTTGGTGAGGATGACTTGGTGATGGACAGAGGGGGAGGGGAAGAGAACTTCCGGTTGGCACGTGGAGACTTGGGGGGCTCTCCGTAGAGGAGCTTGGTGTTCTGGCTGCTGGCAAACAAAAGCTCCAGGGACCTGGCGGAAGACATCCAGGGACAAAGCTTTCACCAGGGCGTCTCCTTCCTCCTCTACGTTGCATCCCTTAATGACACAACTGCCTGAATTCCTCAAACACCGCATGACTTTACATCATCTCCCAAGAGAAGAACATCAGCCCCAAATCCCAGTAGAAGAAAATTCAACTAGTAGGAGTTAGTTCAAAAAGGTGAGGTCAAGGGCCCCCTTTCCCCACGCCTCTTCTTTTACCGTTGATGCAGGTGAATCAACAGAATGGATGGAGAAGATCAGGAGCTGAGGAGCAGCGGTTCATCCCTCCCCTCTCCGGATGGTGAGACTCAATCAGGCCAAGACCCCCCAGAGATCTGCAACTGGATGCAGCACTGACCCTTGGAGGATTCATCAGCCAAGTGCAGGTGGTCCATTTGTTCAGTGACCAGTCAAAGTTATAGAAGAACTGAATGGAGGGATTCACAACTAGTCCCCAAAGTTATGGCTGCTGCAAACACCCTCTGTGGTCACATGATCAAAATTCAGGCAGTTGGCAGCCCACCTGCAATTTAAGGCGCTTCAGCTCCTTCCACCAGCCTCCCCCCCATCTATGCCCTTTCAGTCCCCCGCACACCACAGTCCCTGCTGGTCCAGTTGACCTTTGCCATCTTGGTGCTCCTGCTGCTGACCAAGCAGGCCTGGCGGCTGGAGAAAGCTGAGGAAGCCCCTGCCTTCCGGAAGCTCAGGCTGGGGAGGACCAAGGCCAGGATACCAAGGGGGGGGTCCAAGACCAGGAAGAATTCGGTCCCAGGATTGCCCCCACTAGACGGTGTCTGGCTTTATGACTGCATTGCTTGGTGATAGAAATTCCACTCCAGTTGTAAATGGAGAACTACTTGTAGCTTTTATGAGGCAGGCAGGTTCCATGTTTCCCCAAGCCAGGAGGAGCCGGCAACTGCCAGCCACACAATGAAAAGCTTCACAAGCAAACGGGGGCTGTAATGCTAGACACTGTTCAAAAAGTGGGATTGGTCCACGAAGAAGCTCCCAAGCTGAACTCTAACTCTCCTGCCAAACAGAGTTGGGGACTATGGGCCTGGGCTGCTGCTCTCAGGTTTGGGAGGAATTTTTCTGCCTAAGGTTCTCTTGATTTCTGAATATTGTCTTACTTATTGCTTCTGTCTTTCTATTAAGCATGCAAGCTGTTGTAAGCACAATCAAATCAGTACAACAAAAAAGTGTCTGAAAAGGCCTGGGTGGCTCCAGCTGTATTTCTGCCCACAGGAGTTTTGGGCAAAGTTTTTGGAGAACTCCTGGGCCCGGAAGGAAAGAGAGCTTCCAAAGGATGGGCGTGGTGAGGCCCCCCTCTGTATCTCTGCCCCATCTGAAGTGGGGACGATTTCAATTGCAGCTCTGTCACAGCAGCCCCGATCCTCAATGGGAGGGAATCAAGCATCGCCGCTTCCATTTCTCAAACTAATGTGAGCTGCTTTTCATCACTTTTGGGATCCTGTTTCATATGGGATTTGACCTGCCTTTCTTTGGGAAATTATCTTACCCAGCATTTCAGATGGTCATGCCCCAGCTTGATATGTTTCAAGAATCACAATTAGGCAGGAGGCTTCTTGGTAGCTCTCATCTCACTAAAGCAAGAAGCCCCAGATATCCTATTAAAGGTCCCTCAGACCTGAACAAAGCTGATCTCAATCTTTCAATCTTCCCCTCTCTCCTCCCCTCTCCCCTCTCTTTCTCTCTTTCTCTTCCCCCCCTCTCCTTCTCCTCTCAGCCTCATTTGCCTATTTTGAGCTTCACCCAAAGACTCACCTAGCAGGAATTGCACTGATTGGTTTCTTGTAGATGGTGATCAGCTTGTCCAACACAGTCATAGCCGTGGTGAAGACCCGGTACGAGTGCAGGAAGGTGTTGAGAAAGTCAATGCTGAGGAATCTCAGGTCTGTCAGTCTTTCCAGGAGCCGCCCCACACTGGCATAGCGGATCTGGAGGACTTTGCAGGAGTTCATGGTCTTGCTGAATCGAATGTCGACATCGTCACAGTACAGGCTGGTGTCTGATCTGGAGAAGAGAGAAGGGACGGAGAGAGGAAGCACAGCCAATCGGCCTCACCTGTGGTGACTGTAGCTTTCCCATGAGATGCTCACTGGCCTGAACCTTCGAGGGTTGGAGAAGAAGCTGACTGGGATGCTGGGGCTTGCAGTCTGAGTTGCAGAACCACCATTTTGAAATGAGTCCATGCTACTTATTACAGAAAATCCCAAAATGGTTTACAACATTATTAAATAACAGATAACGATCCAGGTATAGTTAATTAATTTCTTCCTTTTAAATTGCATTTACTTGCTAGTGAAATTGATATAATTTCAAGTAACTTCCAGCTCCGTTATTCTGTTTTTCTAAAAGACTTTGAGCTCCAGCCAAAACATCCCATCCAGTTTTCTCTCCATCTCTCTGAGGTTCAGGCCAGTGAGACACTGGTGAGCATCTCTGTTGTCTGAAAACACACACACGTGCCACAGTTTTTGCCCTGTCCTCACATAATTCTGGAGCACAGTCTACACCCTGCTCTTCAAAACAGAGCAATTAACCCAGAAGTAGTTGTGGTACCAACTCCCTGTGTTATCAATGGCTTTGTTGGCAGGAAGCCTTTATAAATTAGGAGTTGCACAAAAAATACCCCCAACAATTCTAGATGAACACAACTGCATTCCTTACTTGATCATCTGCGGAACAGAAACTTTTGAATTTTCTTCAAAGGCATTCATCATGAGGCCATTACATCGGATGTTGTCTACACACTAAAACAGGGAAAAGAGATTTCAGGAAGCAGTAAGGATGGGATGGGAAGCAGTTGTGCTCTGCTGGTTTTCCCAATGGATCTTTGGGAGACGTGTGTGTCTCCTGCCGGTGTTGATTCATTTGGCAACTACTTCCTCTTCCAAATGTGATTCTTCCATCTTTGATTTAGTCCAGAGGATGCCTTGCATATTGAAAAACAGTTAAGAATTTTTCTACAGCCCCAGGTCCTAACAACCCTAACCCTGCCTGGACAGAAAGTCTTGGTTCTTCATGGCTATGGTAACGGTTCTTTCCTCACCTGGCTGATGTCGCTGGTCCATGCAGCCTTTTCTTGCCTGGAGGAGGCCACCAGGATAATGGTGTAAGGTGCAGTGTCTTTAGGTTCCACCACGATCTTGAAGTCAAGGTGCTCCGAATCTTGCCCAGATCCTTTTCGTTTTTATTTGAGGAAGGAGAGAAACCATTTAAGAAGATGATCATGGGAAGAGAGAGCATTAATGGGGTAAGTGAAAGGAAGGGAATAAGCTGGGCTGGGCCTTTAGCTTTCAGCTTGAGTGGCAGGACGTTCGTTTTGGTGCAAATGCCTTTTCACCTTAGGGATTGAAAGGCCATCTCCTTTAATGTGCAGCAGCCACCCTTTCACTGCTGATGCAAGAGTGCAAGAGTGTGATAGCAGTAACTGAGGGGATCTTGGAAGAAGGGAGCAGGGGAGAAACGATCCCGTCCTCCGCACAGCAGCCCCAGGCTTGTGCTGTGCTTGTGTGATCAGCTCCCAGTGTCATGAACTGAGGCATTCTTTGAAGTGAGAAACCCCAGAGAAATGAAAAGCCTTCATTTAGCAGTGGGAAATGCCAGTGAAGGTTGTTGATTTTCTCCCAGAGCTGCCTGCTGCACTCGCCCTGGCTTCCTGCTTTATAGACAGGGGGGAGTGGTGGCCAGGCAGCCCTTTCCTGAGGCAGACTTTCTCAGGACTCCCAGGTATGCTCATCTCAAGCATCAACGAATGAGGAGAGGCTGTATAAGTGCATAGAGCTTATGGGGAGACAGGGAGCCCCAATGCTGCTGAGGCTGCAGAGGGCAGCAGGAAACCAGGAAAGAGTTTAAGGGGGGATTAAGGGGGGGATTAAGGTCAAATGCAAGCTGGGCTGGGCGGAAGAGCTGTGTGCCAGGCTGGGCGGGTGGGAGAATGGGCTTGCTCTGGGATACATACGGTCCTCATCCGTGCTTTCCGTATCTTCCACCAGCGTGCAGTCAATGAGTGAAATCACTCCGCCATTCTGGAGAAAGCACAGGAGAGGCCTTATGTGAGAGCCTCTCGTATCCCCACTGCTCCCTGACCCTCCTCCTACGTCTCCTCCATGCTACGAGAAATGCTCAGTCACTCTCTGTCAGGCGCACTTGGCATCCCGCTGCCATGTGCCGCCTCCAGTCATGACAGGGGGGGGTGTATCTCCCTCACTGTGCAGTAGCTTCTGTAAGGATTGTGTGGCCTTCAGCAGGGGAGGGTGGAGATCAATGGCCACCCCCCATATATCCTAGAGAAACCTGTTGCTTGATACTCTGCCTCTCTCACCTTCGTCAAGTGCAGCTTCCCTCCAGAGCCCCGGGTGCAAATGATCAGGTGCTTGGAGAAGAGGAAGCACTGCCTCTCCCCTTCCTTCCTCAGGGACAGGGAGCCTAGTCGTCCACGCGTCACCTTCCCCTTCTCAGACATCGGCACTTGGATGAGGGACCCTGCGGGAGAAGAGGCCCTGCCGTCACAGCCCTTGGCCCCGGGGACACTGGCTCCTCTCCAGCAGCACCTACAGCAGGTCAGGTGGCCGTCTGTGGTGGGGACCCTGTGCAGCCCAAACCTTTGCCCAGGGATTTCAGAGCAGGTCTGCATGGACGGAGGAGGAGTCTGAGAAGAACGGGACTGAAAACTTCCTGAAATGGTCTCACCAGTCAAGCGTGCTGCCCTTCCCAGCCACTGACACTTTGCAGGACCAGCAGCAGGCTGGCTTCCCTCAGAGGAAAGCTATGGAACCCCTAAGATAGCCTTGGGAGCCCTTTCCTAGTGGATTCATCCAGGGGCATGGCTACAGGCAGCCTATGAAAGGAATTGGGCCATTCCGCGATGGACGTCAGGCCTTCCTATGGAGGCAGCTTTTTTGCTTAAATAACTCTTGTCCTGAGCCTCCCAGCCTTGAACTTCTCCAGAGAAGCTACTGGGCTTTCTGAGGAAGAGGAACTGCCGAGCCCCCTTAGGGCTCCCTCTGGGCATCTCCAGCTCTTTCTGGAGTTCTGGTGGCCAGAAGACTCGTGGGCTACCTTGTCTCACGAAGGTCTGGCTGGTGTCCAGGAGGATTTCACAGCCTTCCGTAATCATCCGCTCGATCGCCAAGTTCTTCCGAATGTTTTCTGTCTCACTGACTTCATCGTGCATTATCCTGCATGGGAAGAGATCAGTCAGCCTGAAACCAGGATGTTTCTTGCTGGATGGTCAACTCGAAAAGGCGGCTTCATACATGGCAGCTGCAGCGAGATTATTTTGTGCCAAAGATTGAAAGACTTTGAAATGCCCCTAAGGGATGGAGGTTGGCAAAGATGGCAGAATGGCAGAGATGGCAAAATTGACGTGTTTGATCAGGGAAAAGACAACAATGACATTTGCCAAAGGTTGGAAAGCTTTTATGGAACACTTTTTGCTGAAAGCAGAAAGAATGAACCTGTGATTTGGGGATTTGATAATCAGGAAGGGTAGAAAATGGAAAGGAGGGATAATTTTAGAGTGAGAGGACAAAATATAAATGTATTTGTAATTGCTGTAAAGAAGATCAGAAACCTCTTTGTATCTTTTTTTCCTCTTTCTTTTTTCCTTTCTTTTTTCCTATTTACTTTTCATTTTTGAGTTTGCTTTTTTCTTTAAAACTGTATTGTTTTTAGTGACCAAAAATATTTAATAAAATATTCAATAAAAATGATTCATCTTTAATAAATATTTAATAAAATGTAATGATCCCTAGCTGAGAGAGCGGAGGGCTGGAAGGAGGAGGACCAGAGATGCCCCCAGCCCAGGCTTCCTCGGGGCAAAGCTCATCTGGGCCCTCGCCTCAAAGGGAAACCTGGGAGCCGCAGGGCCCACTCTGGGGACACCGGGGATGAAGGGCAGGCAGCAGGGCTGCTGGAGGGAACTGAGCTTCCACTTCCGCTTTGAGGATGGCGGCTTGATAAAAAGAAGCACCTCTGAAGTTCTCCAGAGAGCATTTTTTTCTCCCTGAAAGGCATTTTGGAAGAAACATCTCTGCATTTCTGAAATAACATATGTTGCCTTGTCATTATCTGCTTCACACATCCTGTACTCCATGTTTCTGCTTAAGTGCAGATGGCTGCTTATTTTTCCCAAAGTGATAATTATACAAAAATGTGAGAAATTCAGAATTCTTTAAAGGTGATGGAGATCTTTGCATTGTGAGACCATTTCTTGGGTCAGCTTCACCAGCCTTGTACCCCCACCCCAGCTACACTGACCCTTTGCTGCCGGAAGACCAATGCCTGTCAATGATGGGCACTGTAGTCCAACCCATCTGGAGAGAACCTGTCAGGAGACGGCTCTTGAACGATTGTTGTTGCATTGGTGTGCATAAAACACACAACTCCCTCATGAAGATCAGCACCAAAACTCTGGGCAGGGTGAACTGTTTCGGAGTCGGAGGGCAGGACTCAGAACACCAACTGGAAACTCAAATGGATGTTCATGCTGTAAAAGCCTCAAGCAGAATCTCTCAAGAGTTTCCTTGTGCAGCTGAGAAGAGGGAGGCCGATGGAGATGGATGAGAGGACTTTCTCTGCAAAGGGCCCTCAGTGGTGGGTATCAAGGGGGGCCTGGGTGCAAGGGAGTCGGCTGCCCACATTCCATTGCCCCCTCCCCGCAAGGCAGCCCTCAGCCCCTCTGACCTGGAGAGTTCCTCCAACTTGGACTTGGCATAGTCCAGGCTGTTCCTCTCGACATGCTCATGGGGTGTGTGGGCCAGCAGCTCATGCAGGGTCAGGATGTACCTGGGGATCTGGTGAAGGCACAAGAGAGAAGAGAACCAGGGACTGGGTTGGTGCTTTGGCTTTCCCAGGGAATTCACCCCACCCCCCAGGCTTCAGCAGACTCTGCTGAGGCACCTGTATCCTTCCTTCAGTGTGGCATTTCAGGGACACCATACAAGGACCCCGAATGGGGCTTTCTCCAGGGTTGCATCATGTCAGTGCCCAAGCTCACCTGGTGCTCCACAGCCTCACCTGAAACATGGGGTAGGTCAGGAAAGTCTCCAGCGTCCGCTCCTCACAGTCAGGCTTGGCCTCGTAATGCTTCAAGAGCTTATCGAAATCCCGGTTCTGTTTGCAGTGGGCCAAGATCTGCAGGCTGTACTGGTGGTTCCGAACAAACTCCTGGTAGATGTTGAGCATCGGCAGGAGGATGTCGAAGAGGTCCGCTGCGGGCAAAGGCAGGCAGGCAGTGAGCGGCTGCGGGAGGAATGGGGGGAGGCAGGCCAGGCTGGCCAGAAGAGTCTCTCCCTCCTGGGGGAAACCCCTTGGCAGGGCAGAGGTTACATTTCGGGGTGGGGTAGGGGCAGACTCTGACTGAGAGTGCTGGGTGATGCCACATCCCATTTGCATCCTTTCACATATTTTAAATGTCAAATGGGGTGGGGGTGTCAATCAAAGGTCTCATCCCCTCCCAGCTGCCCTCTGGGCTGGTTTTCCCGGGGATCAGAATTTGGGTGCAGAAAGTGAAGCTCCACTCCAGACATGTCCCAATCCAGATCCCTCTTTCTTGGGGCAACCACGGTGCCCCTTCCTATTTTGGCACCAATAATGGACCACTGAATAATGCTCCTTTCCCAGCCAGCCACGCTGAATTTGGAAGCAGCGAAGGATGGAAAGGGAGGGAGAGAAGTCTGAAAGAAAAGGGGTCCTGGGAATAGGAATCCCATCTCTTTCTGAAGCCTTTTTTGAGCCCTGTTACAGCAGGTGGGGGTGGGGGGGGAGACCTGCAAAGGAGCCTTGTGGCACTCCCCTGGGCTCCCCTGCCCCCACACATACACTCCTGCTGAAATAGTGTGATGGGCAGGAAAATTGTGAGGAGGGGGCAGCCACTTCGCTTATCACGTGCAACCTATTCAAAATCTGGATGTGCCGTTTGGCAGGGGCCAGCTCAGGCACAGTCCAGGCAGAGCCATGGAGCTCAGCCAGAAGAGCAGTGAACATGCCAGGGTGGATGGACTCAACTCGGTAGTGCAAAATGTGTGTTTGTGTGTAGATTCTTATAGTCCAAGTGGCACCATCTTCATAACAGGGGCAGGAAGCCCCACATTTGGGGGGAAATCCAAAAACTGAAAAGTACAGCAGATCTTGGCTGCAGAAGAATCTCCCTTCCCAAATCAGAGGATACTTAGAATACTCAGTTTGCCTGGATTGGCAGCCTGGCCATGAGGTAGGGAGACAAAATGGGATGGTGAATCCCACCCATCCCTCCGGATGCCTGGAAACCAGACCCCTTGCACTTTGCTAACGGTCCTACACATTTGGTTTAATCTCAAACAGGGTAAAAAGCATATTTCTTTACACTCACCAAGCACCAAGGTTGGCCAGCTAGAGATCCGTGCTTTTAAGCCCTGGTAAAAGATCTGGTGTAAAAACATGATGGTTTCACTAAAAAAAAGAAAGAAATGTGGGGCAGAAGTTAGGAACTAAAAACCTGGCACTGGAGGGGGGATTGGTGGTTGGCTTATCACCTATGGAAACTCATTTTGCTGGGAAGAAAATGTTACTTGCCTCCAGGCTGCTATGCATAGCAGAGGAGGATAAGATGCGTGTTTTCCTCACTCTGTGCATTGTCTCCCAAATCTTTAAGTTTAGGAGGGCAGCCAATCATGGGGGAGCACCTCCCACATGTGATTTGGGAGAGTTAGCTGATCCTTTTCCACCCCAATTACAATCCCCCATAGGATCACAGAATTGTAGTTTGGAAGGAACAATCAAAGCCATTGGTCCAACTTTGTGCAGGAATCCAGATAAATGATCAATTTCAGAAGTAGCCAATGCTCGCTTTAAGTACACCCCCTCCATCATGGATTCCACTATCAAATTGCTTGTTTGTTTAGGAAGCACAACTGGAATCTGCCTTTCCTGAACCCAAATCCATGATTTCACATACTTTCACCTTGGGAATGAGACAGTAGAAGCCCAGACCTTCTTAAGAGAGAATTCCTTGGAGATCCTCAGAAGGGAATTGTGTGGCTACTTCTCCCTCCCTCCCTCCCTCTTTGTCTCCCCCAAAAGCTCTGCTGTGGTCTCTAAAGGAACTTGGAAGACACCAGTTGTATTCCACCCCTTTTCTGCTCAATCTTGATTCCCTGCTCCCAGATTCCTAAGAAAGACACTGTTTCCCTTAATCCCTGACCGCAGCTACACAGGAGTGGTTCATATCTGGCCAAGCCCTCCCATTCCCCAGGTTCCCTTACATGCCTTGAAGGTCACATCACAAGGCAGGGCATGACCGGAAGGCAGGCACCCAATGGTCTGGTGACTTTTATAAGCCACAGTGAAAGTGGTGGCTTTCTTTAGCCAGATTCCTTCCGACTCACCTGTTCAGGAAGATGCTGCTGACATCATCATGGGTGATGGGGGGCTTTTTAGAACTGGCCGCCATCCTCAGTGGGCGCAGGAAGTTGTTGACGAGGATGTGCAGCTGCTGCACATACTCAGCTTCGGCTTCCAACATGCTGAAGACCACCTGGTTCCTCTTCCGCATGCTGTCCGCGTGAGGGGAGCGGATGTAATCCTGGATGATGGTCTTCCACTTCCTTCTGCACAGCCATCCCCGGAGAAAACTCTGGACCTGTTTCCAGAGAGGGGAGTCCAGGTTATTGCCTGTCAAGTGCAATCCAGATCCTTCCCTGAATCTATCGTGTGGCAGACAGATCCTTCCACTGGAAAATCTTCTCGTGTTCAGTGTCTTGAAATTATTTTTGGCTTTTGGACATTGATTCTCCCAAGCCTTGCATTATTTTCATCAACTGTCTTAATGCAGTTTATGTTTCTGTGATGGTTAATGCTCCATCATCTGAAGCACAATTAAGCTTATACAGGGAGTCCTCAACAATTCATTTAGTGATCATTCAAGATGACAAGGGCACTGAAAAAAAGTGATTTATGACCATTTTTCACACTTACAATCACTGCTGCATCCCCATGGTCACATGATCAAAATTCAGATGCGTGGCAACTGGCTCATATTTATGACACTCACGTGATCCCCCTTTACAATCTTCTGATAAGTCAGTGGGGAAGCCAGATTCACTTAACAACCTTGTTACTAATTTAACAACTGCAGTGACTCTTAACAACTGTGTCAACAAAAATTGTAAAATGGGGCAAAACACACCTAACAAAGGTCTCACTTAGCAACAGAATTTTTGAGCTCAATTGTGGTGGTAAGTCAAGGATTACCTGTATTCCTCTCCATAGAATTTGTTGCCTCCAATTTTTTTCTGCCAATATTTCTAAGGCAATGATCAATAATAAGAGAGAGAGTGGGACCCCTTGCCTGACACCTTTCCTTATTGGAAAGTCTGTGGAAAAGATTCTGTTACTAACCAGAATTTTTGCCATTTGCCATTGAGACAGACTTTCAATCCAGGCTATGAACTGCCCAGGATTTATTTTCTTGGATACGACAGTAAAAAGGGCCACTGCAGGTTATCAAAAGCTTTTTCTTTATCTAAGAAAATTTGTGCTGTCTTTGTTGTTGTTGTTGTTGTTGTTGTTAATAGTACTATTACTTGCTAATATTACTATGATATTAATTAATATTAATATTAATTAATAATCTGCTGTATTAATTACAAACCTGCTGCTGTCCTTAATGTTCCTCTTACATTCTTCTCTAGAAAATAACCTGTTTGGTTGATATGATATGAAACATTTTTGCAAATCAAAATAATATCAGAGGCCAGCACTTAGTTTGGCTGCACAGCAGGCCAGTTTCTGTTTACTTAATAGAAAGGCCTTAAGTAGCACAGCAGGTGGCACAGTAAATCTGGTGCTCACCCAGGGGAAATGCTGATGGCCACAGCTCACAAGGTTCCGATAACGAGAGGGATAACGGTCTGAAGCAGGCCAGCCCAATCAAGAGTTGTACCGGAGGACCATGTCTTGAAAGGGCTGGGGGAAAACATTCCTCAAAGATGATATTCTAGTAGAGAAGATGGCTAAAGGTGGACTGCTGGTGAATGGATGCAGAACAATGTGAACTGCTGAAGCCAACAAATGCTCTTGAGGTTCATTGGGGGGCTGTGTGCCTGGTGGCTCAGTCCCTGGACTGAAGATGTGACTTGGAAAATAGTGTGATTGACCAGAAGAGGCTGGTGGGGGAGGAGCTCATGTCTTACTCAATGAGCACTCGAGTCTTCTAGTAATTTGCTGGGGGTTCCCTCCAGCCCTGAGGAGGAAATAGGCCTTTTGGAGTGGGCAAGGAGATTTCTTCTCACAGGTCTGAACATGGGCTTTTCCTCCACCACCACCCTCATCATTTTGTGGTGGCTCCTCACCTTCTTGATCTTCTTGATATCAATGTCATCATCATTTGGCACGTTGGCCTGGTTGGACTGGATGCGCTCGTGGTCCTTAAGTAAGGCAGCAATCTGGCAAGACAGAGAAAAGCAGAAACAGGCTTTATATTTTAATTTATAAAATAGTTTTGAAAGAATGGTTTCCCTCCAATCACCTATTAAAAGGGGTATTAGTAACATAGGGGTGGGGGTGATTTAATGATACAGTACATGAGGAATTGTTAGCCCCAAACCAGAAAGGGGGGAGGGATAATTAGCACTAGCCCTTAGACCAGTGTTTCTCTACCATGTCAACTTCACAATGTCTGGACTTCAACTCCCAGAATTCCCCAGCTAACATTCTCTGGCTGGGGAATTCTGGGAGTTGAAGTCCAGACATTGTCAAGTTGACAAGGTTGAGAAACACTGCCTTAGACTTATATATTGCTTCACAGTGCTTTGCAGCCCTCCCTAAGCTGTTTAGAGTCAGCCTCTTGCCCCCAACAATCTGAGTCCTCATTTTACCCACCTCGGAAGGATGGAAGGCTGAGTCAACCTTGAGCAGGTGAGATTCAAACTCCTGCCAGTCAGCAGAATTAGCCTGCTATACTGCATCCCAATCACTGCATCACCTTTCAATAACTACTAACTCAAATAACTAATAACTACTATAGCAATAAAGAGTGCTGCTTACAAGATGCCAAAGGTTCCATTTCTCTGTGCATCAGATACCAAAGAGTTAGAATCCTTGAAGCAGCGAGGGAAATATTGGTTCAGGGCAAAATTAGAGCCAGAGCAAAGCAGAGGAACTGCTAGTTCAGCTGCTGCCATTCAGCTCATGAATTCTGGGAGAGGAAATAAGGGTCATCAGGATTAGATTCCCAATCCCGGTCTTCACTGGGTAGTCAGTGGCCAGGCCGAAAAACCAGTCTGGGGAAGGTTGCAAGAAACCGTGGCTTCTCCTAGGGTGCAGCACAAAGTTGCACAAGTTGAGCTAAGGGACTTTCATGACGGGAAGAGGCTCCTTATTGCTCTTGTAACCTGGACTGGGCAGGGAAAGGAAACAGAGCATCTGCGTAGAATTTATTTACTGTTAACAGTTCTGGTTCTCCTAGAAAGGCTACCCAGAAAGTTAAATGTAAAAAGTAAACCTAGACACAAAATCTGAAAACGTGAAAGCAGCCCAGCACTCAAACAAACTGAATAAAATCAGTAGCAGGAAGTAATGGGGTAAGGAAGTTGATCTAGTGCTGCCACCGACCCTCAGGACTGAGGCAATTCTGTGCTTTGACTTCCCTGCTTCTTCTGCCCAGCAGCAAATGCTCAGATCTGCTGCTGAAGAAGGAAAAACCCAAGTGCACAGAATAGCTTCCATAAACCTCTCCATGGCCTGGTGTTCCAGTTGGGATATGGGCTCACTCCCTTGCTCACACACACACACACACACACACACACACACACACACACACACACTCACACTCACACTCACACTCACACACAGAGACACAGACACAGACACACAGACAGAGAGAGAGCTTAAACAGCTAAACCTGCAGAGGTCGCCTCCATTTTGTCTTGGGTGCCTCTGATTGCCCACAATGCCCCCATCCCAGGGATGAGACAGACTGCCCAGGCCAACCTTGCCCAGAGCTTCCCAGCTTGGCCCCTGGAATGCCCCCTCGCCTGGCCTTCTGCTCAGCCTCAGGAAAGAGCAAGAGGGGCCTTTTGGGGAGCACACAGGGCAGTCTATTTAGAGCTGTCTTAACAAATAGTCTTGGGAACAAAACATCCCAACTCCTTATGCAATCAATGCAATCATCAGTATTTGCATATGCATACAAAGGGCCATTTGATCTGTTCTTCAAAGAGCACAAAGGGAAGCTCAACAAACATTTGAATGCAAAGCTCCCTAATCAACCAAGAAGGTTGAGATTATGGTTTGCTTGGCCTTTTTAAATAACTGTCACATTTTCCTAGAGTCTCCTACTATGGACTTCTGGGTTTAAAGTGGCTTTACAATCAAAGCTAAGGCAAAGGACATTTCCAGATATTATGGAGCCAGATTTTTCCAAAATACCTTGATGCACAATTTTTGTCCTTCTGCCAGAGTTTACTCTATTCTCTTCTAGACAAATACTGCAGTGTTTTTGCTATCCACAGTACCACTCAGGAGCTCCAGCGAGAGGGTCTTTTTAATCAAAGCCAATTGGGCCACAATGGCTTTAAACCCAGGAAGTGACCTGCATGCCCACGTCATGGAGTCCAGTGATCCTCTAAATGCCTCCCGAGGTGCCTGTTCAGAATCTGCTCTCCATTTGCATCATCTGCATCAGGAACCCACGTGATGGCAGGAGTTTGGCCAAGGCTCCTCCCTGCACGTGAAGCAGGAGGGATGACGGAATGGTGCCCAAAATAGCAAAGTACCCAATTCCCTGGCACTTCAAACGGCTGGTCGCACATTTTGAAGCTGGGCTCCATACCTCTGATTTCAGGCGCTCTGTCTCTATTTCTCCATCTTCAATTTGTTGCCTGAGTTGCTTGGCAACTGTTTTTTCGGTCTCCACAATCTGAAGTAAATGGAGGTACTTCTGCATTAAGCCTTCGTGCTCTGTGGCAAGAGTCCCATAACTGTAACAGAGACAGCAGAGATAGAGGAGCTATTAAAAGTTGCTCTCCTTCCTGCCAGCTCTGAAACCCCTTCAGGCCTGGCATTCATGATGCCCCCAGCCTCACTGCACAGCAACAGTGGGCTCCTGGGGTCAGCTTGTTCCTGCAAAGCAAATTATTTTCAATGTGCTAGTTCACTTCCAGCATCTTTACTGATGAACTGCTGCCACTAAGAAGTTTTATGGAATCATAGAATGTTGGGACAATTGGATTGAAAGCAGCTTTTGAGGCCATCGTATGCAGACCCCTGTTTTCTGCAGGAATCCAAATGAAAGTAACTCTGCTGAATGGCTCTTTAGCCTTTCTTTGGCACAGTCTTCGATACGTGATTCTTAGAGGTAACTATCAAGCAGGAACATAATTTATTTATTTATTTGTTTATTTATGTATATTAATTTATTACATTTCATTGCTGCCCATCTCACCTCAAAGTTAGTTGGGGCATCTTACAAGGTTAAAA
Organism: Thamnophis sirtalis; assembly: GCF_051295495.1. Classification (NCBI taxonomy): domain Eukaryota; kingdom Metazoa; phylum Chordata; class Lepidosauria; order Squamata; family Natricidae; genus Thamnophis; species Thamnophis sirtalis. Next base: position 23,221,944 of record NW_028261382.1, read on the forward strand.
GCAATACATTTATATGGAGTCCACTTCTGATCCATCAACCACCCCCAGAGTGAAGGTCCTCTGTTGGGGTCCCATTTTTCTCCTGCAAGTCTGTCTAGACAAGCCTGAGACCTGCTTGGGTCAGCAATGCTGGGCTCAGGAGGGAAGGGCTGGTCTGGAATAATGACATTTCTGGTGTTTTGTTTCAAAGGCCTTTGGGCTAAGGGAGGCCAGCTGGTCTGGCCCATCTGGGATACACATCAGGAGCGGCTTCTGCTGTGGCCGAGAACTTGCTGCCACCAGCCAGTGTTCCTCTGGAATTTCTCATCCAATATACAACTATTTTCTCAACCTCATCACAAGGAAGGGGAAAGCCTTGTTAAAAGGATCTCAGAGATCAGGGAAAGAGAGGGAGGGGGGATAGCGGTGAGCCTCAGTATAAGGCAGCTTTATATGTTAATTATCATTCAAGAATTGCAGTCATTACTGAAGCCCCACAGGGATCTGAAGGTGCAGGTGACCCTTTGTGCTCTACTACATTTCTCTTTCATAACACCTAGAGGCTGAGCACAGGTGTGGTCCAGCTACGTTCCAGTTGTCCAAGACAATCTGCCTGTGGGCTGCTTATAGATTATTACAGTCAGAAAGCTCTGATGGGGAGAGCAACAAGCGGAGGAAGAGAGGAACAACCAGAAAAGCTGAATATTTTGAGCCATTGCTCAGCTAGATGAGGTGAACAAGTCATTCTAAAGTAGATGCTGTTTGCAAAATGTGTCCTAAGAGCAGAATGGCACAGTAAATAAGCAGATGCCGCTGCAAACCATGATAATCCAGCAAGCAGAAACGGAGGAAAACTGAGAGACCCATGCAATTAACTGGCAGGTTTCCATGATGGACCCCTAACCCACTACTTTCAAGTGATAATATATTCTTAGTTAATCTAGGCATATTCTGGCATATTTTGAAGCATGTATAAAATTGTAGCAGTATCGACAGCGTGAACAATAACTTATCATTCTACAAAAATTGTTGTACCATTGTACACACTGTTCTGCTATTGGCCACAAGCTCTGCTCCTTTGAGGCATCTGATTTGGGAGCCTTGCTGATGGCAGTAGTTGAAGAAAAATGGGGGATTGGAGCAATGGGCGATCATCCTTAAGCTCAGAGCAGAAGATTTATTAGATGAAAGAATGGAGGAAATAGGCATTGAACTGCTAAACAAGAGAGCAAAGAATGGATCCCTGAAGGACAGAAAGGAAGTAGCTTTGCCCTGCCAGGAGACAAGAGCCTGATGCTTGCTGGACCATTGCTACGACTTGGAATAGAGACAAACAGAGGCAGACCAAATCTATTAGCATATCAGGCTTTCCAGAAATTGCCAAGGAACAGAAAATTCAGACAGTCGAAAAGTGGAGAGATTGTGAAAGCTCAGAATGAAATGATGGGAAAAGTTCTTTTTAAGATATAATCAGAAGAAAGAACTGTCAGCATCACTTCATTCAGTAATCAGGAAAGAAAACCACTGGACTCCATTTGTATTGAAATCAAGTGTACTTTTACTAATTATAAATGAACAGTTGCAAAGCTAAGCTGAGTCTGGTTAATTAGGCGCGAAAGCTAATAATATAATGTATAATTCATTCCCCTCCCCTTGGCATCCCTGTGCACAGTCCAATCATATATTCCCCCAAATGTCAGGTGTGAGATAACTTCGAAAGGCATCACCAGGATGGAATGCTGGACCGTTGGCCTTGGCAGGAAACACCCCTCCTCCACATGCTCAGTAAGGTGGTCAGTTCAGCATCTAGAAACTTCCTCCAGCACATCAATGATTCCCCTCCCAAATACCATGTCCCCCTCCCCATTTCAATGGCAGCCGAAGCAGCAACAAAGCAGAGGCTGACAAGAACTATATGATAGAAAAATGATAGCAGGTAAGGGGAAACGGAGAAATACTTTACTCCTATCCAAGGTGTGATGGCTCAGCGATTAACGAAGCTGAGCTTGTCAACTGACAGCCAGGGTTCGAGACCCGAGTACTGTGAGATGGGGTGAGCTCCTGTTCTTTGTCCCAACTCCTGCCCACCTAGCAGTTCAAAAGCATGCAAATACAAGTAGATAAATAGGTACCACTTCTGTGGGACGGTAACAGCATTCCATGGGCCCCAGCCACATGCCAGCCACATGACCACAGAAGGGTCTTCAGACAATGCTGGCTCCCCTGGCTAAGAAATCAAAAGGGGGGAAAAACAGACTCAGGAAACTACAGACATATCAGTCTGACATCAATACCTGAGAAGATACTGGAAAAACCCATTAAAAAACAAATCTATAAACATCTAGAAACAAATAAAGTTATAACTAATAGCCAGCATAGGTTTGTTAAAAACAGATCATGCCAAACCAATCTTATTTCATTTTTTGACAAAGTGACTTAACAAAATGCTGTGGACATAGTATACTTAGACTTGCACAAAGCATTCGACAAAGTAGACCATAACCTACTTCTTGGTAAGCTAGAAAAATGTGGGATAGACAGCATCACCACCAGATGGATTTGTAATTGGCTGACACACTGTACTCAATGAGTATCCTTAATGGTACTACAACTACATGGAGGGAAGTAAGCAGTAGGGTACCACAAGGTTCTGTCTTAGGCCCAATATTCTTCATAAATCATTTGGATGAGGGAATAGAAGGGAAACACATCAAATTTGCAGATGACACTGCAGGAATAGCCAACACCCCAGAAGACAAGCTCGAGATCCAAAAAAGTCTTGACAGATGTAAACAGAGGTGGGTTCCTACCAGTTCGTACCTATTCGGTAGAACCGGTTCATCAAATCTACCGAACCGGTTAGAAGAGGTTCCACCAGTGGACCCGGAAAGCAGGCCACACCTACAGAAGAGGTTCCAAATTTTTTTGAAACCCACCACTGGTCCTTTGATATGATTATTCTACACTATCATGCTCATATTTATAAAACGCAGTGCCTCTGTGAAAGGTAAGGATGACTACTGCGTTTGTGGTGCAATCAGAACATTGTGTGTGTTGAAGTTGTTTTAACGCAAACCAAAGATGCCTTTTAAAAAACAAGTTTACATCATATTCTTATGCATGCCAGTGCTGTGTGTGAGGTAATTTAAGGTGGTTCTGACAAGTGTCGTCGGCATCTTCCTATCCGGTCACATGGGCGGCAAGCCACTACCATCTGGTCACATGGGCGGCAAGCCACTCACACAAAGGAGGCCACACCCACAGAGTAGGTTCGAACAATTTTTGAAACCCACCACTGGACGTAAACAATGGGCTCTATCCAACAACATGAAATTTAATGTGGAGAAAATCAAGGTTTTACACCTAGCCAGAAAAACCAAAGGTACAAGTACAGATTGGGCGAAACCTGGCTCAGAAACTGTAACTGTGAAAGAGACCTTTGAGTCCTGGTGGATGATCACTTAAACATGAGTTATCAGTGTGCGGCGGCAGCCCAAAAAGCTAATACAATCCTGGGTTGTATAAATAGAGGCATAGAATCAAAATCATGTGAAGCATTAGTACTGTTGTGGCCCACCAGCAGCCAGTAGAGCTGGCAGCAGATTTGGACAGTGAGGAGTTTGGGGAGGAACATGGGCCAGTCCTGGAGTCTGGGGAAGGCTCGGATGAGGGCTCTGTGTCAGAGGTAGACAGGAGGCCAGAGCTGTCCATCTGACAGTTATCAGCTGCTTTCAGAGTCAGACGTCAGTGAGGCAGATGAACAGCTGGAGCCTGTTCCCAGTGTGCTCATGTGCAGATTTGCTAGAAGAAGGGAACAGCTAAAGAACAGGGGTCAACTTGGGAGTAAGGCCAGAGGTGGATGATGAATGGTCCCTCCCAGAGGAAGTAAAAGAGGAGCGAAAGGGGAGTGGAGTTTGCAGGAGACAATTGGCCTATGACTCTGCAAAACTCCTTGCCAAGTTTTGCAGATATCGGCCTGGCAGCTCTCTACGCCAGATAAGGTCTGTGACTATAAATCCTTCCTTGAAAGATTTTGTTGTATATGAATGAGCAGAATTCACAGTCAATTAATAAAAGGGTTTTTTGCCGGGACCAGGAATTTGCTTCATACTCTTGGGAAGCCTTGGTGAGAACAAGTACTGCTTTATAAAGCCTTAATAAGACCACACCTGGAATACTGCATCCAGATGTTGAGAATTTGGGAAAAGTGCAAAGAAGAGCAACTAAAATAATGAAGAGCCTGGAGACAAAAACATATGAAGAATAGTTGTAGGAATTGGGTACGGCCAGTCTAGAGAAAAGAAGGATGATGGGGTGACATGATAGCAGTATTCCAGGGTATCTGAGGGGCTGCCTCAAAGAAGAGGGGAGCAATTTATTTTCCAAAGCACCAGAGGGCAGGACAAGAGACAATGGATGGAAACTAACCAGAGAGAGAAGCAACCTGGAATTAAGGAGAAACTTCCTAACAGTGAGGACAATCAACCAGTGGAACAGAAGTTGCCTTCAGAAATTGTGGGTGCTTCATCACTGGAGGTTTTTAAGAAGAGACTGGATAGCCATCTATCTGAAGTGGTAAGGTCTCCTGCTTGAGCAGGAGGTTGGACTAGAGGCCCTCCAAGGTCTTTCCCAGGTCTAGTTTGATTGAAATAAATCATTGATTTGGCTTCAAGAAGGAGGAACCGGTTAGTTGCCTTGCAGGGGAACTTGTGGTTCTCTCCCATTTTCTCTCTTCTTTGGCGGTTTTGATGTCAAGGCTCAACCTTCTGGTGAACAAAACAAACAGGAAGTTCTGTGAAACCTCAAGAAACAAAGATTGGGACGAGGTCCAGATGGCAACTTCTTTCACCGAGGTTGATCTACTTGATCGGACTTTTCGCTTTGGTTCCATCTGCTGGGACCTTGGCCCTCCTGCATGCAGAGCTGCATTGTGTGATGCCTTTTGATTCTTTTCTTCTGCCTCCATGGCTACTGTGCAGCAACATCACAGAAGGGGATGCAGAATAGATTCTGGCCTAGTTCCCTCTTTGGTGTATCTGTATTTCATCATTTTCAAACTGGATGTTAATTATGCTTGTTACTGATTTAAATATTCAAAGTCACATTAATTTTATTTGGTATTTTGGCACTGAATTCCTGTCACTGAGGACGCTGAGGGCTCAGCAAAGCACAGGACTATTGTGGGGTAATAGCAGTGACGTGCGGTGAGCTTTATGGCTGGTGAGGCAAGCGTGCAAAAGCCACCATATGTCTACCGCCCTATGTCTGCCAGCACCGGGGCTTCGCCGGGGCTTTCGGAAAGCCCCGCCAAAGACTTGGTGCAGCTTTCCAAAAGCCCCACTGAAGCCCCGCCGCTGTGTCCGCCATACAGACAGGATGCGTCCCGCCTGTATGGTGGACACAGCGGCAGGGCTTTAAAGCCCCGGCGCTGTGTCTGTCATACAGGCAGGATGCATCCCGCTCTATAGCGGACACAGTGCTGGGGCTTCGGCAGGGCTTTCCAAAAGGGCAGCACTCCGAACGCGGCATAAGCCGTGGCCAGGGCAGAGGGGAAAGCGGCAGCAGCGGAGGAAGCAGCAGCAGCGGCCGATGAAGTTCCCACGATTGCTGCTGGATCTGCAGCAAAGGCGCTTGGCGGCTCCCGCAATGCAAAATGCCCCGCCGCCGCCGAGGCCGCCGCCCGCCCGCTGCCCCGGCCTCCAGCTAGCCCAGCAGTTAAGTCTGTAGGCTTTACTTCTCAGTAGCCCCATATTCGCTTACCATGTTTGTTGGCCATAAATTCCCAAGTGGCTTCCATATGCAGATTAATTTCCCATGTCGGGGAAGATAATAACAATAAGGCCTTAATGCAGACTTAATCATTCTTAAGGGAGAGATTTTGAAATAAGAGACCTCTAAGTCTTCTGATGATTCTGCTCTTGGCGGCTCCCGCGATGCAAAGTGGAGAGTTGAACTTGCTCGGAGCAGGAACTTTTCCAATACAGGCGCGTTTTACAAGCAAGGCTCCTGCTGCTAGATTGTGCAGTCGCTCAAGTGCAAGGCATGATTCGCTGCTCCCAGATCAGGAGGCAGGAGAATCACGTGCCTCCTTTGCATATGAATTTTTTTGATTTTTAACCCTTGCTTAACTCTTAAAAGGCAAAAAATTCCTTATGCAAAGGAGGCCCTTAGTTCTCTCGCCTCCTCCTATAGTTAACACTAAGCAGACTCCAAGCCACTGTGACTTGGAATCTGGCAGCAACTACCTTGGCTTTAATTATTTTTTAAAAAAATCTTTAAAATTCTTTCCTTTTCCTCATGACTGGTGAGGCCACACCTCCCCGCCTCTAGTGACTGCATGTCCCTCGGTAATAGGCATGTGCCCCAGAGGTGATTGGCTCAGCTAATCTGACACAAATAAGGCTGGTTTATGCATCACACAAAGCCAGTACAGGGATGGCTTGACTTTGTGTGGTTGTATGCATTCAGCCAGGATGTGACTTATTCAGTTAACCATAACCAAGGAAACCACAGTATAGCGCAATTCACAAGCTCACTAGAAAGTGAAGTGATTAAAGCTGCATTACAGCGAACTAAGAAACTGAACCTCGAGGGTTGATCTGACGGCAGGTCTATCCAGGTGCTGCCTCACTCTGTTCCCCCACTGGACAGCCAGTTTCCGGTGGGAGCATGGCACTTACACACCATCTGGTGCCAGAAATAATCTATGGCCAAAATAGGGACTATTAATACCCTATTTTGCCTGAGGAGGCCAAATATTGCCTTATTATTTTTCCTTGATTTGGAATGTTTTTGCTTTTTATTGATCTATGCTGTTCAGGTTCATAAATGGTGAGCTGGGCAGCTTTCCCGATTTGTAGCTCCCTGGTTCCTCTGATTTCCCCATTTTGAAGTCTCCTTCAGTTGCCTGGCTCCTCCTCAGCTCTCCAGGATTTTTCAAAGAAAACGTGTTCAGCCAAACCATCAGATGGCTCCTTCAGCTGCACTGGGGAGCTATTTAACTGGCCCCAAAATTTAAAGTAAATAGTTATTCCCAGACAATATTTTTATCTGGCTTCAGTCCTGTTCTTTGATGCTGCTTTTTATAATTACAATTTTCCAGAAAAAGGTGAACTTTAGGAGGAACATTCTTTTTTCTTACATTTTAAAAGAGATTAAGGCAGAATATACTTTTCATGGGCAGGATCAACTTTAATCTGAGGTCAAAGGAATTTTCAGGATATTTGTCGAAGGAGGCAAGTTGTTCATTGTAATAGTCAAAGATTCCACAGCATCAAACTTTATTTGTGAGACAGAAGTGGCATTATTCTCTCTCTATTTTAATTGTTAATTAAAAGTCCAGGAAAACAAACAGCATATTTAAGGGAAGACAATAAAATCAATATGCAAATGTCAAAGATGAGATTTTATCTTTGATTGCAGCAACTCACAGCTGCCCAAGGTCACAATACAAGGACAGAGGGGAAACATCAGTTCCAATCAGGACCAAACAGCAGTCCAACCCCCCCCCCTGCAAATTTGGAAACTTCTGGGAATTAGCTACAAAAAATAACTCCACATCAGTGGTGGGATTCAAATAATTTAACAACTGCTTCTCTGCCCTAATGATTTCTCCCAACAACCAGTTCACCAAACTGCTCAGAAAGTTAACAACCAGTTCTCCCAAAGTGGTGAGAACTGGCTGAACCCCACCACTGCTCCACACCCTGCACCAATTCCAGGCAGCATACAGCTCCTGTGACAAAGAAAAATGCACCAATGTTTTTATGTTGTTTTTATTTCTGATGGTAAAGTGGGAAATCTTTGTATAGAAATGGAATCTTCCTTCCTGAATTCTTTAAATTGTTTCTAAATCGGTTTGACTGTCTCTTTTCAACTTCCAGGACCCTCATTTACATCAAGTGAGATGCATGCCACAAAGCTTTTAAGTTTCCCAATTCTTCATCAGCTAAAAGGGTATACAAAGAAGCAATGGAGGAAGAAATTTTAAACACTGCATTTGTAGCCATGAATATGGCTTTTGGAAACAGGAACAAATGTGGAAGTCTCTGAAAATAATCTTCTGCACTTTTGTTGTGCATTTTTGAAGTGGAAGCGCACAGGCATAATGGGCAGGCAGAGGCTCCCCACAGGATCCCAGAGTTTAGCAGCCATTTACAGGCTGAGTGCAACCGCCTAGTCCTGACAAAAGATTAAAGCATTTGTATCCAGCTTCTCCTTGCCAATAAGCTGCCCACCATTCAGATGTCTGCCCTTTGAGAAGTTGGAGGAGATCTCCCGATTGTGCCCGGGTCACTCCAGTATCTGAAGAAGGCAAGGGTAGCTCCTGCTTCCCCTTCCCAAGGGAAGCCTGCCTGGCCTTCTCAAGAGTCCAGCTCCAAAACCCAAGAAAGACACTCTAAGTCAGGGGTACCCAAGGCCTGGCCGAGGCCTGGTACTGAGTTGCGGACCATTCAGGAGCCCTCAGATAACGGGAAACAGCAAGGCAGCCTTTCCCTCCAGCTATTCTCCCTCCCTCAGGCTCAACCTGGGGGGGCATTTCTTCCAGAGGACCTTACCTGGCATGACTGATAGCTGCTACCCATTCGTCACAGTCCTTGGCATCCTCGGTTCTCAGCTCCAGAGTTTTCTGGTTCTCATGATTGAAGTTAACCGTAAAATAATGCTATAAAAATAAAGAGAAACAGTCTTATTCTTATTTATTTATTAGCAGTAGCAATAGCACTTAGACTTACATACTACTTCACAATGCTTTTTACAGCCCTCTCTAAGCAGTATACAGAGTCAGCGTATTGTACCCAACAATCTGGGTCCTCATTTTACCAACCTCAGAAATATGAAAGGCTGAGTCAAGCTTGAGCTGGTGAAAATTGAACTGCCAAACTGCTGGCAGCCATCAGTTAGCAGAGATCGCCTCCTGTAGTGCATTCTAACCACTGTGCCACTGCAGCTCTATTATTACGTTTATACTGCCCCATCTTTTTCTTCATAAAAACTCAAGATGGCTTAAAATAATAAAATGTATAGAACATAACATTAAAATCAACATACTCAAAATGTTTCAATGGAATATACAAGACTGGCCTTTGGTCTCAGGCCCACCAGCTCCCTCAACTGGAGCCACCAGGCATCCCGAGGTCATCTTTGGTCTGCCAAGGGAGCTATTGGCAGTGATATCCCCATTTATTATTATTATTATCTGAAAGATACAGCCGGATGAATAGGAAAATATGTAATTAAAAGGATTTAAATTTATTTTTTAATAAAATAATGTATCGTAAGTACACAATGCCAAGGAAATGATGTAGAATGTATAAAGGGGCTTCAAATGTAGGTTTTGGAATGCAAACACGAAGGGACATTTTTATCATGCCATGTAAAAAAACTAAAAAGATTTGAATTCAAATACATATTTTGATACAGAGGATTTTAAAAATAAAAATTCAATTGAGGCTAGATTTTTTTATTTTAAGATTAATGGATAAAGCTAGAAAAACATCTTCAGGAGCTTTGGAGAACAGCTTGAGCCCCTCGTCTCTGCGGCAGCCCCTCAAATCTAGGAACCCGCTATCTGGTCTCCCCTGGTCCTTCTCTTCTCTAGCTTCTCTGGCTTTGGGGGTAAAGGAAGCCAGGCCTCTTCTGAAATTATGATGGCTTCTACCAAATTGCTTTTCCTCTTAAGGAGGAGTCGTGTGGCCGTTGGAGGTGAGAAAACAATCACCACTGAAGGCGATGGCATCTGCCCCTGGGAAAAGAGTGGGGACTCTCGGCTGCAGCTTCCCAGACCAGAGGCAAAACATTGCACAGTCTCAAGCTAGATGGGGTAGGGAGGAGGAGGAGGCTCAGGAAACCATCCCTTAGAATCTCTCAGGATATCTCCACCAGGACAGAGGGTTATAGCTTTGATGTGGAAGGATCTGTCCATTAGGTGTAAGCGAAGAAAGGATCAGGCTCCATTGGATCTCATTTTGGGGCCCAGGCCTGGCAGTGAACACCTGGAAGTCTAAAGGGTAGAAAGTCTGACGGGGTTTCTTCCAGCAGCAACATGCCCTTTGCCTGGCTCTGAGGCGGAGAGGGGTACCCGAGGAAGGCGCTGGGAGTGTTTGTCACTCTGCCAGGTCTTCTGAACCCGAAGCAGCCTCCAATACCATCCCTTGGATCCTGAAGGCTTTCAGCCTGAGGTGCCAGGTGGCTTTTATGATTTTCTAAGCCTTCCTAATCGTATCCCCACCCTCACCTTTAGCTCAGAGCCCTCATCAGGAAATGGAAAAAAAGTGGGGCTCTGGGGATAGGTTAGGGGAAATCACAGTAGGCAACAATATATAAAGAAAAGATCTTGTGCCTTGCTGAATCCTAAGCTGAATATGAGCTAACAGTTTGATGTAGTTGGGAAAACGGCACAACCAACCGCCAAAAGCAATCCGGAGCTGCATCAACAAAAGCAGGGCATGCCAATCAAGAGAATGTCATAATTTTTCTCCACAGGCTACATTGGTCATAGAGAATTTTTACTGAAAAACTGACACAGGTTGAGTTAAAGCAACCAAGATGAGCAGGGATTTGGAAGGCGGAATGGCTGAAGGGCTCGCTTGCAGGATGGAGGACTTCGGGCAGAGATGTATCTGAAGGGATCTGATGCGAAGGACCCCAGATGGAGCACAAAAGCTGTTCCCAGTGAGAGGACCAGAAAATACAAGGAAAGAGATTGTGGTGGCCCAAGCCAGAATATCCTGATGTTAAAGAGCTTTTGCACCACGGAAGAGGCTGCCCTGAGAGGCGTGGAGTCTCTGCGGTGCACAGAGGGTTCCTGCCTGGGCATCAGGGAACACAGAATGGAAGGTCTGGAAGGGAACTTAGTGGTGGCTGCTTTGGATCTCCGGGACGCCTTTTAGCCTTCCATGTATGACTGGGTAATGCCCAGTGCCACTAAAATGCAGTTGAAGAGCTATTGCCCTGTTCTGCCATGGAATACCAAATGATTACGAGATTCTACTGCATGCTCTGAGCCTTTGATAGTTTTGAATAAATAGCTTTGATTGGATATTAATTACTGTTTTAATTCTAGACTTCATGGACGTGTCAGCCTGTTGAATAAGCCCCAGTGTTCGGTCTCAGCCAAACGGAGGGGGAGGCCCCAGTTTGTTTCAGGCTGCCGTGTTGAAGAGCTGAGCAGACTCAGGACAGGCTATTTTTAGCTTTCTTTGGCATTTATTCTTGTTGTGTTAATTTTCATCAGGGAAGCTTCTAGCCCAGCAAAAGAGTTCTTGCAGTTCATTTGCTCTCCTTTCTGCAGTCTCCTAGGAAACGGAATATTCTGCATGGCCACAGATCCAATCGATTAAGTGGGGAAACAAGTAAGGAAGCACTTAGCTGCCCCCTTCTGCTTCCACTGCTCTAATCAGAGGAGACCCCAAAATGTAACCTGGGAGGAGATCTTGACAGGCAGAGATTGACCCCGGACTCCCACGGTGGTCAAGGCTGCTGGGTGTTGAGCACAAGGGCCTCTCTTGCCATGCTGTGGCTGCTCTGGGCAATTGCTCACCTGGCACTGTTCACCCCATGTTCCTGAGCTCCTATATACACAGAATAGGGGTTTTGGCATCTTTGCCAAAAGAGGTCAGGGGGCTGCTTGGAAGGATGATGGCCGCGTTCTAACTGAGCACAGCCCACAGCTCTTGCCTTGCTGACATCACAGAGGCATCCCAGAGTGGGATTTCCACCCAATTTACCTGGGCTTTGCTCTGCCTGATTAATGGCTTGAGACCACTTTCCTTTTCCATAATGCTTGGATCCCCTACAGGTCCTGATATGTCTCTGCTTTTCCCCTCCCAGGTCTTTGTGTTCTGTGCTGAGGAAGGAGGTGCAAGAGAGAAAGGGAAGAGCAGGTCGTGGCTCCCTTTGCTGAGCCTAGAAGTGCTGCCTAGATCAACCCAAGGGAGGCCAAAGCTTTAGGTGGCCTGTTTTCACCGACCCTGCCTGCTATCAGACAGCACTGAGCAGTTTGGGGGTAACCAAGGGGTAGAGCTATGCCAAAGGATGGCAGAACTATCTGAAAGTGTGCCAAGTCATGGCAATGGCTCTCATGAAGCTGATCAGCCAGCCTGATTCTGGCCAGGCTTTTGCACTGGGGAGTTTCTAATCCCCTCTATTCCCCTCCCCCACCTGTCTTGCCTTCTTCAAGGGCATCCTGCTGGATACAGTTTCAGCAGCACCCTGGAAACATTGCGGATGAGGCCAAGCAAATGAAGGTTTTCTCATCTAAATATAGCTCTTCTCACTGGTACTGCTGATTATGTGAAGGGAAGCAAATCACAGCATGCATCTATGCCAATGTGTGCAGAGCCTTATCCTGCAAAAGATCTGCCCTTCTTTCTGATCTTAAATCAGAACTGATTTCCAAAATGATGGAATGTGGATCATTACAAAGGACTGCGTGTTTCTGCTCACTTCCAAATATCTCCATGCTTGCATAGGGGACCACTTCTCAAGCAAGGATCCACAGGACTAGCACCTTAACCTACTTGGTAAAACTTCAGCCCAGCAGTCGTTCCTGTACTGGAGGATACATCAGGATACTGCATAGATCCTTGGGGGTGGGTGGGCTGTGGGAAGCATGAGCTAGAGCCAGAGGGAGGAAATGATGTTCCTCTTGCATTCCTAGAGAAGGAATAGCCTTGAGAAAACCTTATTTCTTCAGCCCAAGAGAAAATAGAGGGAGGACACTCTCCATGGAGACTTGCAAGACTGATGGTGTGCATATCCAACCACTAAGTACAACTAAGGAGACTTTTGCAGCAAATGCAGGCTCTGGTGTCTGAAGGAGGACAGCTGGGAACAATGAGTGACCATCTGTCAGGTCATAATAGAGAGCAAAGGCATGCTGGAAGAACGAAAAGAGGTATAATAACAGGAACTGATATGTGTGTCTGTATGCGCGTATCTGGGATGTGTGTGTGAGAGTGCCTGTAAGAAAGAGACAAGAAGGACAGCCAGAAATGAGAAAGGGGGAAAGTATTTTGTACCTTGGAATTCAGAATCAAATTCCAACTCTCACCCCCCAAAAAAGAGGCTCTCAATCTTCAGTTGAGGAAAGAGACCCCAGAAAGGGAGTCAGGTGAGTGGGCCTCTGAAGGGCAGAGGGAGTCCAGCTTCATCCTGCAAAAAGACAGACTTGGAAGTCACTGATTCCCTTCAATGTGGAATAAAAATGAGAGATGACAATAAATCCAACATCTCATGAAACAAGTTTGTCTCTCAGGAGCCCAGATTAGCATTGTGACAGAACAATTTCCAAGATTTATCAAACTGTCAATTTTCTCTTTCTGCTATTCTGTATGGGGACAGATGATACTGCAATAAGAGCTATAACTGCATCATTGTGCAGAATCCATTGTGGATTCTGGAAGGAAATCAATATTCTGGAGTTTCAGGTGGTTTCTCATTCATTCATCAAGGCCTGGAAAGGACAAGGGTAACTGCCAGTTAAACCGACCACTTAGACAAATGCTATGGACATGGAGAGATTGGTTTTCAGGAGCCACTGTCCTGAATGATAGGCTGCATGGCACAAAGAGTAGTTAAAATGTGTGGTGAAGTGTGGCTATCCTAATCAGGATAACTTTCAATTGCATCTTTTGAGATACAACTCCAACTAAAAACCTTGGATAAATACTTATGGGCTGTAGAAAGAGGAAGAAGAGGAGGAGTGGAGGGCTGGGGAGAAAGGATAAGGCAAAGGAACAAAGAAGCTTTTCCACCAAAGCATGGCAATAAAGAAGCTTTTATACTGAATCCTAGAACATACGCCTGGGAGGGACCTTGGAAATCTTCTAGTACAACCCCCTACTCAAGCAGGAGACCCTATATCATTTTGGACAAATGTCTGTCCAGCCTCTTTTTGAAAACTTCCAGTGATGGAGTATCCAAAACTTCCAAGGTTGTCCTATTAAGATTGGAGATAAAACGGCAGAAGAATTTGAAATAAGGATTTGTATCCTGCAGAAATAAAGGAGACAGAATAATTATATAACTATATCTTCGTATTACACAATGAAAATCAAGAATATTTGCTCAACTCATGGCATTATCCAACACCATATAGGAAATATGATCAAATGAGATCATATTTGGAGAGCTGGTAGGATGGCTCTCATGACTGAGAAGGAAGATGAAACTTCAAAAGAAGTTTTAGAAAGAGAGGAGGAGGAGTTGAACTATAAAATCTACAGTACATTTCAAGGAAAAGCATTTGCTGGTGCTGTTGAGAGTACATTGTTTAAAGTATGCAGAATGGTGAATAAAATCAGTGCTTATAAATGTTACCTCTTGCTGACAATTCAACTATGGAAAAAGTTGGAAGTGATTACCAAAGCAAAGATCTTTCCAGACACGAAGTGGTAATGATGGGAGACTTTAACTGCCCTGACATACTGTATGTTAGCAGGCAAACTCTGCCAAGTATGGCCCTTTGAGGAAATCCCCAATTTACTATTTTTCTGGCACTTTTCTCTTTCAGAAGGTAGAAGAAAGCACACGAACTTCAACTACCCTTGTTTAATGGATCAATCAGGAAATCTTACTAAGCCCAATGGATGCAGCAGTAATAGTGGGGTGTGGAACCAAGGAAATCAAACTCATCTTGAAAGTATATCTACCAAGAAAGTGCGTTTTCATCCATATGGAACAATGAGATGTAAATGAGAAGATGAGCACAAGGTGGACAGAAATTATTTAAAAAGGAGATGCTAAAAGTACAGACTATCCAAATGAGAACAAAGGGAAGGCAGCCAAAGGAGCAGAATAGAAAAGGACATGTTCTGGAGAAACAATCACAAGTACAGCAGAAAGATCCAGAATTTTAGAGAATGCATGCCAGTTGCCAAGCATCCAACTTTTGATCATATGATCATGGGGATGCTGCAACAGTCATAAATGTAAAAAAAATGGTAAGTTATTTTTTAAATTGATGTTGTAACTTTAAATGGTCACCAAATGAATGATTATAAGTTGTAGACTACTGTAGAATGTTTATTGGGAAATTTGCAAATAGCTTGATGGATGAAGACAGAGATCAAAGGTGCAGGAATAGGATAGACAAATATTGTTCACATAAAAAAGATGTAATTATACTGATCATAATGACATGGCTGGCAAAAATAAAATGTTAATCTGCATCAACAAAAATATAATTTCCAATCTTCTGCAAATAAAAAGACCACTATAGACAGGTGAACACCCCCCGCCCCACTTGATTGTATGGATTTCAGAGGGCCCTCCTCCTCCTCTGACGAGAGGGGCAAATAGCTGGCAGGCAAAGAAAGGGGAGGGCAGCAAGGTAGAGTGGAGCTGGAAACTAAGTGGAGCCACAAGGACTGTCCAGCCTAGGGGAGAAAGGTCAGAAGCACCTGAGGAGGTCAGATAGGCCAAAGCCTGCCCACTCCTGTTCCAGGGTCTGGGATTTAAGGCAAATTCCAAGGGATGTTAGCCACAATCACCTCGAAGACATTTGAAAGTGGCAGGCATAACCCAGCAAGCTGGGTGGCTTTTCATCCAGGAGGCTTCAGGCGGAATCCCTGCTCTGAGCAGCCAGTGGATTGCCTGGTGTTCCTGATCCTTTGAAAGCCTGCAATTCTTCCCACCAAGAGAAAGCAAAGCCCCTTTTCTGTTTGGAGGTTTTGCTTTCAAACTGGGAGTGGAAGTGAAATGATTGAATTTGTGGTGCTGCAGAAACCCCATTTGGTTGGTGGCTACTGTGAGGCAAAATGTGTGCTATATATAGCCTTTATTGTCATTGTACAAAATAAATACAATGAAATATCTGAATGTGTTCCTGCTTCTGGAATGAAAACAGTGGAAAACAAAGCTCTGACTCCAGGAATGTCTCATGAGTCCATCATGTAGACTGGACAAGCCATGAGGCTATTTCAAGCTTCCCAGCCTTCTTCTTGGTGCACGACTACACAGCTCAGGGTGTCTGGCAATTGAACAGAGCTCCCTCCCAGCCCCCCAGCCCCTCCCTCTGGTGCTACCACCTAATAGATTGGCAGAGACATGCACACAAATGCATGGCTGCATGTATGGATAGGGTACCCACATCAGAAGAGCCAAAATGAGGTGAGAGGGAGGTTTTTTGAAGAATAAGAGATAGAAAGAAACTGTAATGCATTTTCAGGGAATTAGAAGTCACCTGGAGTGTTTTTCTCTGCATCTGGTTTGCCTCTGCAGCAAGAAAACGGAGGGGCAGGGGTTGCTGAGTCCTTCCTGCCTATTCAGCTGGCAGGAGCTCTTTGGCTTTTAACAGAATAACAAAGTTGGAAGGGACCTCAGAGGTCTTCTAGTCAAACCTACCTATCAAGCCAGGAGACCCTATACCATTTCAGAAAAATGGGTTGTCCAATATTTTCTTTAAAACTTCCATTTTTTAAAAAACAATGCTTTCCTATTCACTTAAGCAGAACTGAGATGATGACCCATCATGAAAACTCAGAAATGGTCCCCCAGAACATGTGCATATACATGGAACAGAAATAAGGCTGATTGGAATAAGATCCTGTAACAGTAAATTTTGGTATTGAACTGAGACAGGAAAAGTGCTTTAAATAACCAAGATGTGGAACACTATTGTGTCCATAAAAATCCTGAGTAACAGGTAGTCCATTGTAATAATCTGCAGCAAAGGATGATCTAGGACTTCACAGTTGAGTTGGTTTACTCAAAGTACCCCTGAGAAAGAAGGTGCCAAGAAAGCACTGAGCTTTCTTGAGAACCTCACTGGCCTAGACATCTCCTGCCCTGTGGTTTGGCAACTGGCCACTTGGGCCAGAAACTGGCCCAAGGGAGGCTGATGTGAAGGAAGGTGAGTGTGAATGGCTGCAGATGAGCACAATTTCCCCCTTTCCTCCCTCCAGAAAATCAAGAGGAGTTTGGTGCACTTTCTCCAGTTAACCAATTTTATTAAAAGTCATAAGCTTTCATTGAAGCTTTTAATCTGAAAAGATGTTACTAGACTCTTTCTTTCATTAATTTTTATATCACAAAGACTAGCTGAGCTCTCCTCCTGCAACACCCTCCACTTGGAGCCTTGTATTTTAGTATGCTGACTAATTAACTGGATAGGTTGATACTTAATTTTATAAAGGAACATGCAGTTTCATTTACAGTAATTTATTTTCTGGGTGGAAAGGGAAGCTCCCGCCCATGGAGTCTGCGGTGCTGAAGGGGGGGAGGACCAGCTTCTGATGCTGCTTATTAGGCAGAGGGAGGTGGGGGAGGGGCAAATGCACCTGGCAGCTGCTGAGAGACTCTCCAACATGATCGCCCCTATGCAGAGGAGGACCCCAAAGAGGCTGCCTGGGCTCAGAGTTTCCCAGCCTCTCTCTGCTTCTCCATCCGTGTGCCCCCCTCCCCCCCAAGATGATCCCATCCCACCTGCTTCTCCAGTGCATCCTTGGGCTTGGGTGAAGGTGCTCTGTCGCACAGGCACCCTTCCAACAGGTAGAGGCCAGCCGGCCGCGAACTGGAGTCGTTCTCGAAGTAGAAAAGCATGTTCTGGAGGAGGGCGAACCACTTGGGGTGCCATTTGGTGTTGTCAGAGCTCCTCTTGCTGAGATAGCCCCGTCGGGCCCCGTCCTTCTTGGCCAGCAGCCCCAGGTAGACGGCGTGCCCGTCGTTCAGGCGCAGTGCTTTCTGCATAGTGTGGGCACAGGGGAGCTCACAGCCGCAGCAACTGCAACGTCGTTCGGCTCAGCGGAGCCCCAGCAGGCCGGAGCCCCTCGCGCCGTCGGCCCGCCTCTTGCATGCCCGCCGCCGCCAGGCTCAGCGCGGGCACCTGAGCGGCAGGTTGGACGGACAGCACCGCGGCCAGCACCGCCGCCGCGCTCCGACCAGCCCTCAGCACCGCGGACAGCGGCAAACTGCGGCAGCGCCGCAGCGCCGGGAGGCTGCGCGTGCCCCGCCGGCCAGCCCGGCGGAGAAGGAGCGCCGCCGCTGCCCTCCCGACTCCCGGCCTGCGCCGCCGCCAGAGGGGCTCGGCGGTCCCGGGCGGAGCGGGATGGTGGCAGCCGAGCAGACCGGAGACCGGAGACCGGCGCTCTCCCGACCGGGGCCGGCGCACGAAGCCCGTCCTGGCAACCGCGGCGGCGCGCCTGAGCCGAGGTTTATTTTTAGCTTCCCTCTGGCGCCTCCCAAAGCCAAGGAGCCGGTCGGGAGGACCCTGCCCTTCCCCGCGCCTTTTGCGGGGCGGGACTTTTCGATCAGCCGCGGCTGCCGGGAATGCCGATGCCCCCAGCAGGGGAAGTTCGCCATCCTCGCCTCGGTCCCCCGAAGCCCTGGGTCATCTCGTGGCCGGCAGGCCGTCCCAGCCCAGCGGGCGCCCCGTGCGTCAAAGGAAGGGTCCGGGGAGTAAAGAGCCGTGCATATGCCGGGCCGGGGCGGCTAAGAGTCCGGATCTCTTATCCAAGGGTCAGACAAGATCCGCAGGAAGAGCCGCTAAGCTCATTCCAGTTCAGCCTCCCAGGACGGGAAAAGCGGCGTCCTTTCCTTCCCGCCGGCATCAAGGCCACTTCTGAGGAAGTTGCATTCCTAAAGTCCATCCCCGACTCCCATTTTAGTCAGCCAAATTCCCAGACTCACATCTGACTCAACTATGCAGGCTCCCTCCAACCTCTTTTAGAAAGTCTCCATGGCCTCCTAGGCAGCCGCTTTAGGGCCCCCACTTTCTAGCATGGCCACTGACAAAGCAGAAGGCAGGCAGCCTCACGACTGACCCATTGGCAGAACCTGGGAAACGCCGAATGTCCTGTCCGAGAGAGGCGTCTCTTTCCCCAATCGACTCCTTTCTTCCACCTCTGATCATAAAGAGGGCTGCCTTCGCTTTTGGCCCTTCTTGCAGCAAGGGGATCTGAGTCGGATGGGATGCCCAGTTGGGCAAGAGGACGTGGAAGCAGTAAATTCTCTACCCAGAACACTAGCCAGGTTCCCCCAACAGGATCGGCTTCTCTAGATCTCTTAAAGATCCAGGTGGTTACCTTTGGACAATGTGCTCAACTTGGTTTGTGTGATGCTGGCAAAATTGGGTGCAAATGGGAAAGGAGAGTTATGGGAGTTTGAGAAATTCAGCCTGGCCAGTTTATTTGCATTGTCCCAGACTTCAGAAGGATTAATTCAAGAGCCAAGTTGGGTAGATTGTGAGACCCTCTTCAGACATCATAGAGACCATGAAAATAATCACAGCAGCTGCTCTGGAGAAGCCCAGGAGAATTGTGTATTCCCAGTCCATTAATAGGTTGTCTGGATTATAAAAATACAATTATAACATCATTATAACATCATTTCAAAATTATATGCAATCTTAGCACCTGCACATCTACCATTAAACCATGAACACATTAAAAGGCTAGTATGTTTTGGCTAATTCCTAAACAATAATACAGAGGGGGCTTCAATTGCAGTTTGTTTCTTAATGGGGGCTTTACTGTAGAAAACAGATTTAACTTGTTGAATGAAATTGCAAAAGGATTCACCACAGATGCTTTCTGACCATCCAAGAGTTGGGATGAGGTGATTTTTGAAAATAAAACACAGAATGTAAGTGTCGGATGGGACCTTGGAGACCATCTAGTCCTACCTCTCTACGCAGTACAGAAATCCACAATATTGTTAACCCCGAGAAAGAGCCATTAGATTCATTGGAAACACCTCCAGCAAAAAAGAGCCCGTCGTCTCTTGAGGCAGCCTGTCCTGCTAGGCACCAAGGAAAAGGCGCATCAGCTCAGCAGGACTACATAAAAATTTGTCAGGGAATTGCACAGCAGGTGTCCAAATGAAGTCAGAGACACTGACACAAACTTTTAGTTTTACATAAATAGATATATTTAACCTCTCTATTTACATTAGATAAGATAGTCAGGCACATGGCTACATCATGAGGTAAATCATGAGGTAAATCACAGAACAGCATTCAGAGCATACACAGAAGAAGAAAAAGGTGGGAAAAAGGGAAACTCCCCCTTCACACCCAGCATCCAATCATAACTTAGATTGCGTCATGCAGGAGTCTGCACTCTCCAAACAATCAACTGCCAGTCTGTATTCTGGCCAATTATCCACTTTACTGTTCCAGGTATTAAATTAAACATCTTAACAAAATTGCCAGATCCGCTCATCTCTATGGTACATTATCCTACACACAACACAATCCTTTATTTCTGTTCTGCATAGAGAATAATGTCCAAGGACTAGAAAGCTCCTGTGCACCATTAAATACACTGTTTAGATTTCATGGAGGAATGAAACATGGTTTTAACAAGGCTACACAGACAATGTATCCCTGTTTTAGGCGTCTTGGTACTGTGGAACTGTGCAGTGAAGAATTACCTCAAAAGAACCCCAGAGGTCATGAGGGCATTCTTGGGAATGGTAAGGCAGCCAGATCGAAAATGGGGATGGAATTCCACTTTATATTGATGTCTTGATAGTAAACTATCTAAGCAAGATAACTGAATATCAAACTGAGTTGTGACCTCTTAGCCCTTGGTCTATTTGGTGTGTGTGTGTGTGCGTGTGTGTGCGCGCGCGCCTCCCATTTCTTACCATTGACCCAGATTGTGACTTCTTTAAATAGACTGGAAGAATGTTGGAGAGATGATGTGAATTTGATGGGAAAATGTGGGTACCACTCCAGTGACTTTAAATTAGGTCATGAATCACCATGGTAACATCCAGGAATTGTCTAGAAACCAGGAAGGTTGCTGGAACTGGAAGCATGTTAGCAGGAGGAGTGGAAGGACCATGATCACAGAAGGCCTGGAAAAGAAAGGACTTCTCTGGACCCAACAGATCTCTCAAACACCCTTGTAGGGAAAAGATCCAGAACTGATCAGAAGCTTTCAGGTTTTCTCACTCTGCTATTCCAGGCTTACAGTATGAAATAACATTTTTTTTTTTAAATAGTTTCTTTCCTCCTAATTCTCATCGTTAAACAGTGAAGAACTCTTGATAATCTTTCTAAAATTGAATATTTAGTAAACCATGATACAGAAAACAGTAAAAAAAATTGAACTCTGGAAAATTGCTACATAAATAAATGAAATTCCTGAAAATACATAAATAAGCATTGTATATAGCCGTGACATAGTGTAAGGTGTGCCGTGGGAAAAACACTTTATATATAGTCAATATAGGCACAGAGTTAAATTTTTTTAACATTTTCTAATGGTGGTGTGCCTCGTGATTTTTTTCATGAAAAAAGTGTGCCTTTGCACAAAAAAGGTTGAAAAACACTGGTATATAGTATGCAGTGATAAATATGAATGAACAATAAGATTAGCAAATAAATAAACAATATGATAAAAAATATCAGCTAATGATTACAGAACAACTCTTTAATATATCTGTCAGAGCAGCTAATCACTAATGTTTCCTACTTCATTAAACAAAAATAAATAATGATTAAAACAGAACAAGTTTGAATACATATATCATGAATAAATCCGAAAACCTGACTAGAACCCTCTCCCTTGTCCTTCTCTCCTAGAAATAACTGTGAAACAGGCAGCCAGGGGAGCAAATGAGGTGTACTCCAGACCACTAACCCCAAAGAATATTGTCGTGTTCAGGCAATGTTTGTGCATTAGAAGAGCTTCTTTTACCTCTGCAGCCATGCGCCACTGCACTGCACAAACATCGTTCTATGACAGCCAGTCCCACTCCAGCAACTCTGGGCGGATTGAAGAACCAACAATTTCATACTCCAACCCCCAAAATCCCAGGTTAAAACAGTAGTCCCAAACTGGGAGAGCAACATTTAGCCAGCACGCTTCCCCTGAGGCCTTGAATAGAGGCACAGGCAGGCCTTTGGTGCCTTATGGGAGGATGCCAGCATCAGGACCACACAGATGGGGCAGGCACAGGCAGAGGGAAAGCATGGCAACAAATTGTCTGCTGAAAGGGACCCACAGTATGCCCTCCCAGCAGCTCTGGGGGGGCAGAGCAGAAGTGATGGGAGGGGCAGTCCTGCAACAGCCTGGCTGGCTTTAGGGGAGATAAGCAGCCCCTTGAATCCCACCGGCAGCCAGAGCAGCTCACGGAGCCATGGGGTTGCTGCCCAAACGTTGCTTCTGGGCCAGCTGAGACCTCCCAGGTTTATGACTGACTGACTGAGTCAAATTCTTTGAGAAGCTCAGTTCAGGCACCCAGGAGCTTCCCCCATGTAGCTGTCTGATTACAATCTGAATCACTATATTCAATTTTTGGAGGAAGATTATCTGCTTGCCACAAGATCAAGTACTTAAGTGAGGCTTTTGCAACCACTTAGTGTATGTGATCAAAACGAAAATGGGAATTTTCTTCAGTGTTTTGAGCAATCTGGATTATAATCAAGCTAAGGTTGCCTTAAAGCAAAAACTCATTTCATTTCATTTCATTTCATTTTAATTTATTTGTATGCCGCCCTTTTCCCTGAAAGGGACTCAGGGCAGCTCACAACTCAAAGGGAGGGGAAAAACAAATAAAATTATAAAAACCATAAAAACCATACATAGTTAAAAAAAACACAACAATCATACCATTCGAAGTGGGGCAGCGAGTCTTTAGCCCCAGGCCTGTCGGAGCAGCCAGGTTTTAAGGGCTATGCGGAAGGCCTGGAGGGTGGTGAGGGTACGAATCTCCACGGGGAGTTCGTTCCAGAGGGTCAGAGCAGCCACAGAGAAGACGATTCTCAAGAGGAAGATTCAGAGGGAAAGGGGGGCTTTGGGACACATGAAGACCGAAGCAGGACCTTGCCTGACCACGTTCGCAAGGCTCTAGGGAGAAATAGGAATGGTTTGCCTTCAGAATTTGTGGATGCTCCATCACTGGAGGGTTTTAAGCAGAGATGGACAACTATTTGTCTGGAATGGTGCAGGTTTCCTGCTTGTGCAGGGCATTGGACTTCAATAAAAGACCTCCAATGCCCCTTCCAACTCTGTTATTTGTTATTCTGATTTGTAATCATCTTCACTTCTAAAGACTTAGAAACAATGAGAATGCCCAGGAACACCATGAGCCAATCAATTCTCCCCTCTAGTTGACCAATAGGAGTGCTAGAAAATGTCATCCAATCAGTGTCCAGCCCCCAGCTACTGCAGATCCAAGGCAATTTTCTCATTTACAATTTGTACAGAGGCAAAGTAAAATGAATTGCAACACTAGCAATCTTGTTTTAGGAGCCACATCGTCGTGGTCATGAGGCCAGAGTTCCCAAACAGGCATTGCCCCAGTTTCAAATCATGGAACCAGAAATAAGCTGACAGCTCCTGAATCTTGCTCCTATCATGAGATCAGAAAGGTCCGGTACTGCTGCAAATCTGCTTTATACGGAGTTGCCTGAATATAGCATAGAAAGGATTTCCAGAAGTTGAATATTTTTTGTGGCTGTGCCAGAGGTTTATCCATTGTGTGACTTTTGTCTTTGTGTTTAGTCAGTTAATTAATGTTAACAAATTGGGCTTGGCTCCTGGATGGTGATTATACAGCCAAAAGCCGTCTCAATTGGCCAAGGACCATAATCCCTGATATGTCCATTCAGATACTTGTTGTCTTCCCCTTTATTGAACTCTCTGCACTCTTGCCAAACATCACTGTCCCTCTCTTCCATCACATGCCTATAGCAGTTTATCTTCTGCTTGTTAATCAAGGAAGCACTGATCAACCTCCATTTGGTCCAGGAATGATTTACAGTATTGGGTTGTGCTGCACTCAGAATAACCTTCTCCAAAGCTCATAATTCTGTCTTCTTTTTATCATTTTCCCCTCAGCCTCCACTTTTCAGAGCCATAGGTTTTACTGGATGGACCATGGTTTAAGCTATTCCAATTATTGTTCTGGTTGAAACCTTCTTCAGGATCGAGCCTGTCATTGCCTTCCTCTTTAAGACCAATCTTCTTACTTCTCCACCCACCTCAATATATTCATGGGCCAGGCCAGTTAACATCTTTGCCTTTTAGTATTTAATAGTCCACTTTCCATTTTTCAATGAGTGATTCCAGGTCTCCTTTAATTTATGCTAACAACGTAGGGTTGTCTCCATGTGGCAAATTGTTAACGATCTGGGCTCTAATTTTGATTCCAGCTGTCATTTCTTTCAGTCTAATTATCCTTTGAATATGTTTGCTGCACACTTCAACATAGGAAAGAGGGGGGCTTTCCTCTAGCCTCCTTTCCTTCGTTGCTCTTCCTTTCAAAAGTGCTGCATAGCAGGCTCTGGAGTAGAGATGTTATATTTAAACTTAGATAATGTGATTTTGGGAGGATAATGTGATTTTGGGAGGAGAGCAGCTTGACTTTCTCTTGCATATGCAAAACTGCTATAAATATTCTCCCACTATGATTTGCTGCTAATGCCAACTTCCTGTGTGCCGTTCCTGTGTATTCTGTAGCTTTTCTAGTTAAGTTGATGGACCTGTTTTATATACTAAAACATGAAGATTACTTTTATTCAGAGATGGAAATGGTGTCTGTACATTCCTCATGTTGATAGTTCAAAAGGGGCCTTGTTAGGAATGAGGGCAGGTAAGAGGTTTCTCCTTGACAAGTATGGTTAACAGTCAGGATGATAAAGTCCATTGTTACCTATTCTGTTGTGCAAATCACAAACAAAGTAGAAGCCAAGATCCTTATTCTGTCCTTGCACAGACCATATTTATGGAGCTCAGTAGACTGCACCATAAAGGCGTCTTGGCACGAAGAGGCTCCATTTCTCCCTGAATAAGAGACTTCGTGTTGTGTCACACCAAGAAGCTTCCTGCCCACGATTCTCTTCTGGGCCAAAATTGAGAGACCAGAAAGGGGATGGCAGATTGCTAGTATAATGTTGGAGCAGGTGAAGGAAATGTCCCTGCCTTTAGATTATGAGAGGTGCTACTGTGGACTTCTCGATAGACTGGCCTGGGGCATCAAATTAGTCCACACCTGGCTAAGTGCATGATCTGCGTTTGCAGGATTGCTGATGATTGATCTTCCCTCTTTCCATCCTTCTGCCAAACTGTCAAACGGTTTCTGCTGATAGATGTTTCCTCTCATCTGACCTTGAGGTTTGCTACACTGCGGTTTCATTGCCAGTCCTGCACAATACATGCCACATGTATTGGCATGTATTGTTGCCACTGAACAACTGTGGGTAGAGAGGCCAGGCACGCAAGAGTCTTCCCAGGCGGGAACATCTCTTTTCCTTTCTCCCTCAGCTGCAGGGCTTGTCTTCTTGCGCCTGTGGCCCAGTGGGGAGAGCTGGTCACTAGATGGACCAATTTCACTGTTTTTGCTGGAAGTATTCACATATCTTGCCTCCAAATGTCTAACCTCAGCTTGGTTTGCCTCCTGGGTATCAAGTGCAACTGCAATACATATCATAGTTGTAGATCAGCTTTTTCCAGAAAAAAAGTGGACATCTGTGAAAACTACTATTTAGTGAGGAGGTCTTAAGTCAAAGGTTGATAAACTAGAGACCAGAGCATCTAACTACATCTCATTAGTTAATATGAAATCTTCTTGAACAGTAGTTTGGATGCTGTTATTCTCTGTAGGCATCAGAACAATGTGAACTTTACAATTTCTCCAGAGAATGAGAATAAAGATGGTGGCAACACCTTGTCATCAGCAACAAAATCATCACAAAATAAACCACCCTCCCCAACCAATTCTAGCTTTTGAGGAAGATGCCACCAACAAGGGTCAACTCCAGAAGACCTCAGACTTGTAGCTCTCTCATTGATCCAAGTGGAAGTGATACATCCCAAATCACTAAGAAGAAAAGGAAGGTTGTGATTGTAGGCAACCTCCCTCCTGAGGATCACAGAAACTCACATTTATTGTCCAGGTCATTCATCTCAGGCTCTATGTTGTACCCCAGTGCCTAAATCCATTCTCTTTGTCCATGTTCACATTGCCTTGGTGTCCTTCAGTATGTCAAGAAGTATTTTTTGGGTTTTGGGAAGAGCCTGAAGAACTTGGGGCCCCAGAAGGTCTTAGCAATAGAAGCAAACACTGAGCAAGGAAAAGGAAAAGGTGTGCTTGGTGAAGATGAAATTCATCTCTCAGAAGAAAAAGTACACGTATGGAAATCATTATTGAACAAAGAAAGAAATGAAATAATGGGAAAGGGTGATGTGAACCTTTCATTTCATTTCATTTCATTTTAATTTATTTGTATGCCGCCCTTTTCCCCGAAGGGACTCAGGGCGGCTCACAACTCAAAGGGAGGGGAAAACAAACAAAGTTACAAAACATAAAACCATACAGAGTTAAAAAAACACAACAATCATACCATTCGAAGTGGGGCAGCGAGTCTTTAGCCCCAGGCCTGTCGGAACAGCCAGGTTTTAAGGGCTATGCGGAAGGCCTGGAGGGTGGTGAGGGTACGAATCCCCACGGGGAGTTCGTTCCAGAGGGTCAGAGCAGCCACAGAGAAGGCCCTCCTCCGGGTAGTCCCCAGTGGACACTGGCCGGCTGATGGAATTCGGAGGAGGCCTAGTCTGTGGGATCTAATTGGTCTAGTGGAGGTAATTGGCAGTAGGCGGTCTCTCAAGTACCCAGATCCAATACCATGAAGGGCTTTGTAGGTGACGACTAGCACCTTGAAGCGTACCCGGAGATCAACAGGCAGCCAGTGCAGCTCGTGGAGGATAGGTGTTACGTGGGTGAACCGAGGCGCACCCACGAT
The DNA here is from genome assembly GCF_051295495.1 of Thamnophis sirtalis. Taxonomy (NCBI): domain Eukaryota; kingdom Metazoa; phylum Chordata; class Lepidosauria; order Squamata; family Natricidae; genus Thamnophis; species Thamnophis sirtalis. The sequence continues at coordinate 23,248,615 of NW_028261382.1, forward strand.
CGCTCGCGTGGCTGCATTCTGGACAAGCTGAAGTTGCCGAATACTCTTCAAGGGCAGCCCCATGTAGAGCACGTTGCAGTAATCCAGCCTAGAGGTCACAAGGGCACGAGTGACTGTTGTGAGAGCCTCCCGGTTCAGGTAGGGACGCAACTGGTGCACCAGGCGAACCTGGGCAAATGCCCCCCTGGTCACAGCCGACAAATGGTGTTCAAAAGTCAGCTGTGGGTCCAGGAGGACTCCCAAGTTGCGGACCCTATCTGAGGGGTGTACTGTTTGACCCCCCAGCCTGAGAGGTGGAACACTTGGCCAATTAGTAGGAGGGAAGCACAGCAGCCACTCGGTCTTATCTGGATTGAGTACAAGCTTGTTAACCGCCATCCAGTCCCTAACAGCCTTGAGGCCTTGGCACATCACGTCCATCGCTTCATTGAGTTGGCACGGGGCGGACAGATACAGCTGTGTATCGTCTGCATACTGGTGGTATTTTATCCCGTGCCGTCGAATGATCTCATCCAGCGGTTTCATGTAGATATTAAAGAGGAGGGGGGACAGGACCGAACCCTGCGGCACCCCATACGTTAGGGGCCTAGGGGTCGATCTCTGCCCTCCGACCAACACCGACTGCGACCTGTCCGAGAGGTAAGAGGAGAACCACTGTAAGACAGTGCCTCCCACCCCCACCTCCCGCAGTCGTCGCAGAAGGATACCATGGTCGATGGTATCGAAAGCCGCAGAGAGGTCAAGGAGTACTAGGATGGAGGCATGACCTCCATCCCTGGCTCTCCAGAGATCATCGATCAATGCGACCAAAGCGGTTTCCGTGCTGTAGCCAGGCCTGAAACCCGACTGGAAGGGATCTAGATAGCTGGTTTCCTCCAAGGACCGCTGGAGCTGAAAGGCCACCACCTTCTCAACAACTTTCCCCACAAAGGGGAGGTTGGAGACTGGATGATAGTTGTTTAGGACGGCTGGATCCAAAGATGGTTTCTTCAGGAGGGGTCTCACCACCACCGCCTTTAATGCGGGGGGAAAGACCCCCTCCCGAAGGGAGGCGGTAACAACCGCCTGGATCCAGCCCCGTGTCACCTCCTTGCTGTTAACAACCAGCCAGGAGGGGCACGGGTCCAGTACACATGTGGAGGCACTTACAGCTCTCATGGCCTTGTCCACGTCCTCAGGGGTAACAGCTTGAAAATCAATCCAGTGATGTCCTACCAGATTATCCCTTGGTGCCTCGGCTGGTTCTGCGGAATTGGAGTCCAGGTCCACCCGAAACCGAGCAACTTTATCCGCGAGGAATTGGACGTAGTCCTCAGCTCTGCCCTGCAAAGGATCGCTCGTATCCCTCCTATTTAGGAGGGAACGGGTTATCCTGAACAAGGCGGCTGGGCACGACTCAGCGGAAGCAATCAGAGAGGCAATGTGTGTTCTTTTTGACGTCCTCATTGCCCGGATGTAGACTCTGATGCTGGATGTTAAAAGTGCTCGGTCCGACTCAGACTTACTGGATCTCCATCGGTGCTCTAGGCGTCTCTTTCGGCGCTTCATCTCCCGGAGTTCCTCAGTAAACCAAGGGGCCCTCCTGGATTCACTGCCTCGGAGCGGCCGTAAAGGCGCAATCCGGTTAAGAGCCTCTGTCGCTGCTGAATTCCAAGCAGCAGCCAGAGTCTCCGCCGGACTGCGGGCGAGAGTATCAGGAATAACCCCAAGCTCCGTCTGAAAACCCGAAGGGTCCATAAGTCGCCTGGGGCAGAACCACCTGGTTGGTTCCTCCTCCCTACAGTGGGGGTTTGGTCTCCGAAAGTCAAGCCTCAGTAGGTAGTGGTCCGACCATGACAGGGGTAAGATCTCACTACCCCTCAGACCAAGGTCACAACTCCACTGCTCCGAGAGAAATACGAGGTCGAGCATGTGACCCGCCGAGTGAGTTGGGCCCCGGATTACTTGGGTCAAGCCCATGGCTGTCATGGAAGCCATGAACTCCTGCGCTCCATCAGAGTGTTCACCGAGCGAAGGCAAATTGAAATCCCCCAGAACCATAAGCCTGGGGAACTCAATTGCCAGCTCGGCTACCAACTCGAGGAGCGAGGGGAGGACTGCTGCAACACTGTTGGGAGGCAGGTACAGAGAGTTCCTTCCATTATCGTCAATGCTGATGCACATTAGTGTCTATGGTCAGACAATAAGCTGGGCAGATGGAGGGCAGGAAGCAGAAATGCAGGTGTAATATAAAAGGGACTACAGAAACAGTGGAGCTTCCAGCGGTGGGGATACTGGTTTCAGGGAAACAGGCCATGCAGGAGAGAAGTGGCGCAGTGTTGAATACCAGGAATGGGGATACCTGTACAGAGATCCCCTGGATTGACAATAACAGGTGTGTGGAAGTCTAAGTCCAAGCGGGCAAGCCAATGCAATAGCAATAGCAATAGCAATAGCAATAGCAGTTAGACTTATATACCGCTTCATAGGGCTTTCAGCCCTTTCTAAGCAGTTTACAGAGTCAGCATATTGCCCCCAACAATCTGGGTCCTCATTTTACCCACCTCGGAAGGATGAAAGGCTGAGTCAACCTTGAGCCGGTGAGATTTGAACCGCCGAACTGCAGCTAACAGTCAGCTGAAGTAGCCTGCAGTGCTGCACTCTAACCACTCCGCCACCTTGCAAAAGATACGTTGCTGGGAAATCCGCTGCAGATCACCAGAGAGGCAGGTTACATTTCCAAAGTCTCAAAAAACATGAAGTCATCAGGATGGGAGATGTTAATCTTCCAGACATCTCTTGAAAGATATTTCCTGCCAAATATCAAATTGCTATGTATGAAACAAACAAAATGTTTAACAGTTATGATATTTATGTAGTTACTTACTAAGCACATCTAAGTTATATTAAAATAACCAAAGTATCTTTACAATCCCCAAGGCATGTCACAACGTTTGAGCACCCCTAATGTTTGGAAATTGAAAGTTGAAAAATTTTGCATGACCTACTACTGGTTATGAGTTTCTTTCAAAAGGTTGATAGGGGCATCACAGGATCTGCCGCTTTGAATCTGGTCCTTACTCAATGGGAAAACTAATTCCAGATATTAGATTACAAATTAACAGAGTTGGAAGGGACCTTGTAGGTCATCTAATCCAACCCACCACCCAAGCAGGAGACCCTACACCATTTCTGACAATTGGCAGTCCAATTTCTTCTTGAAAGCCTCCAGTGATGAAGCTCCCACAACTTCCGAAGGCAGCTTCTGTTCCATTAGTTGATTGTTCTCACTGTCAGAAAATCCCTCCTTATTTCCAGGTTGAATCTCTCCTTGATCAGTTTCCATCCATTATTCCTTGTCTGGCCTTCAATGATGCTTTGGAAAATAGCTTGACCCTCTCCTCTCTGTGACAACCCCTAAAATATTGGAACCCTGCTATCATGTCTCTCCTGATCCTTCTCTTCCCTAGACTAGCCAGGCCCAGTTCCTGTAACCATTCATCGTATGTTTTAACCTCCAGTCCCCTCATCATATTTGTTCTTCTTCTCTGCACTCTTTCTAGAGTCTCAACATCTTCTTTATAGTGTGGTAACCAAAACTGGATGCAGAACTCTAGGTGTGGTCTTACTAAGGCTTTAAAGAATGGTATTAGTATCACACTTGATCTTGATTGTATGCCTCTGTTAATGCAATGTTTGCTTTTTTAAGGCAATGTTGGCTTTTTTGGCTGCCACCACACACTGCTAGATCATATTTAGCTGGTTGTCCACTAAGACGCCAAGACCCCTCTCACAGTTCCTGCTATTAAGCCTGGTTTCACCCAGTCTATATGTGTCCTTTGGTTTTTCTTGCCTAAGTGCAGAACTTTACTTTTCTCTACATTGAATTTCATTTTGTTAGATAGGTCCCAGGGTTCAAGTCTGTCAAGATCCATCCATATTTTTAAAAAGTGGAAACGTTGGTGCAAAAGAACATAAATTCTTATAATTCTTAATTTTTACAAAACTCTTGGTTAAAAACAAACAAGTCCAATCAAATATTTTCATAAATTGAACGGCCAATTTTAAATAGCTAAAAGAAATAGCAAAGAGACAGAAAAGTCCTGCAGGGGAAAAGCCTCGAATCGGCTGGGCCTCCTTGAAAACGTCGTAGAGTTTCCAACCAGGAAGAAAACTCAGGCCCAGTGAAAAAGCTGCTGTGGACGGAGCAGTCAGTGAAGGTGCCAGAAGGGAAACGGAAGAGGGAAACGGAAGGCGATCAAGAGCAGCCGAGTCTGTCACCCGTTTTACAAAACATCTTTCTATTCTAAAAATGAGAAGAGGAGGCAATAAGCTTCCATATGGTCCGGATTGAATAAAAAGCTTATTAAAAAGAATTAATTCTACATTGTTATGACACAAAGAGAATAAGGAACATTTTATTTTTATTAACTAGTTTTCCCCTTTTGTTTTCATTATTTTGGTTACTTTTAATAAGCAGCACCACACACTATGTAGACTCTTCTCTCACTCTATAACCACCAATGGGTCTTTGTTGTTGTGTCTCTTTTCTCTGAAAGCCAAAGGGAAAGTGGACTCTACCCATCTTCTGATGGAGTATGCAAGGTGGGCGAACTCCTGGCTCTCCTTTCACTCCACACTAGTGAGAATATACACCTGTGCAATTCCTGGGTGCCCCATTTCCAGAAGGTGACTGACACGTTGGACAGAGTTTGGAGAAGGGTGCAAAGATGATGATAGGGACTTGAGGCAGGTCCTATGAGGAAAAATTGCAGCTCCCTTAATATCAATTGAACATCAAGAAAAACTTCCCAACAGTGAGAACCATGGAACTCTTGACCTCCGGAGGTCATGCTGTGGAGATTTCTAAGAAGAGGTTGGATAGCCAGTACTTGGAGATAGTATTAGTATTAGTATTTAATAAATTTATAGGCCGCCCAATCCCGAAGGACTCCGGGCGGCTTACAGAAAATACATTTTTTTTAAAAATAAAGAATTAAGAAGACAGAGAAAAACAGATTAAAAACCACATCATGCACTCAATCTGGTCGGGGCTGGACCTCAGTCATGAGGACAACAGCCCCAGGTCTGCCAGAATAGCCAGGTTTTGATGGCCTTTCGGAAGGCCATGAGGGTGGGGAGGGTCCGGATCTCTGGGAGTAGTTCATTCCATAGGGTCGGAGCGGCTACAGAGAAGGCCCTCCCCCGGGGAGCCGCCAGCCGACATTGTCTGGCTGACGGCACCTGGAGAAGGCCCACCCTGTGTGATCTTATCGGCCGTTGGGAGGTATGCGGCAGAAGACGGTCTCACAGATATCCGGGTCCTAGGCCATGTAGGGCTTTAAAGGTAATAACCAGCACCTTGAATCGCGTTCGGAGACCGATAGGAAGCCAGTGCAGCTCACGGAGGATAGGTGTAACATGGGTGTATCTTGGTACACCCAGTATCGCTCACGCGGCTGCATTCTGGACCAGTTGTAGTCTTCGAACACTTTTCAGGGGCAGCCTCATGTAGAGCACGTTACAGTAGTCAAGTCTTGAGGTGACAAGGGCGTGCGTGACCATTTGAAGTGCCTCCCGATCCAAATAGGGCCGCAACTGGGGCACCAGGCGAACCTGGGCAAAGGCCCCCCTGGTCACTGCTGACAAGTGATGTTCTAATGTCAGCTGTGGATCCAGGAGGACCCCCAAGTTGCGGACCCTCTCTGAGGGGTGTAAATTTTCACCCCCCAGGCTTAGGGATGGACTATCTGGGCTGTCCTTGGGGGGCAACATCCACAGCCACTCGGTCTTGTCAGGATTGAGTGCAAGTTTGTTCACTCCCATCCAGACCCTGACAGCTTCCAGGCACTGGCACATCACTTCCACCGCTACGCTGAGCTGGCATGGGGTGGAGAGATATAGCTGTGTATCATCTGTGTATTGATGGTATTTAATCCCGTGCCAACGAATGATCTCATCCAGTGGCTTCACGTAGATATTGAATAGGAGGGAGGACAAGACCGAGCGATGCGGCACCCCATATTAAGGGGCCTGGGGGTTGACCTTTGCCCTCCAACCAACATCGACTGCGACCTGCCGGAGAGGTAAGAGGAGAACCACCGTAAAACAGTGCCTCCCACTCCCACCTCTTCCAGCCATCGCAGAAGGATACCATGTCGATGGTATTGAAGGCCGCTGAGAGGTCAAGGAGCACCAGGATAGAGGAATGTCCTCTATCCCTGGCCTGCCAGAGATCATGGGTCAGCGCGACCAAGGCGGTTTCGGTGCAGTATCCAGGCCTGAAACTAGACTGAAAGGAGTCTAGATAATCTGCTTCATCCAAGGTCCGTCGGAGTTGAAGGGCCACCACCTTCTCAACAACCTTCCCAAAAAAAGGGAGGTTGGAGACCGGACGATAGTTTTTAAGGATAGCTGGGTCCAGAGAAGGCTTCTTGAGGAGGGGTCTTACCACCGCTTCCTTCAAAGGTTGCAGGAAAGATCCCTCCTGCAAAGACGTGTTTGTAATCAACTGGAGCAAGCCTCGTGTTACCTCCCTGCTGGTCGAGACCAACCAGGAGGGACATGGGTCCAGTAAACAGGTGGAGGCACTCATCGCTCCCATGGCCTTGTCCACTTCCTCAGGGGTGACAAGCTGGAACTCATTCCAGGAAATCTGATCAAGACCCACCCTCGGCATCTCCGCTGGTACTGTCCAAGTGGAGTCAAGGTCTGTCCGAATCTGAGTGATTTTGTCCGACAGAAACCCTTCCCTGTAAGGGTTCCCCCGCATCCTCCCTTTCAGGAGGCAGCGGGTTATCCTAAACAGGGCGGCTGGGAGGGATTCTGCGGATGCAATAAGAGCGGGAAAATGTGCACATTTTGCCCCCTGTATTGCCACTAAATAACTCCTAATGAAGGCTCTTAATAGTGTTCGGTCGGATTCGGAGTTGCTAGCCCTCCAACGTCGCTCTAGGTGGCTCTTTTGGCGCTTCATCTCCTGGAGTTCCTCAGTAAACCAAGGTGCCCTCCTGGATCCACTGCCGCGGAGAGGCCGCAAAGGCGCAATCCGATCCAGTGCCTCAGTCGCCGCTATATTCCAGGCAGCGACCAAGGATTCTGTCGGATTGTGGGCAAGGAAGTCAGGTATCTCTCCAAGCTCCTTCTGAAATCCCAGCGGGTCCATCAGGCACCTGGGGTGGAACCATTTAATCGGTTCCACCTCCCTGCGGTGGGGGACTAGCTTCTGAAAGTCAAGCCTCAGCAGGGAGTGATATGACCATGACAAGGGCGAGATCTCTATTCTTCTTAGTTCAAGATCACGTCTCCACTGCCCTGAGAGAAATACGAGGTCGAGCGTGTGTCCCACTCTATGAGTCGGACCCTGAATTACCTGGGTCAAGTCCATGGTTGTCATGGAAGCCATGAACTCCTGAGCCCCATCAGAGCGTTCGCCTAGAGATGGCAGGTTGAAGTCCCCCAGTACTGGGGAACTCAACCGCCAATCCGGCTACTGACTCTAGGAGCGCAGGCAGGGCTGTTGTGACGCAGCTGGGAGGTAGGTACGTCAAAAACAAGCCCACTTGAACCCCTAGGTCCAACTTCAAGAGAAGAGACTCACACCTGACAGTCGCTGGAGCAGGGATCCTGCGAGGAACTAATGACCCTCGGATAATAGCTGCCACTCCCCCACCCCTTCTCTGATGTTGTGGTTGGTGGAGCACCTGAAACCCTTCTGGGCACATTTCCGAGAGGGGGACTCCTCCCTCATGGCTCAGCCAGGTTTAAGTAATACATGCCAGGTCTGCCCCCTCGTCTAATATTAAGTCCCGGACGAGGGGAGCTTTATGAATCACAGACCTGGCATTTAGCAGCAGCAACCTGAGACCAGGGCCCTGACTACTCTTGTCACCAGGTCCTTGAGTTGAGCTTACACGGCCAGAACAAGGGATCGCTGTGATGTAGCGAACCCTCCTTCCCCGGTAATGGCTAGCCCTGTAGCTCCCATCATACCTGCCCCTCCCAGTCGTAACCGAGATGCTCCGGCCCGCCCCCATCCCCATAGACCCCTCCTCTCCTCCCACGGCCCCCATTCTTCCCGACAGGCCATTTGTACCATTCATTCTAGGACGAGAGGCGGATCTGGGCCCCCATCCACTTCTGCTTCTTCACTCAGTGGAGGGAGCTCCAGGCCGCACTCCCGGTCCTCTCATGTATACCGCACAGACATTCTCTAGTTTAATGTGGTTTTTGTACAATCAGAATATTGGACTAGATGTTCTTGGCCCTTCCAGCTCCACAATTTTTACAGGTGGTCCTTGATTTACAATATTTGTTTAGTGACCATTTGAACTTACAACAGTATTGAAAAAAGTGCCTTAGGACTGTTTTTCACACTTACATGCTCCACATTTGGATGCTTGGCAACTGGCATGTATTTATGATGGCTGCAGCCTCCCAGGGTCATGTGATCACCAGTGGTGACTTTCCCAGCTGGCTTCCAACAAGCAAGTCGATGAGGAAAGCTGGATTTGCTTAACAACCACATAACTCACTTAACAACTGCAGTGGATCAGTTAACAACTATGGCAAAAAGGACACAAAGTGAGGCATGGTTCACTTAACAGCCATTTGCTTTGCAATAGAAAGCTTGAGCTCACTTGTGGTCGTAATTCAGTTATTCACTTGGAGCAGAGCAGGCAGAAGCGCCTCCTTGGCATAAATTGTCACCTTGTCAGCCCAAGTGCTGACACTCCCCAAAAGTACTTTAGCAGTTCAAAGGGCTGCTGGAATAATTTTGCATAGCTTCCTCGCAGGTCTTCTGTGATCGCTTTCAGGCTGCCAGTGATTGGCTGCTATTTCTGGCAACCTCCCCAGCAGCAGGAGCAGAAGACGATCCTCCAGTGGGGGAGGGGAGCAGGGGAGTCCTTGACGAATGCCATGCTCAGGCCACCCACAGCAGAACATGCCAGGAAGAGTCTAAAACTGGTGAGCTCAAGATCCTGGGAGCATCTAGCAATGAACAGAGTTAATAGAATCCTAGAATTGAACAAGACCCTTTAGGACAGTGATGGCTAACCTTTTTCGAACCTCGTGCCAAAAGCGGGGGGAGCGCATGGGGGTTGTACGTGGGCATGCCCACACCCATAATGCTATGTGTGCGACCTCCCATGTGCATGTACATGTGACCCCCACCCTGCTTTTGGCCCGATATGGACCCATTTTTACCATCCATAGGCTCCAGAGGTTTTCTAGGAGTCTGGGGAGGGAGAAAAAAATCCTTCCCCACCCCCACCCCGGAAGCCCTCTGGAGGTTTCAGGAGGCTTCCCTGAAGGCTCCAGAGGACAAAAAACAGCCGTATAGCCAAACCGGAAGTTCAGGAATTGTGACTTCCAGTTTCTCCATAGGGCCGTTTTTCACTCTCTGGAGCCTTCAGGAGGCTTCCCTCAAGGCTCTGGAGGGCGAAAAACGACCCCATGGACAAACTGGAAGTCCATTCCCGAACTTCCGATTTGCGCTTTGGGTGGTTTTTTGCCCTCAGGGAAGCCTCCGGAGGGTGAAAAACGGACTAAAGAGAAAACCGAAGTCAGCTGGCCAGCACACACATGCACGCTGGACCTGACAGGGCAACGCCTCTTGTGCCCTAACAAATGGCTCTGTGTGCCACCTGTGGCATGTGTGCCATAGGTTCACCATCACAGCTTTAGGACACCCAGTCCAACTGCTTACTCAGCATAAAAATCCAAATAAATATAAATCATGTTTTATTTTAATTTAATAGATACTTAACATATCAGTTAACGTATTCGCTTTTCTTGCTAAGTGTTAAACTTTACTTTTTTCACCACTGAATTTCTTTTCTTTTTTTGTGATTCAAAAGTTTTATTTCTTTTAAGACAAACATTTCATCATTCCTCAATCAGTAAGACATCAAAGTACAATTTTTTGTATGTCAAAATAATTCTAGTTTATCACCAAATTCTTGTCTAGTCTAATATATACCCCTCCCTCCCTCCACCCTCTCCCCCAACCCCCCTCCACCTTCCCCCCACCCCGACTTCCCAGAACCCGTACACGGTATGGATTTCTAACAAACACAGTCTAAAATCTATTGAGAAAAAAAGAAATAAAGAAATTAATAACATTCTACATTGACCTTAGCTTCTTCTTGCTGAACTTGCTGAATTTCATTTTGTTGCACAGGACCCAGCATTCAAGTCTGTAGAGATCCTTCTGGATCTTGAGCCTATCTTCTAAAGTGTTGGCTAATCCCCCCAGCTTGGTGCCATCTGTGAGTTCCTTTTCCATCCCTTGTCTACATCATGCATGAAGATGTTGAAGATGCATGTAAAAATAAGGGGAGCACCACATGATTCTCTCCTGGATCCAGTATGGGTCATACTTTAGGAGGAAAGGGAGAGACTTGACAGTGTTGAGCATTGAGGTGACATGAACAGGGTAGAATTTAATAGAGAAAGGAAAAATTTGCAACTGTGGAGGAAAAATGAGAGACATAAATATGTGAGACTGGCTGATGATGTAGAAAATCATACGAAAATGAGCAAACGCTAAAAGGGCAAATGCTATTTGGGAGGCTGTTGACTGTGTTCAGATGCCAGGAAGTAATTTCTCCCTGGATGTGGGCAGGTGTCTCCCCCACCCCCCACCCTTGGCAACTATGTTCAGTTCAAGGCATCCATCTAAAAATCAGATGAACAATGTGGAGCCAATTAGAGGAAGCTGCCACAATGGAAGGGATCTGGAAAACAAGTCTAAAGTGTTGGGGTGTCTTCAGCTGACAGAAGAGAGATTTTATTCACCTATTGGAATCTAGTTACGTCTCAGATGTTAAGCAGTCTGTAAATGTGTATAATAAAAATGCAACGATATCAGTCTAAAAATAACAAAATATAGTGCAATAACTAATAAATAATCCCAGTATCAGAGGCTCTGCAATCTTTCCCAAAGGCCTAGCAGAAGAACCAGGAGCCTCCCAGAGATCATCCTCACCTTGGGCAGGTGGGTCCCTTGGAGGAATCCACATACACCATGGACTTGACCCAAGTAATCCGGGGTCTGACTCACTCGGCGGGGCACACACTCAACCTCGTATTCCTCTCGGAGCAGTGGAGACGTGATCTAGAGTTGAGGGGCATTAAGACGTTGCCCTTGTCATGGTCTGATCACTTCCTACTGAGGCTTGACTTTCGGAGACCAATCCCCCACTGTAGGGAGGAGGAACCGATTAGGTGGTTCCGCCCCAGGCGCCTGATGGACCCTATGGGATTTCAGATGGTGCTTGGAAAAATACCCGACATGCTTGTCCACAATCCGGTAGAGGCCTTAGTTGCTGCTTGGAATACAGCGGCGGCAGGGGCCCTAAACCGGATTGCGCCTTTACGGCCTCTCCGAGGTAGTGGATCCAGGAGAGCTCCTTGGTTTACTGAGGAACTCTGGGAGATGAAGCACCAAAAGAGACGCCTAGAGCGCCACTGGAGGGCCAGTAACTCCGAGTCAGACTGAGCACTGATGAGAGCCTTTATCAGGACCTATCTCGTGGCAATACAGGCGGCGAAATCTGCACATTTTGCCGCTCTTATTGCATCCGCTGAATCGCGCCCAGCTGCCTTGTTTAGAATAGCCCGCTCCCTCTTGAAAGGGAGGGATGCGGACGATCCTTTACAAGGTAGGGCTGAGGAATTTGTTCAATTTCTAACGGATGAAGTCGCTCGGATTCGGACAGATCTGGACTCCAATTGCACGGTACCAGCCGAGGTAATGGGGGAAGGTCTTGAGCGAATTTTATGGAGCGAGTTTCAACTTGTCGCTCCTGAGGAAGTGGACAAGGCCATGGGAGCGGTGAGTGCCTCCACTTGTATACTGGACCCGTGCCCTTCCTGGCTAGTTTCGACCAGCAGGGAGGTGACATGTGGCTGGATCCAGACGATAGTTAACACCTCTCTCCGGGAGGGGTCCTTCCCGCACCTCCTAAAGGATGCGGTGGTGAGACCCCTCCTGAAGAAACCTTCTCTGGATCCAGCCATCTTGAGTAACTATCGTCCAGTCTCCAACCTCCCCTTTGTTGGGAAGGTTGTTGAGAAAGTGGTGGCCTTTCAACTCGGACGGTCCTTGGATGAAACCGATTATCTGGATCCCTTTCAGTCCGGTTTCAGGCCTGGCTACAGCACGGAAACTGCTTTGGTTGCGCTGATCGATGATCTCTGGCGAGCCAGGGATAGGGGTCATTCCTCTATCCTGGTGCTTCTTGACCTCTCAGCAGCCTTCGATACCATCGACCATGGTATCCTTCTGCGACGGTTGCGGGAGGTGGGAGTGGGAGGCACCGTCCTTCGGTGGTTCTCCTCCTACCTCTCAGACAGGTCGCAGTCAGTGTTGGTCGGAGGACAGAGATCGACCCCTAGGCCCCTCAACTATGAGGTGCCACAGGGTTCGGTCCTGCCCCCCCCTCCTATTTAACATCTACATGAAGCCGCTGGGTGAGATCATACGCCGGCATGGGATTAAATACCATCAATATGCGGACAATACTCACCTGTATCTGTCCGCCCCGTGCCAACTCAGTGAAGTGGTAGATGTGATGGGCCAGTGCCTGGAGGCGGTTAGGGTCTGGATGGGAACGAACAAGCTTGCGCTCAATCCCGACAAGACCGAGTGGCTATTGATGCTCCCTCCCAAAGATGGTCCAGCTCTTCCAGCTCTCAGCCTGGGGGGTGAAATTATACGCCCCTCAGAGAGGGCTTGCAATTTGGGAGTCCTCCTGGATCCCCAGCTGACTCTAGAACATCATCTGTCGGCTGTGACCAGGGGGACCTTTGCCCAGGTTCGCCTGGTGCACCAATTGCAGCCCTACCTGGACCGGGAGGCCCTTCAGATAGTCACTCACGCCCTCGTCACCTCAAGACTGGATTACTGTAACGCGCTCTACATGGGGCTGCCCTTGAAGAGTGTTCGAAGACTTCAGCTTGTCCAGAACGCAGCCGCGTGAGCGATTGTCGGTGCACCTCGGTACACCCACGTTACACCTATCCTCCGGGGGCTGTACTGGCTGCCTATTGGTCTCCGGACACGCTTCAAGGTGCTAGTCGTTACTTTTAAAGCCCTATATGGTATTGGACCTGGGTACTTGAGAAACCGCCTCCTGCCAGTTACCTCCCAAAGACCTATTAGATCCCACAGATTAGGCCTCCTCCGAATTCCATCTGCCGGCCAATGTCAGCTGGCAACTCCTCGGGGGAGGGCCTTCTCTGTGGCTGCTCCGGCCCTCTGGAACGATCTCCCCGTGGAGATCCGGACCCTTACTACCCTTCTGGCCTTCCGCAAAGCGGTTAGGACCTGGCTGTTCCGGCAGGCCTGGGGCTGTTGAACTATCCAGCCCCATCCGAGGTTATGGCTGTTGTAGAATTTTAAATTGTTGTTTTTATTTTATTTTTTGTATCCCCTCCCTTTTTTATTGTGAGCCACCCTGAGTCTCTTGGGAATAGGGCGGCATACAAACTCAATAAATTGAATTGAAATTGAATAGAATCATGGAGCTGGAAGGGACCTCTGAGGTCTTCTAGTCCAACCCCCTGAAACATTTTACCCTCCTGGTCAAATGGTTGTTCGTTCTATTCTCGAAAACCCCCAGTGATGGAACACCCACGACTCCAGGAGGAAAGCTGTTCTGTGGATTAAATGTTGCCACTGTCAAGAAATTTCTCCTTAGATCGAGGTTGGATCTCTGTTTAACAAACTTCTGCCTCTCACTTCTTGGCCTTCCCTCTGAGCTCTTGGGGGAATAAACCGATTCCCACTTCTCTGTGACAGCCCCTCAAGTACCAGAAGACAGCTATCCTCTCACCCTCAACCTACGCTAGACACAGCTAGTTTCCTTAACTAACATACACTTTACCCTCCACTTCTCCCATCCTCTTCTCTTGGTGGGAACTTCCACTGCCACCTGGCAGAAGAGCAGAGCCAGTGGGTTGAAAGTGCAGGGAAATGGAATTAGAGACATCAGAAGGAAAGCCTGCCAGCCAATGAAACAGGCAAGACTCCCTTGCCCTGGCACTTCTCAGACCAAGGCTGGAACCATCTCTGGAGCATTTTAAGGGGCCTTGCACTGAACAGGAGGTTGGACTAGATGACTTCTAAGATCTCCTCCAGCATTGTGCTAGGATGCAAGGTCATACAGCCTTAGAGTCTGTAGAGATTCTCAGTTACCCAGGTTGTCCCAAAGGGGCAAATTTCTTGGGTTTTTTTGAAGATGTTTCACTTCTCATCCAAGGAGCTTCTTCAGCTCTGACAGGATAGTGGGGAACGGAAGGATTTATGAAGGAATATAAATCCTTCCATTCCTCACTATCCTGTCAGAGCTGAAGAAGCTCCTTGGATGAGAAGCGAAATGTCTTCAAAAGAAAAAAAACATGGAAGTCCAGTTGCCTCCTTGAAAAAGCACCTTTGGGACAGCCTTGAAAGAGTAAAAGGAACTCATGCCAGAAGTGTTTCTTCCTTCTGCCACCAGGTGGCAGACCCAAACCAAAGAGATTCCTTCCTTCTGGCCGGTTGGGAAAGCCCCTCTAAGGCTTCAGGGCCAGAAGTCTTGATCACCTGATGAAAATCTTAAATCTGCAAATCCAGGGAAAGAGGAGTATCTGGAAGATGCTGAAGGAGAAGCCAGTAGGTCCTCTGATCTTTGGATGACCAAGCTAGTTTAGTATGGGCTGAAGCATTTCCCTACTCCACAACTTTAGTCCCTTTGTCAAAGAATGAAATGAAGCTTTGTCTGGCATGATCTGTTTTTCAAAAGCCAGCTTCTAGTAATAGCTTTGCTTGCTTCTAGGCGTTTGCAGGTTCCTTATTTGTGTTTTCCAGGATGTTCCCAGGTATTGATGTCAGCCTGATTGCTCCATAGTTTCCTGGATCCACTTTTCTCCCTTTTTTGAAGAGGAGAACCACATCAACTCTTTTCCAGTCCTCTGGTAGTTCCCTGGTGGAGCAGGAGGATCTTTGAAAGAAAAGATTCAATGGGTCTGAGATCAATCTGGGATGTAATTCATCTGGGGCTGGGGATTTGAACTCTTCTCCAGCGGATAGATGTTCTCTTACAATTTCCTGATCTGGCTCCCATATAACTGCTTTTGATAGGTTGGTCTGTTGTTTTTTTCCTTTTCCACAGAGACAGATGCAAAGAATGAATTAAGCATTTCCACTTTCTTCCTACTGCCCATTACCTCCTTGTCATCTTCTTCCATTAGTGAACCAACAATTTCCTTGATGTTTTTCTTGTTTTTTACATGTTGAAAGAATTAAATAATTTTAATTATTTTTCACATTTGTTGCAAGTCTTAGTTTGTTCTAAACCTTAGCTTCCTGACTTAATATTTGCAGGTTTGGGCTACATGCCAGTATTCTGCCTTAGTGATGGGTCCCTCCTTCCATTTTTTAATACTTGTCCTGTTTTGTCTTTCAGTTTGAGAGAGTTCTTCGTGCAGCCATGTTGGTTTCTTCTGGGATTTATTTTATTTCTTCAGTGGTGTACTAGACTGGTCTTTTATAATTTAACTTTTCAAAGTTTCTCAAGCTTCTTGAGTTGTTTTCCCTTTGAGCATTTCCATCCATGGAATTCTTCCCAAGCTCTAAGTTAGTTAAAATCAGGTCTCTTAAAGTCTCATTTGACTTTGTTCTATTGCTTGAGCTTGCATTATGTTGAATTCCAATAGTGTATGGTCATTCTCTCCCTAGATTCCTGTAACTTTAATCCTGTTAGTGAGAATTAAGTCCAGTATGACTGACCCTTTAGTTCCCTTCTCTATCTTTTGGGAGAAAAGGTTGTCTGCCAGGTTCATCGGGAACCAGTTTGATCTTCCACTAGCTGTAACGTTTGTCTCCCAATTGATATCAGGGTAGTGAAAGTCCCCATTGTTATATGCGCTTCCTATATACTTTAGTTAATTGAATAGCTGGGTGATCTGTAGTATACACCTATGGCAATGTCACTCTTTTTTCCATTTATATTGACCCATATGGATTTTAGGGGGATTTCGTCTTTGGTCTTATACATTTCTGCAGATATCCAGTGATCTCTTTAACATATAATGCAATTCCACTTATTAGGTCTGTTTCTTTTAAACCATTTAAATTCCTTTAGTTGCACATTCCATTCATGGGTTTTGCCCCATCATGTTTTGGTAATGACAATGATATCTTATCTGCCCTCATGTGCTAGGATTTCAAGTTCAGCCTGTTTGTTCCTCATATTTGAGTGTTAAGTGTCCAGCCATCTGAATCCTTTTTGACTGTGTTTGCTTTCTACATTATCTGTTTTGTCTCTGAATTCCTCTTCTTTCTTACTCCTTGTTTGATTGACCTAAGATTTATGTTTGGAATTAGCTCCTAAAAATTTGTCTTCCTCCCCTCCAGTTTTAATTAAATCTCTTTGGATAAGTTGAGTCAATTGGTTTCCAAAGACACTCTTCCCAGTTCTTGTAGCTCATCCCTTACCAAAAGACCCCCATGCAGCATTGTAGACCATGGTCTGAAAATCCAAGTTCTCGACACCATCCCCTAAAACAGTGGTTTATTTCAAAAGTTCTGCATTCCCCTATGGGATGCTTACCTCTCGTTGGGAGTGCAGAGAAAAACACCACCTGTGCCCCCCTCTCTTTGGCTTTCATGCCTAGCTGCTCATTGTCTCTTGATATTGTTTTCAGGGTCTTTATTGCATCATTTGCCCCCCCCATATGAAAGAGCAGAAAGGGATAATAATCTGTGGGATAAATTGTTTTAATAAACCCTCCAGTCACACCTTTAATCCACTTTAAAATACCTTGGTAAGACCACACTTGGCATACTGCAACTAGTTTTGGTCGCAACACTATGAAAGAGACGTAGAGACTCTATAGTGCAGAGAAAAGTAACAAACATGATTAGGAGACTGGAGGATAAAACATATGAAGTATTGGGTAGGTCTAGTCTAATGCGGGGGGGGGGGGAGAACTGGGGTGACATGATAGTCTTCCAATATTTGAGGGGAAGCCACAAAAAGGGGGTCAGCCTATTCTCCAAAGCACCAGAAGGTAGACAAGAAGCAGTGGATGGAAATTAATCAAGGAGAGAAGTAACCTGGGACTAAAGAGAAATTTCCTGTCGGTGAGAACAGTTGATCAGTGGAATGACTTGTCTTCAGAAGTTGTGGGTGCCCCAACACTGGAAGTTTTTAAGAAGAGATTGGATAACCATTTGTCTGAACTGGTAGAGGGTTTCCTGCCCCTAACCTTTGTGGCTTTGCAGACCAACAGCAGGCAAGAGGGGATGGTTCTACCACTGCGCAAATGAAGTGCATGTGTGTGCGCGCGCGCACACACACACACACACACTCACCCACTGCTGGTGCAAATGGGGATCCGTGTGCTCTCCTGCCACTTCCACGGCCTTGTTCCAAAAGGCTCAAGGCCCAATAGTGGGCTGCAACCTGGGACTTGGGGCTCCCTGCACTAGAAGTCCTCTGAGTTCCTTTCCAATTGTTATTCTTTGGAAATGAGCTCAACTCCTGCTTTATTTTTTTATTTTTATTTTAAATTTTATTAGTTTTATTACAGAAAAAACACAAAAAGAAAAGCATCATCTTTCATTACATCTTGTAGAAGGCGTATCCATTGGTCACAGGTACATTTCGTGCATTCTATCCACAATCACACATATTCCATTCAGTTTAAATTGTATATGTTAAAAATTTATATATTTTACTATCACCATGCCACAATTTTCATTTAGTTAAGATTTCAAAAACACAACCACCTGCTGGCATTTTTTTTTCCTCTTCCCCCAGTTCCAGTCAATCTGCCATATCTTTATATCTTTGTAATATATTCTAAGAAAAAAAAGTCAATTAGTAGGACATCTAACATTTCCTCTCTCTAATATATCTTTATTATTATTATAGTTAACTAGGGGTTATTTACATTTTTCTCTCCTCTTCTCTCCACAGACACAAAAAGCAACAATCTCTAAACAACAAACTATTAATATGTGTTAATAAAATAACCATTTAAAATCTAAGACAATCTAAAGATGAAAGGAAAAATGTTGACATTTCTAGTTGATAATCACCAAAGTATATGTTAACCTTCCCTTTTATTTTTATAGTTAAAAAACAGGGGGGGGGGAAACAATTGTTTGCCATTTCTAATCCAAATTAAAATTTCTAGTTGATAATCTCCAAGGTATGCATTAACATTCCCTTTTATTATTGTAATTAGAAAAAGACAGAGAAGAAAAAAAGAAAATAATTGTTTGCTATTTATGTCACATCGCCACTTATTCTAATCCAAATTATTTATAGCTTCATAACAAGGTCTGAAATACAAATTTATAAGCTTTATCATTTCACCAAATCTCAGTTGCAATTTGCGGCCTGGTTATTTATTCTAATTAAGGTTATCCTTAATTATGATAAATTATATGTTAGCGAATAAACATTCAATGATAATCTATAAGAGTCTACAAAATACTAAAATCCCTACTTATTAATCATCAAAAATTAGCTAATTTTTATCATCCTGCTTTATTCATGGACAGGGCAGGTAGCAGGAGAGGCTTGGCCAGTGCCACCCTCTGGAATGTTTCTTCCTCTGGACTCTCACGGAAGCCCTGGGGGTCCACAGGTACAGAGGAAGGGTCATTCTCTTGGAACCGAGGGTTGTGAAAAGGCATTTAGGATTCAAATTACTTGCAAGATGAACCATGCTCAGATTCATCAAGTCTCCCAGCTGCAGGAAGGAACGACCCTGCAGAAGAGCCAGCCTGCCTCTTCCCTCCACTCCAGGGGGTTGGCTTGGATTCTGGGAGCCTATTAGTTACACTGGTGGGAAGGGCCTGCTCCCTAAAATGAGCCCCAGAATCAATACATAAGCCACGGCTTACAAACCGGGTCCTCCGGGAAGAGCGCCCGGTGCGCCCGCGTCTCTTTTGGGGCAGGGGACACGGCTCAGAGCGGGAGGGGCATCCGAGGGCGCCGGGTGTGTGGGGGGGAATTTCCTTCGGGGGAGGAAAACCGGCGCCACAGCAGGGCGACTCTGGCAAAGGGGGGGGGTCACCGTTTTCCCCGTCAAAGGCTCCGGCGGGCGGGCGGGCGGGGTGGGGGCAGCGGGGCGCCTGCCTGGAGTGCTCCGCTCTGTGGCCGGGCGGGGGCGGCGAACCAGGCGGGGCGACCGCCTAGCCGCTCCGGGGCTTTTCTGCCTGTCTGGCAGGATTAGCCGAGTGGCTGCCTCGGAGAGACGGCACTGCTGATCGAGTTAGCGGCCCCGCGATTCCGGCCCGCTGATTCACTGTGGAAATGCCTCATTAGCACTCGGGCGGGCGCTGCGCCTCCTCCTCTCGCGCGCCAGGCGCCCCAGAGACGCCGGGGCGGGCGGGGGGAGTGGCGGGGCGCCCCAATCCGGCCCTGTCAGCCGCCGGGACTCCCGGACCCGCTCGCTGCTCCTCCGCCCGGCCTGCTCCGTTGGCTGCTTCTTGCAGGGGAAGGGGGCGCCTAACTGCCGCCCCGAGGCCGCGCGCAAAAGACACCGAATCACTCGGTCCCAAAAAGGCCCCTGAAAACGGCCAGGTGAGGAGGAGCCCGGGATTTGTCCACAATCGCCTCCCCTTCGCAGCTGTCCCTGAACTCGGCCGAGGAGCAACCCGGAGGGCTCTCCATAATAGGAAAGCCTGGCTTGGGAGTTTTCCGAGTGGTCTCCTTTCTTCCCAGGACCTGTCATT
The DNA here is from genome assembly GCF_051295495.1 of Thamnophis sirtalis. Lineage (NCBI taxonomy): Eukaryota > Metazoa > Chordata > Lepidosauria > Squamata > Natricidae > Thamnophis > Thamnophis sirtalis. Next base: position 23,268,332 of record NW_028261382.1, read on the forward strand.
TTGTCCTGGGCGTGTCTGGCAGCCCCTGGATAAGCGGCCATGGGGAAGAGGAGAGCTTAGGAGACACAATGCTTCTCTCCTGCCTTGGTGGGCTTAGAGTCCCTCCGGGAATCCTCAGAACAGCGGGATTTCTCTGGCTTTCCTCCTCCCGAAAGGAGAGAAGGTGGGCTGACGATGCATCTCATAGAGAGGCTCAGAGAGGGCTGAATGGGACAAAGGGTGCTTAGGAAAGCTGGGCTCCAGCTTGGGAGGAAGAGCTGCCAGGCGTGGGCTCTTCCAGGGAATTATAATGGCTTCAGGGACAGAACTGAGATTGCAGGGGACATAAATCCTTGAGAGGGGGTTCAAAGGCATCCTGGGCTTAAATGAATTGGATGGTGTCTTTTAGGGAGAAACTGGAAATGTAAGGCATAAGATCAGGATGGTTTGGCAATAGTCAACCTGGAAAGGATCCAGATGTTCTAGGAGGTCACATGTGGAGCGTGATCCAGGAGGGTGATGCAGCTGGCTCCAAACTACCTTCCCTCATGCACCTGATGCCGTTTCTTCCCTCCTTTCTTTTCTTCCGACTGAGCATCCCAGCTCCTTCACTGAGCTCAGGACAGGCTCAGGTCCCTGCATTCAGTGTAATGGCCTGCCTGGTCAAAGCCCAGCCCCTCTACTGCTCCTTTCACTTGCTTGCCAAAATGCCGAGCTTCTTTATTGTTCCATGCCTGTAAACAAAATCTAGGCAGACGGAGCATCTGCATCCCCAGTCTTCCTCCTCTTCCAGCCACACAAAGTATCCAAGCTGAGTTGCCTCTTAGGTCTCTGGAATGCTCCCCCTCCCTCCTGGGAATCCAGACATTTCATCACACCTGGGGATATGTACATGATCCCTTTGTGGGCCTGATGGGTGGAGAGCTGTTAGCAGTTGGGGTGCCCCTGGAGAGCAAAGTTACTGCAATAATTGTAGACACCAAAAAGCAAATGAGTGCCCTGGACTTCTCAGATAACAGAATCAGCCCAGTTAAAAGAACATCTCAATGAGCTGCCCTTAAAATATTCCACCAAAGAGGGAATTGTACAGCACTTGGGAGATCAGATGTATATAGCTGCAGCCCAGCACAAGCTCCACCTGAGCTCAACGTTTCTGAATTGGCTGCCCAATTGAATATTGAATATCTCAGAACCATTGTACCAAATCTTTCAAAAATCCTGGAACAACGGGAAAGTACCTGAGGATTGGGAAAGTGCTGATGTGGTTCCCATCTTCAAGAAATGGGGGAAAAACAGACCCAGGAAACTACAGACCAATCAGCCTGACATCAATACCCAGGAAGATACTGGAAAACATAATCAAGAAACAGTTCTGTGAACAACTAGAAACAAATAGTTATAATTAGTAGCCAGCATGGATTTGTTAAAAACAGATCATGCTAAACCAATCTTATTTCATTATTTGATAAAGTGACTAAATTAGACTACCAATGAAATGCTGTGGACATAGTATACTTAGATTTCAGTAAGGCATTTGACAAAGTAGACCAAAGCATACAGTACTTCTTGGCAAGCTAGAAAAATGTGGAACAGTTAACATCATTTGTAACTGGCTGACAAACTGTACTCAATGAGTAATCCTTAATGGTACTACATCCATATGGAGAGAAGTAAGCAGTGTGGTAGGCCCAGTACAATAACTTCATAAATGATTTAGATCAGGGAATAGAGGAGGAACTTATTAAATTTGCAGATGACACTAAACTGCCCTCAGTTTATATTCTGGTGGCTTCTGTCAGTGTTGGTGATAGTGGTTTTGGTGGTTCTTTGGTTGGGCTGTTTACTCTTTGCTTGTTTGGCAGTTCCTTGGTTGGGGTATTGTTTATTTCTTGATTGTTAGTCTGATATTAATCTTGGTGTTAATCTATGCTCATCTAGGAGTTCATTGATGGTGGGGAGGTGTTTTTCTTTTTGTTCCCTCTTTGGCTTGTTGATTATCTCTTTTGCACAATATGCAGAAATTGTTTATGACTGATGTGTCTATTGATGGTTGATTTGTCAGAGTTGCCAGCTTCTAGAAATTGTCTAGCATTTTTGGACTTTGGTCTAAAATGGTCAGTTTCCCAGTTGAAACTATTGCTAGTTGTGAAATCATCCTGTCTTTTGACTACTAATTGGTGTTTGTGCATGTTCTGCTAATGTTTGGCCTGTTTGTCCTAGTAGTGGTTGTTGCAGACATTACACTCTATGTTGTAGATTACTCCTGTTTCTTGGGCTGCTTGATCGTTTGGTTTACTTAGGATGTTTCGAAGGATTTTAATTGGTTTGTACGCTATGCTGATGCCATGAGATTACAATAGTCTCTTGGTAGTTTCTGAGATTGTTAAAAGGGACTTTTGTTCTCACCATCTACTGCGCATGCTGAAGACTGGTGTTTAGAGTTGCTCAAGGCCAACTGTCCTGCATACCAACCTGATGATTCTCATTGGAGATGAAACCCACGACACCTGAGGGATGTGCAGATTGGACAATGGGATGGGGGTTACGGGGGGGGGGGGTTGGACACATATTGATATCTATGATTTCGTGCGCTTTTGCCTCAGACCTTGCTTTGCTTAGCTGCTCTTTTCAGTTCTCGGCTCAGACTGGCTGCGAGCCCAAAAATAAACAGAAATAAAGTCTCTTTCAAGAAGATAACAGAATACAAAACAAAAACTCTCACAAAGCAATGCACTTCTCCAAGTGCCTCCTTGAATCAGGATTACAGAAAGCAAATCACTTCTCCAAGGGCTCTCAAATAAACCACGATGATCAATGAATGTTGAACAAACGAAGCGTTGACTCCTGCAACCAGGGCGTGGCACCATCCGTCCTTTTATCCCCAGAAGATGCCCCTAACAAGCCCCAGCTGCATAGTTAATCTTGCATCCCGAAAAGACTCACAGAAGACTGCTACTGAGTCACAACACCTTTCTATCTTACATTCATGGTCTCTTTATTCGTTATCCATTTTTATGTATAATTATATATTTATACTTAGCTATTTATAACCAAATATTGTTTATCTATAATGTGCTATATATTCTTAGTATCATTTATTCTCTTACATACAATTCTAGGTATACAATCACATGGTTATTCTTTTTCTTTGCCAATCTTATACTATTGTTATTCCATTTAAGAGATTATAGAGTACAGTTTGGATTGTATTGTTTACCATCCCAAGCATCTGTTATGACACCACCTTATTTTCTCTTTCTTTTCTTTTCTCTCTCCCTTCCTTCTCTACTTCCTTCCTTCCTCCTCTCCTTCCCCTTCTTTCTTCCCTTACCTCTCCCCCTACTCTTACCCTCTCTCTTCCCCTTCCTATCCTCTCTCCTTCTCTTTTGGGGTATTTTTCTTCTATGCCAAGTGGAGAGAAGTGACAGCTAAGATGGCTGGAGATAGCTTAACATCCAAGAAGAATGCTGTGGTGGATTTAGTGAACAATGTTTGGAACTGGGTGAGAGGAATCCTTTTTAATTGAAAGTGAAAACCCAAAAGAATATTCAGGAAAGAGAGACTCATAATGACTTTTAAAGTAGCTGCGACCTAGCTAGTTTGATTAAAATCTTAGAACTTTGAAACAGAAAAGAATGAAAGGAAGAAAATTTTAAAAATTGCTAAAATACAGAAGATTGGATTTTTAAATTGGGCATTGGATAGGCATTTTAAAATGCTGAAACTATTTATATAAAAAGCTAATACCACATGTCAGAGTTTTGGCAGTTTGACTAGGATTCTGAGATAAACCCAGGAGCAAAACAGAGCACACAGCACACAGAAGTTTTATACAATTAATAGTGGTTCATCTACAAATATATACAGGCATGCACATGAAGATAAATCCCTTACCACACAGCTACTGACACAAGGAGAGAGAGGGGGGGGGGCTTCTAATGGCCACCTACATATAAACTCATTGCATCAGCTTACAAATGACAGTTTACAACCTTACATCACCAGGCAGCTATTAAATCCTCAGTACCTGACATTCCTCCCATTTAAAACTATACATCTGATAATCCAAACACTTTATACTTTTCTACAGATACAGGTTTTGTTAACATATCAGCTATATTACATTTGCTAGAACAATGTTGTAATCTGATCAATTTCTTCTTTACAGCTTATCTCACGTTACAGAATTTAATATCTACATGTTTACGTCTATTTCCGATGCCATCTCCTGTCACCATTGTCGTACATGCAGCATTGTCTTCAACTACTGGTACAGCATCTTTTACATTAAAATTTACATCTTTTCGCAATTGCACATACCATGTTATCTCTGAACAAACTTCAGATAAAGCTATGAATTCCACCTCAGGGATAGAGAGTGCTACTGATTGTTGTTTTCTGGATTTCCATCCAATTATGGTATTAGCGAAACAGCACTACAAATCCTGTGGTTGATTTTCTATCCTGCATATTATTTGCCCAGTCACTGTCCACATAGCATTTCAAGCTGAGATCATCAGATGGCTTTATCCACAAACCAAAATGTATTGTTCCTGCCAACCAGGGATGTTGTCTTGGTGCTGCTGTGTGCCGACTTAATATACATACAGCATTGGTGATATCAGGCCTTGACCACTGGGATAGATATAATATCACAGCCTATCACAGACTGGTTCATTTCTTTATCACATTCTGGGTCGATGTCTGTTACCAGAGTGTTCGGAAAGCTTAACAACTTAGGGGGTTGACACACTGTTGCAGTCTTACATATTGTATGTCTCCAGTGATTGTTTTATTTTCTTCGTTTGTCTCATTACATATCCCCCATGTTGTGTTTTACTTATCTGTACACCTAGATAATTCTTTACTTCCTCTAGGCTTTTTAGTCGAAATTTGAAATTTGTTTTCTAAATCTTGCAAAACAATCTGCCTGTGACCGCTGACAATTTTGAATATGTTTGATTAAAATGGTGATGACTTTAAAAATAACATATAGAAATATTGAATAAGCAGAAGATTAAAGAATATAACTTAATATAAATGTATTATTAATTTAACCTTATACATTTGTTAAAGTGTAACAAATATAACTATCTGTCAGCCCTTCTTCATTCACAAATCAGGAAAGAAAACCACCAGACTCCATTTGTTGAAATCAAGTGTACTTTTACTAATTATAAATGAATAGAAGCGTGACAAAGCTAAGACTGGTTATTTAGGCGCGAAAGCGAATAATATATTGCATAATTCATTCCCCTCCCCTTGGCATCCCGAGCATAGTCCAATCATAATTCTCCCAAATGTCAGGTGTGAGATAACTTCGAAAGGCATCACAAGGATGGAATGCTGGTCCGTTGGCCTTGGCGGGAAACACTCTTCCTCCACATGCGCAGTAAGGTGGTCCGGTCAAATCTAGAATCTTCCTCCAGCACAACAATGAGTCCCCTCCCAAATACCATGCCCCCCTCCCCATTTCAATGGCAGCCGAAGCAGTAGCAAAGCGGAGGCTGACAATATTTTATTTGTAGTAAAAAGAATGATATGTAGAATTTGATTGTCATGAAAACAACATATTGAATTGTTGAACAAGATTATAATGAAAGATTATTTCAACAAAATGTGTATTATTACTATTATTAGAATTATATAACTTGTCAAATATATCTAAGATGAACATTGTTTTATTTGTTTTAAAATGGGATTAGAAAGGGAATATTTTTAAAAATATAACTGGCATAATTAAAAATTAGAAAGGGGAACAATGGAAGATTATAATCCAATATAAATAAGTGTATTACTATTAGAATTATATGTTTATTAAGCATAACAAATATGATTATTGGTATTCTATCTGTAATAAAAGGAGTGATATTAAGAATATGGAGATTGGCAAAAAATTAATATATTGAAATATTGAATAATTAAGGGAAGCTTATAATTCAACAAAATATGTGCAAGTACTCAGTCTATAAGATTGTTAATTGTGTTGAATATGAAGGGTAGTTTTATTTGTACTAAAATGTAACTCTGGTTCCTCACTTTTCACATAACGATGTGTTTGTAGAAAAAATGAAACATAAAAAACTTTTTAAAAAAAGATACTAGGTTATGGGTTAGATGAAGGCTAAACTGTAGACTGAGAGAACTACGTATGTCCAGTTAATGAAGAGAAGTAGTAGAGGTGATATAGTAGCAGACTTCTGGTACTTAACAGAATAAGGGAGTTGGAGGTCTTCTAGTCCAACCCTCTGCTCAAGCAGGAGACCCTATAGCATTTCAGACAAATGGTTGTCCCATCTCTTAAAAACCTTCAGTGACAGAGCACCCACAGCTTCAGAAGGGAAGTCATTCCACATCACTGGAGATTTTCAGAAATAGACTCCAAGGTCCCTTCCACATTTACTATTCTGTGCTCTGATAAAATAACAAGTTCCTTCATTCAGAATGTTCCCCAGAATCCATATCTGACTCTTCCATTATCATCATTCTGTGGACTGTTATTCAGGGCTCTTACCAAATTATGGATTCCACCTTGCTGCCCCCTCATAATGAACTGGATGTCATCACTTCATACTTTCTGACATACAATTTAGCCTGTTCATTCATAATGAAGACTACACTTTCAAACATCCAAATATCTTAACCCCGCTTTGATCAAACCATTTCACCATTAGTCCTAGCTATTAGATCCTTCCTTTTTCTCCTTGTCTCCTAAGATACACAATGCATCCATTTTTATCTCATTTATTAATTCGTGTCCTTGACCTCTTACCTTCCAAGCTGCAGTCTTCCCTATTATCACCAGACTGACCTATCATCCATCACAGGTTTGGTTCCTTAAGTCTTTCACATAATACTTTTTCAGTCAGAGGAATAAAAGAAGCCTACGTCACCTGCCTTAGTTGCAGCCACACCTGCAGCATTTCATGCCAATGGAAAGAACATATAATACATTCTCCTCTCCTTCATAATGCAGCCAACACTGGACCATTTGACTACTAGACCCGAGCCCAAGCTGCTCACTCTTCTCCTCAAGCCATGATCTCCAATCTAAAGACTACCTTGCAAGCCAGCATACTGTACCCATTTCTCATTATCTGATAGGTATAACTGACTCACCCTGAAGATGCTTCTTAAATAAGTTGATTCTGAAGGTAAGAGTTATTTTATACATTACAGGAGGCTATTGAAGTCAGACATAAAGAACCTGACTTTTGTATAATATTTGTTGTGTGGAGATTCTTTCTGGGAATTGACAGATTTGATTATCTAAAAGCTGGAATGCTGGAGACTTTTGCTCGGATACACCAGGTCAGTCGCTTGTCCTAAAATCAGATCTCTGCCCATGTGGGGCTCCCGCCCTGGGATTCCAAGGCAGGTCAGCCTCCAAAGAAAATGGCCAATGCAAAGAGAGCCTCCTCTGCCGGCCCTTTGATCTGCGGCTCTTCAGCTGGAGGCTCCTCTGCCTAGGAAGGCTGGTGAGTGCTACCCTCTAGAGGCCTCTAGTGTGTCATAAGTTTCCAGATGAAACCAAAGACTGAGATCATGCTTATTTCTAGCTCTGCCTCCCATTATTTTTCCAGAAGTTGTAACAGAAATAACCACTTTGAAAGCAATGTTTCTAGGAAGGGAAACACCTTCATGAATTTCCAGCCCATCTGGAAAGCAACTTCTGTGCTGCTTGTGTGGGTGGAAGTGGTTATTTTGAGTACATCAACAGACAGAAAAGATGGCATTTCCACCCCAACGCAACAGGGCGGCCTTCCAGAAATAATCTTTTTGTTTGGATGTGGGGTTCTTTGTCCCAGGGCAGAGGAGAGGCAGTTTGAGGGGGGGGAAACACCAACCTGGCTGACAAGCCATTCTGCCTCAGCCACTGCAGCCACCACTGGGTTGTAGCTTTTTGTGCTCTTCCAAAATGATGCAGCCAGAGGAGGGAGCATTTGCCCAACCTGGGCAGCAGGCTGTCTTTCATCCAAAGAGCTTCTTCAAGATTATAGATAGAAAGGAAGAAAATACAAAGACGCTGCTTCGGGGCCACTTTTAGAAAATTGGGCACAAGGTTTCATGGCCCAAACATCCTTTCTGCCCACAGACTTCCACGCTGTTGTTCAAAAGGTCACCTTTTTTGTAGCTATTCCAGAAATCTGCTTGGATTCAGCAAGGATCTCCTGAGCAGGAGGGGCAAGCAGCATGGCCAGAAGAGCCGACTGGGTGCCAGGACAACTTCCAAAGCCTCAATGCAGCTGCAGCAAAATAGTTAAGACTTCAGAAGAGAAGCAACTCGGCTGTCCTTCATCTATAAGGTGCAGCATCTAACAGAGACTTAGGCTTGTTTGTATATTAAAATAACTCTTGCCAGACATCAAAATGCCTTTTTGCATTGCCACAGGTTCTGCACCTCAGCTCAGCTTATGATGCCAAATGCCCAGAGGCTGCCTATCAATCATGCTCATCAACTCTACGGTCATGCTCAAACACTGGCCTATCTCTATGGATTTAACTTCCATGCCTCCTAGAAGTTTTCGCTCTTTCCTGAGTGCAAGAGTTGGGAGAAAAGATTCAAGTTAGAGGAAGGCAGCCTCTTGGTGAATGCAAGAGAACCCTTCAGCCCCTTGATTTGCACACCTGGCCTGAAAAGGTTGGACTTGGTCACCCCTTAATTTAGATTGCTTTGGAAGGCCTGTCTTGATGATTTTAATAAAATATTTCACACAGACCGGATGAGAAGAAAGTATTAATTCAGGTATTATTTACCTGATATTCTGAAATCTTCAAGTGAAAGGGGTGAATTTTGGTGTGTCTTAGGTTTGCCTGGTATCATAAGGAATGATTTGTTTAATCAAGTTGATTGAATAGATCTGCAGCCAAAACACCAGTCATGAATGGGTGAATGCTGCACACTTCAAGACCCAGAGATTTCCTGGGGAGCAGTGATTCTGGGGGAACATCTGGTGGTTTCAGTCCTGCCCAACTGGAGGAAATTACTTCCTCGCTTATTCCTTGTGCTGTTGCTCTTTGTTCTACTTGTTTACTTTTTATGCAGTTTGTAAGACCAGAGTCCATGGCTACATTAAATCAAATAAATTGAATGAAATTAAGTGATTGTGTCTAATCACAGCTGCCACCATGTTTCCACCTGTATCCCCACAGGAACTAAGTGAAAGGATTTGCCTCAGCAGCCATGAGTGGGCATGTGCCCAGGGCCCATCTCATCAAACAAATCTCTCCATGCCACCCCAGAAGGGATGCATTTTTATTGACACTTCCTTTTGTCAAAGCAGCAGCCACTTGCAACCCTCTGAATTTCCCTTGCAAAGAGAAATGGAAAGACTGGGGGAGGCCCAGGACCCAGAAGATATTTGCAATTTCCTCTTGATCCCTGAAGGATTCTGGCTTCCTCCAGGCAAAAGAAGGAGGGGTTGAAGGTAAGTCCAGATTCTTCATTTGTGCTGGAGAAACCATCAGCTGTGTGCCTTGCTTGTTCTTCTCAGACTGTGAGGGGGGAGGGTGTTGGATCATCCAGTAAGCCCAGGGAGCAGGAGGGCTCTGGCACCCGTTTCTACCTCTCGGACTTCACAGAGAAAAGAGTTCGTTTCGGAGGAGGGGGCCAGGATCAGAAGCCAGCTGAGCCTTTGGGGAAGGGCTGGATGGGGGCAGGGGGGAGGCCTTAGGGGGGAAATGAGCCACAAGCAAGGAGGGAAAGTGGGGCTCCCAAAAGGCATGAAGAGGGAAGAGACGTGGCTGGAGGACTTCACTGGCCATGAGGGAATCTGCAAAACGGTTGACAAGGAGCTCATTCTCCTAGCTTCTCCAGAGTGGGAAAAGGGTGGTGGGTCTCTGGGCCGGTTGAGGAGCCCAGCCACTTCCACACTCATCCATCTTTTGTCTCATAAGCAAAATTCAACTGACTCTTCAGATCAGTTTGATGAGAAAAGTCCAAGGAGAAAGTTCAAAATTTATCCAAAATGCTAACATTAAGATCCCTTGATACTTTTTGTTGTTTTGCACTGCAGAGAGCTTCCAAACATGGAAACGCCATCCATCCCAGGGCCAAACCCCAGAAGGCCTCCTGCTGCTCCTTCAACCAGTTCAGAAAAGCTGCCAAAGCAACAGGCCTGGGCCCACCCCGGCTTTTGCAGGGAGGGTGAATGGAACTTGCTGCATTAAACTTGGCTGGACACAACATAAGGCACTGCTGTCTCTCTCCAGCCAGCCAAATCTCACCTTCTAGTCCATTTCTTAAGCCTTCCCGGAGCCTCAAGAAGCAGGATTGGCCTTTGGTAATGCCAAGATCTGAACAAAATACAGACCAGAGGTTGATTGAAATGATAGTTGATTACTTTGTTAATTGGTTAATTGATGTGGAATCAACTTCGAAAAGCCCCCCAGCACCTGAATAAAGGGAAGAGGAGAGGATGACAGAAAAGGGAGGGAGAAGGGGGAAGGGAGGGAGAAAGGGAGAGGGGAGAGGAGAGAAGAGAAGACAAGAGGCCCTGGCCAAATGGGCGGCTCTTGCAATCTGCCCTGGGGGGAATCCATTGCTGGCCACTGAGTCATGCCGTGCCTCCCTAGGAGGGACTGGAAAGGGCTTAAACAAACATGAAACGATGCAAAGAGAACATTCCTTAGCTCAGCAACTCAGGAAAACAATGGGGGCAGAGGGAGGACAGTCCCACAGCCATGGCAGCCCCACTCGCATTCCTCAAAGGCACCGGCCAGGTGGGCACAGCTCTCAGGATGCACCTGGTTTCTGTCCCACTACATTATGTCAGCAACTGAATGCAGCTGCTCCTCCCTGGCTCTGGTGGGGAGCCCAGGGGCCTGGGGAGGAGAGAAGGCAGCCCCAACCCCAAGAAAGGGCCTGCTGGACAGACGGGCCTGCCAGGATTGTCTCCTTGCACTTGGGGCAGGGTCTGAACTTATCTCCCTTAAGAAGGGACCCAACTCTCTAGTGCTGGATTGCTCTGATCTCCCCTTGCCTGGGGGAGGCAGCGGTTTTGCAAAGCCCTCAGAATACTGGCAGGATTTGAGCTGCTGGAAGCAGAGTTTGGTTTTAAGGGCTGCTGAGGGCTAGAAAGAGGGCGGGATCTTGACCTTTTAGCAATCCTAATTATGGCAAAGCCGTGGCTCCATATAGCCAATCAGGTCAGGTTTTGTAGAAAACAAAGACTTGGGGAAGTGGATGGTCCAATCCCAAGAATGTGAGGAGGGAACCCGATGTTTATGAAATGTATGAATGGGCTGGGCTCTTCAACTGAAGGCACAGGATGGGCAGAGGCAGCCCTTCCCTGGTCTCTCCCAGAGGACAAGATCTCTTCCCAGGAGGACCCAGGCACACGCAGGCAGCTGCTGCCGAACACAGCCTCCTGATGCCTCCAGAGGTGATGGGTGATGTCAACCCCTTTTCCTCCATCTTCTCCTCTTTGCTCTATTTTGCAGGTCTCGTGAGAATCCCTGAAGTCCCCCACATTTCCTTATCATTCTTCCAGCCAGCTTTCTTCTCGCAAGTGTTGGACGGAGAACTGATAAGGGAATGTGGGTGACCCACACGACCGGGACCCACTCCAGAGGCTGCCTGGAGGCCAGCACTAATGGGGGGTTGGAGTCACATGAAGAAATACCCACTTTGCCTTCTTTTGAGTAGCTCATCAAATTGGATGTCTGAGCAGCCAGAGATATTTAAACAAAACCTTTGAGGGAGTCTAGCCAAATATCAATTTTAGCAAGTTGATTAGCTTTCCCGCTGAATTTGAACACAGTTGGAAAGGTGAGACTATACTCCTTGTTTTGGAGATTATTGAATACGTCCTCTAACTTCTGAGCAACAATCGGACTCTAACCTTTTTGTCAAGTACAATCTACATTTGCTGTCAGGAATTTTAAAAAATCATTATATTATAAACATTGCAATTTCCTGATGCTATTTATTTTTTCCAGGAGGCTCAGGTGGTTTTGATACAGGATCCTAATTCAAATGCACCATTTGAGTTGAAGAAAACATTTTAACATTTACTAACTTTTCTCTAAAAGAAAAGAATGGCAAGACACTGAGAAATCTCCCAAGTAGCAGAGGTAGAAAAACAGTTCGAGATGATGACTGTATTCCTTGCCTGCTGCAGATGGTTGACCGGCAAAGAAGCATCCCTGGATGGAGGACAAATGAAAGTGGATTTCCATTCTGTTGAATTCATGCACAAGTCTTCTGCAGGATGTGACCATTGCTTCTGCAAAACAATGTTCCCTGCAATAAATGCCAAAGGGAATATACAATTACTTCATGCAGCAGGCTTAGTAGTTCATAAAACTTTTCATTTCTATTTTAATTGTATCCACAACAGCATCAATGTCTGCTGTGTGGCCAGATGTTCCGAGCACCATGCTCTTTCCTCCATTTAATTCCACAATAATTCTCAGTGACAGCAGCTGCCGGAAGGATGGAGGCTTTTATTTGCTGCAGGGTACACAGGGTTACTGTGAGCCTCTTAGGGCAAGTGCATGATGTGAGGAACCAGCTGTGGGCATGGAGAAAACCTGTGAGGGCAGCATAGATTGCACTGCCGAAGATACAACAGCCACAGCCGAAGATTCAAATTCCTGCACTTCTTTGAAAGGTTAGATACCTGCAAGCTCTCCGAGTTTTATTTGCACCCAAGTGCGTGTTGTGCAGGAAACTCCTGTTCAAGAAGTGGCATTCTTGTCCCTCAGGCTGGAGAAAGAAAGAATGCCAAAGAGCATTTCTTCAAGGATTGGTATGACATGTGCAGACCCACAACATGCAGGTGGGTTAATTCAGTAATCAGGTTAATAAGACCAGGCTGACTTGGCTCTTTATTTCAATACTTACATGCCGGCTTTTAACTGAAAAAGTATTCAGAAGATAAACATGGCTAGGAAAAAAATGTATTGGTTAGTACTCAATAAAGATGGAAACAATTTGTCACAGACCAGTGAACATCAGGAGTGCAATTTCTGATCTGTGAAATTGAACAAATAAATATTCCCCAAATATTCATTTTCTGACGAACAGGGAAATAAGGAGAAAGGACATGGAAGGTGGGAGGCTCAGGGGGCCTCATGTGTGTGTAGGGGAAAGTAGGGAGGGGGGAGTTGGGTGGGAAGGATGTGCATTTCATCCAAGGAAAGTTTCTGCTTAGTCATTTCAAAATTGAAATGACTGGCACCTCCAGAAGAGAAACCTGTAATAGTTTGATCTAATGTTTATAAGTAAACTGAAAGTGTTATTTCAAATCACAAAACATTCTCAGCACACAATCAGGATTGACCAATAACAATCAAAGTCCCTGTCGTTCTGAGGCCATCCCATCAGGCATTTCCAAATGAAAGCACCTTTTCTAAAGACCTCCCCACCCCACCACCCCCGTGCTTTTGCTGTGGTTGGGGTCCTTAACATTCAGCTGCCTGGACCTTAATCCGTCATTCAGTGCCCGGCTGCCCCTTGAGAGGTGAGGGAAAGGGCTGGTTGCCTTGTCTCTTCCTGGGACTCGCCTCCTTCATCCCTGATCACATGCCTGCCCTCTCGGCACCTGTTCCAACTTCTCCCAATCCTTTTAAAAGTTCAGCTGGAGGGTAGGAGATGAGCACTGGAGAAACCCACCAGGCAGCCAACCTAGAAGGGAAGCTTTACCTTGGAAGATCCCTTGCACTCAAGGGCTGCTAAGTAGAGATTCCTGAGACTCACATCTTCCTTTTATGTTTATCCCACTACCTTGGGGGGGGGGGGCAGGCAAAGAGCCTCTCAAGGAAAGCTTATTCCCGGTAGACACTGCACAACTGCAAAATGTCTACACAACTGTCTAGAGACAGCATGGAGGTGATTGCCTTCCTGCAGGATAATTTCCACCATAGCCCTTGGCAACATTGTCCAAGATTAACCTAGGATACAGTGGAGCTGGGAATTCTTTGTTTCTTCTGCAAAGCGCAAAAAAGGCAGCGGGGAAAGTGAGGCTGGATCATTCACTCTGGGCAGCCTGGTCATTTGGCACCTCTTGGGCCCAGGGCAGCTTTGCCTGGTGCAGGGCCACTTCTGCTCACCAGGAAAGCAGCAACTCAACCCTAACAGCAAAGCACCTCCATGCCGCACCCAACAACCGATCTGCCACCTGACCAGGGGGTCCACATTGGACTTGGGGAGGGCTAAGGGTCCTGGGAGGCCTCCCCTCCCTGTGAAGCCCAGAGCCCCGCAGCATGTCCAGCCTGGGAAGAGGCCCAGCCAGCAGCCTCCAATGGAGGGGGAGGAGAGGGGGGCCCTGAGAAACGGGGAGGCAGCCCAGGTGGATCGGGGCCCCAAACTGCCCCACAACGCAAGACCGGCTTTTCGGGGCCTTGGCCTTTGGCTCGTCTCCCCTTCCCCGCTTGCCCCCCGCCCGGCGCCGGCCTCTGCGTGCCGAGCGCTCCGTGCCCGGCGGCTGTTTTGTCAGCCTGCGAGGGCGGCTCAGTTCAAGGCGGGAAAGTGCTGAGTCGGCCAGGCACGCGGAGCCGGCGGGAGGGGGGAGCTGCCGCCGCCGCCCTGGCCGAGAGCCCGGCCGTCTCCCTCGGGGCCGCCCTGCCCCGCCCCGCCCGCTCCCTCGCTGGGGAAGAGCGGGGGGGGGGAGCCTCCGCGGCAGGAGCTGCGTGGAGGCGGCTGACACCTGCTCTGCCCTGGCGGGGGGGGGGCGGGGCGGAGGGGCTCCGAAGCGGTCCTCGGCCCGCTGGGAGACGCGCTGAGCCACCGGAAGGCGGAGGCCAGGAAGGAGGTTGTCAGAAGGTGCCGGAGAAGGAGGCCTGGCGGCCCGCAGGAGCGGGTGGGGGACGCCCCTTCCTCAGAATCTCCAGGTGGGTGGAAAGAGGCAGGAGGGCGAGCATCCTTCCTGGCCTCCTCCTCCTCCCTCTCCCCCAGTTGGAGGGATGTCTTCTGGGCTGGGGCAAAGGGAGGGGCTGCTCCGGTGCCATCCCATCAAGAATTGCAGCTGCCTCCCCAGTCTTCATGGGGGCATTTCAGGACTCTCTGGGATACAGGGCACCTTGCTTCTTTTTCACTTTTTCTTTTTTGCAAGGCATCCAATCGTGGTGGAGTCAGACAGTCTTAAAATTGAAGCAATAAATTAATTTCTGGACCCCATACACTTCCATCAGCCAGCGAAGGGACCTGTCCTTTCGGCAGAAGGCAGTGTGAGGTCAGATTTTGCCCAGTACTAGAACTTGGGAACTGACCAGCATCCTGATTGTGCTGCAGAAATTCCCTGGTCAAATTGCAGCCAAGCACTTTGGGCCACTTTTGCTGATTTAAGTGTATTGTAGTTGGGATGAGGGGAGCCTTCCTTCCCACTCACACGCTGAAACATCTGGAAAATGGGCTGAAAATATTGGGGCTCAAAAGCACATCAGCTGGAAGCAGCCACCCCTGTGCCCTCCTGCCGCCCTGCCAGCATTGTTGCCTCTGAGGAGGCAGAGAGGGCAAGGTGGGTTGGCCTGCTGCTTGAAACAAGGAGCAGCTCCCACTGCTAGAAGGATGGAAAGTCTTCTCTGTTGACTGAGGTCAACCCTGACAGATTATTTCTATGTCAGATGTTCTAGTTACCATTTTGGGCTATGTTGTGTGTTAGCATATTTTATAATCCAATCTATAGACCTGGATCAAAGGCCTGGAGACTAAAGCTTAGGAAGAACAACTGCAGGATTTGGGTTTGGCTAGTCTAAAGAAAAGAAGAAATACTGATAGGAGCATTTCAGTATTTGAGGGGCTGCCACAGAGAAGAGGGGGTCAATTTTTTCTCCAAAGCACCAGAGAGCAGGATGAGAGGCAATGGTTGGAAACTGGTCAAAGAGAGAAGCCACCTGGAATTAAGGAGAAACTTCCTGACAGTGAGCACAATTAACCAGTGGAACAAAAGTTGCCTTCAGAAATCGTGGGCGCTCCGTCACTGGAGGTTTTTAAGAAGAAACTACACAGCCATTTATCTGAAATAGTATAGGTCCGTGATGGCGAATCTATGGCACGCGTGGCACAGGTGGCACATGGGGCACACGGAGCCATTTCTTAGGGCACACAAGGGGTTGCCCTGTCAGCTGCAGTGTGCATGCGCATGCTGGCCAGCTGATTTCGGCCTTCATTTTCAGCTGTTTTTCCCTGAAGTCTCCAGAGGGCGAAAAACAACCCAAAGCGCAAACTGGAAGTTGGAGAAGGGACTTCTGGGTGTGCGCAGGGCCTTTTTTCTCCCTCCGGAGGCTTCAGGGAAGAAGAAAAGCAGCCCTACAGGCAACCAGAAGTCCATCCCCAAACCTCTCATCTGCCTGTTGGGCCATTTCCCCTGAAGCCTCAGGAGGGAGAAAAACAGCCCAACACGCAAACCGCCCAACTTCCAGTCTGGCCCTCCAGAGGGCCTGCGGTGGGACAGGGGAGGCCGTTTTTGCCCTCCAGAGGCTTTCTAGCAGCCCGGGAGGGTGAAAAACACGTCCACCGTGCCATCGCGAGCCAAAAGTGGGGGGTAGAGCAGAGGGTCACGGGCGCATAGAATTATGTGTATGGGCACACGTGCACATACCACACACAAACCCGTGCTCCTCCTGCTTTTGGCACGCGATGGCAAAAAGGTTAGCCATCCCTGGTATAGATTGTCCTGCTTGAGCAGAGGGCTGGACTAGAAGACCTCCAAGGTCCCTTCCAGCTCTATTCCTATTCCATTCCATTGTTGCTTTAATGTGTATCACTGAGTTATCCAGAGATATGTAAATCTTAATCCCAGAAAAATAAATAAATCAAGCTGATTTCCTCAATGTACCTCTGCTTGGCTACGCCCCAAGGAGCCAGTTGTCACTTTCTGGAATGGGAGGCTGAGAACTGGAAGCGACTGCAGGAGAGTTTTGGCTGCAGTTGCTCTCCACTGCCCACTTGTGTAGACACAAGATTTGAATAACTGGCCACACCTTGCTTCTATCTGTGGTATCTGTTCTTACCAATGTTACAGAAGGTGGAGGCATTGTTTCCCTCTGCTCCTGAAAGCTGTGCCTGATGACACCCTCACCTCAACTGAAGACCTGCTTACATAGCGCCATCCTCACATGCTCAATTAGGGGCAGGATCTGCCCTCCAAATGTGATTGTGGGTTGCCAAGCACAAATACCTCAGCATCTGTGGCTTGGCATGATGACAGACTTTAGAAGACAAAGCTTTCGCTCGTGAACCTGCCAAGGTCATCCTCCATGCCCTGAAGGAAAACCAAGTAAGAACGTCTTCTGTTTATTGGCTGGCCTGGCCGGCCAGATGGGGCACAGATTGCTCTCCAACAGCATCCACAATCCCAGCAATGTGGAAAACCCAGGGAACCAAAGTTGTCTTTGAAAAGAAGGAGGCCCCGTGGACGAAGTCAGCTGCGACAGCGAACATTCTGCTGTGGCTGTGAACATCTTTTCATAGAGCAGGTAGGAATACTTAGACTCTGCAATCGGCTAGAGAGGCTGGTTCTCTACCAACTAGCTTTCCAGAGTCTGTTTTGTTTCCATCTTGCAATTAATATTCAGTGATCACTTTACATTAGCATTCTTTCCCCTCTGCATCCCAAAATGTGGCACGTTGAAGGGGTGTCAGCACATCTGATGCAAACAGGTGGAGCTTCCATAATGCCCTTGTGGCTGCCATCTTGACTTTTTAAAACCGTATCTTGTAGCCCCGTCTCCCAGGTGGCACGTTCTTAAACTGAATAAACAGCCTTCTGGAGAAATTCGGGGACCAAGAAGGCTGCTTGGCATTTCCACTTGCACAATGCCAGCCTCACACCCATTGGGTAGCTTTGTCCAAGCGAAGGTCTCCTTGCACTCTTTTGTCTCTACCGCTTTGTTGCTTTTTCACACTCTACAAACATCAGCACTTCACGTCATCCTGCTTTCATTGTTACTCATAAAACCTGGATAGTTTATTACTTTCTCTTTAAGTCCATTGGCCGCCCAACTGTGATCTTCACAGTTGCACCTAGAATTGCAGATGGATTTTCTGGAGGGCTAAACTGGCAGCAACTGCTATTACTGTGAAGCTGCTGGACGAGTATTATTTCTCCCCAAAAGGGAGAAACAGAACATCAAGATAATCGAGGGAACAAGACTGGGTCACCACATCAGGAAGTCATCACAACTTGGGTGGATACAACTTCTCATGCGACCAAGAGGAAGTCATCTACCTCACACTCAACTGGTTTGCTAAACAAAAGGTGACGGGATGCTTTGTTAACTGCTTTGCTGAAATCAAGATATATTATATCTGCAGCATTCCATTATTTATAAGATTAGCATCAGCTGGAAGGTGATAGGCCTGGGAGCACAGGTGGTTTTTCAGCTATCCTTCCAGTGAAAAGCCAGGGGTGAAATGCTACTGGTAGGGCCAGGTTCACCGACTGCATTTACTACCACCAGAACTGATTGTAAAAAAATGCTTTTAAAAATAATTTTAAAAGTTCTGATGATCAGCTGTGCAACAATCAGCTGTGACTGATTGTCTGTGAGGTTCCTGCTTGTTGCAGGGGACATTTTGTGTGAAGTCCTGCTGCCTTTACATTGTGTGTGTCAGTTGTGCAGCTTTTGTGTTATTATTGTGTAAAGTGTGATACTTGGCTTTTGAGCTCTCTGTGACTGAGATTCCTGCTTGTTGCAGGGGACATTTTGTGTGACAGCCAGCTGCTTTTACATTGTGTGTGAGTCAGTTGTGCAACCACGCCCACCCAGGCACATGATCACTAAGCCACGGCCATGGTCACACCACCAAGCTACACCAACCAAGCCACGCCCACAGAACTGGTAGGGAAAAAATTTGAATTTCACCACTGTGAAAGGCCATAGTTTAAGAACAGAGAATGAGATCCTTGAGGTGAACATTTCACTACATAGATAATGTTGTTAAGGATTTGCTTTCCTGGACCATGGATGGATTGATTTACTTATGAGAAGATCTGCTGGGAAGAGATGGTTGCATCGTACAAAAACAGGCAGACAAAAAAAAGCCATCTGGGATCCAGTTGGTGCTAGTGCTGGCATCTTCAAGGCCATCTACCCTGAGAGTGGAATTTCATCCGCACAAACACCTCAGTGTTTCCCAAAACACCTTGGTGGTGCTAGATTGGCTACACATGGGCGGACTCTGGGTAGAGGGCTAGAGGAAGCCAGGGGTTCAGTTCTGTATCGGCGAGCAGGAATTTTAGATTCTGTTCAACTTCACTGCAATCTGTAAAAGTGCCTTTTCACGTCAACCAAATGGAGTCGGGCATTTTACTTTCCTAGGAGATCAGACAGGGGCAAGTCTGACAGCACCTTGCAATGCTGGTCAAGATGGAAGAGTAGTAAAGCACCAGAGCTCTGTATTAAGCTAACACTTGAGGATGGGGCAACTGGTCATATAGGCACAAAGAAAAGGGAGAGACATAAGCAAAGAAGTGGGCAAAACTCCAAGAGGCAGGCCAGTAACAAGTGGCAACTGAGGGGAAAACGCCCTGTGGGAATCATAGAACATGGAACAAGGGGTTTGGAAGGGATCTTAAAGGTCCAACCTCTTGCTCAAGCAGGAGACCCTAGACCATTCTGAAAAAATGGCTGGCCAGTCTCTTCTAGAAAGCCTCCAGTAATGGAGCAACAACAGTTTCTGAAGGCAACTTCTGTTCCATTGGTTTTGTTCTCCCTGGCAGAAAAGTCCTCCTTAGTTCTAGGATGGATCTCTCTTTCATGAACTATCTTGTCTTGTCTTGCCCCCAGGTTGCCTCCCTCTTCTCTGTGACAGCCTCTCAAAGACTCTCATCATCTCCCCTGTAGTCCTTCTCCTCATTAGATTAGACAGAAAGACCGCCTCCTGTCCATCGCTCGTCCTAGAGTTTAGCCTCCAGATCCCTTACCATCTTTCTTGCTCCTTACACTCTTCTTTTTTTGTATCGTGGTGACCAGAACTGGACATGGTGTTCCAAGTGGGGTCTTCCCACTGCAGCATAAAGCTTCAGGTGATCTTGACATCAGTGATTGATCAAGGCACAAGTATAGGAAGCAAACCAGCAAAGCTAGAAAACCCAGCATGGGAGCATCAATATGATACCATAAATGTTACTGTAATATGTTGGATGATTCCTCCCAGTGATGAAAGGCGACAATGTATAAAAAAGAAATCAGCTCAACCAAAAGTGGGGAGGGGTTGCCTTGTATGTGAAGATAACAGGAATCTACAGAAATTCAGGTTTCAGAAAATAGAAGTTTCAGGGCAAGAAGAAAAGAACAAAGGAATAAAAGAGATGCAGGTGTGGGAGGTGATGTTATTATTGTTGATTTAATTTGATTCACAGTCTGCGACTGGAAAAAACTGAACAGTTCAAGTCCTACTCAAGGACTTACCGTAAGTGCCATTAAAGTAACATCTGAGTATATAGGCAGTTCCAAATAAGGTGGTTTTTTGCAAAGTCAGAAGATTCAGGTCTGATACGTTCAGAATTTCCATGTATCTATGTAACCCTTTGGATTGTCAGGCCTGCGTTTATATTCCTTTTAAAATTTTGGCCTGCCACACTTTCTCTTATTTCATTATGCTGTTTCTAGTCAATGGGAGGGGGGAATAGAAAGAGTAGGATTGTGGAATGTATTGTTTTTCATTCTTTACTAGAAGCAAGGTCATCCTTTGTCTCCGCACCAGTACACCTGACCGGAAGCAGTTGGGCGTAGACGCCAGCGTGGAAGAAGAAGATTGGACCATGTGATGGATTGTGGGTGTGGGGACAAGATCATGAACTTTTAACTGGGTGGGATTCTGATGTAACTTCCAGAGTTGGAATCCCACAGCATGATGCCAACATGCCTGTCTTATTAAATTGGAACTTTAAGCATAGTTTTGCCTTCGACTCTGATTTAATTCTGCATGGTATTTGGAACGCTGACATAATTCCAACTCTCCCTTCAAAATAAATCACCAGCACCCCTCCCTCGCGAGGGCGGGCTGGTGAGGGTTGCTGTTTCTCCAATGCTTCGCCACACCGGTCCGCGTAAAATATCAGCAAACAATTATGAGAATGCCTTTTGAGATAAGCTGAGATGAGATGTCTCTCTACAAATCTTCAAAGGTGAAGCAGTTTCACTTTTAAAATTTATGGCCTCTGACAAGAAGCCCAGCCTGTGGGGGATGGAAGGCAAAGGAATGAAGGAGCTTAATCTCAATGCGTCTAGGAGATGGCCAGAAGATCTGATGAATGGAGATCCCAGACCATTTCGGACAACTAAACGTGAGTGCATGCTCCCCCTCCTTCCCCCCAGCCAAGGCTTGGAAAAAACCCTGGAGTAGAGATTTTGACTCCTTCCAAACGGGGATATTTGAAATGAGCCAATGCCCTGCAACTGAGTTGGAGACAGAATCCCTAGCAAGATGGGATTTCAACCCAGCCAGCAAGAAGGGATTTGGCAAGCATCTTCCACTTACCAGCCACCAGAAATTGGGCTGCAGCTAGTGGATGAAGCACCACTAAATTGGGCTTTCTTCCCAGAGTATGGATGGTTAAGATTCCAGTGGGCACCTCCTGGACCATCAACATGAGAAAGTCCCCCAAGCCAGCAGAGGGGCCCTTGGGCCAGAAATCCTCCAAGCCAGCAGAGGGGCTCTTGGGCCAGAAATCTTCCAAGCCAGCAGAGCGGCCCTTGGCACATAAACCCCCACTAACCAGCCATCATTGGGTGAACTGCAACCTGTGAATCAGGCACCCTCGGGATGGGTCTTAATCCCAAGTCATGGATGGAAGGGTTTCCAGTTGATACCTGGCCTTCCTCAGCAGATTGCACCCTGGCACACAACTGGGCAGTGGCCAACAGAGGGATTGACCTCCCCACTGGTTCCAGTCTCCCCTGCAATCTTCCTACAGAGAAAGGTTCTCAACAATGGAAGAAGGGATTACCAAGGGGCAAACTACAGAATGGATGGTGGAAAAATGTGATGAGGTGGTTCCTAAGTTTAGAGATGTAACTAGGTCCCTTTCCTCATGGGGGCAATTAAAATGCCACCTTTGCTGTCAACTTGGCCACAAAGCGTCAGAGTGCTTGGCTCCAACCCCATTGCCACAAACATGCACACCAACCGCCACAGCAGAAAACTGAAGGCCCCAGATGCCACCACAAAAGAGTCATCTGGGCCAACGACCTCTAGAAGAGGATCCCCAACTTAAGGTGATGAAGAGTCCTACCAAGGGGGGGCCTCAGAGGAGGAAAAGGGCAACCAACCTCTGGAAGAGGATCCCCCACTTAAGGTGATGAAGAGTCCTGCCAAGGGGGAGGCCTCGGAGGAGGAAAATGCTGAAGATGACCCAATGGTGAATGCACCCATCCACCCCTTCTCCTTCCAAGTCAACCTCCAAGTGCCTAAGACGGGGTTGGAGGGGGAAGTTGAAGCAGTTGCGAGCATCAGTTGCGCTCTATGCTTAATCAGCACATCGATTGTCAAGCAACTAGGCATAAGCACAAGACCTCTAGCCTGTCCCATTCGGGGTGAGCAGGTAGATGGAACGCTAATTGGAGGGGTCCAAACCATTCTAGTAACTGACCTGGTGAAGTTGCAAGTGGGCCGCCACTGCGAGCTTCTCAGATTCATTGTGGCTCTGGAGATGCCGGAGAAAATAATCTTGGGGCTTGCATGGCTTGACAAGTGGAAACCTATGATAAAGTGGGAAGATGGTGGTAGGAAATTGATTATTGTGGATGAGCCAATACCACCGATGGAGAAAAAGGGCCAGCCAGGGATGATTGAATCCAAGAGCCCAGAACCTGCAGCAGAGACAAAAATCCCAGCTGTCCAACAAGAATCAAAAAACTTGTTGGGGAATGTTTTGTCGAGAAAACCGCAGCATGACAGTAATGGAAGCCAGGATAAGCTGATGACAGCTATGAAATTGGTGCTCCCAACAGACCAGTCTGGACTGCTACAATGAGTGGCCAGCCCTAACAGGCCATGGGAAGAAGTCGCAATGGACTTCATCGTGCAACTCCCAGACAGCAGTGGAAACAGAGTAATCTGGACAGTTATGGACTTGGTTTCTAAGGAGACACACTTCATCGCTTGCTCAGAGTTGCCCCCCGCAAAGAAATTAGCGAAAATGTTTGTGAAATACATTTATCACCTGCATGGATTGCCCAAGAGGATCATTTCAGATCACGGAGTCCAGTTCACAGCCAAGTTCTGGAGCCAGGTCCTGAGATCTATCGGGTCCACACAAGAACTGAGCTCAGAGGTTCATCCCAGCATGAATCGTGCAGCAGAGAGAGACAATGCAGTAGTGCAACAATACATTCGGTGTTTTGTGGACTATCAGCAAGACAACTGGTCAGACTTGCTACCCTTCGCCGAAGTGGCATACAACAATGCAGTTCACAGCAGCACTGGATTTACTCCTTTCCGAATTACCAGTGGCATGGAATTTGTTCCCATGCCTGAGCTGCCTAGACAAGCTCCCTCCTCCATGTCTTTGAATGAATTGATGGACATGCTAAAGAAAGGATGGGAGAATACGAAGAAGGCTCTAGCAGATGCAGCAGAAGCCTACCAGAAGCAAGCTGATAAACACTGCTCGCTCCAGAACCCCTTCCTTGTGGGGGACAAAGCTTTTGTGTCTACCAAATACTTAAGATTAGGAATGCCTAGCAAGGAATTTGGTCCAAAATTTCTAGGTTCATTCCCTATAGTGAAGATAGTTAACCCATTTACAGTTCAGCTCAGTCTACCCAGAAGTCTAGGGAAATTTGGCCTGGAATTTCATTGTAGCTTGTTGAAACCAGTAAATGGGTCTAGCATAAGAGCATCCACCCAAACTTTCTCTCCTCCTATAGTGATAGAAGGGGAAACACAATCTGAGGTGGAAAAGATTGTAGACTCTAGGTTGAATAGGGGTCACTTACAGTATTTAGTGCAATGGAAGGGCTACCCTTTGTCTGAAGCCACTTCGGTGAAAAGTTGGAACTTAAAAGTGGAAAAGTTACTAGAACAATTCCACGAGAAGTTTCCCAATAAGCCAAAAGGTTCCCTAGAGGGGGAAGTAGGTGGTTAAATTTTGATATGTTAACTTTTATGTTATTCTCTTTTTAGGAAACGTTTTTCTTCTGAGGAGAAGGATTGTGGGTGTGGGGACAAGATCATGAACTTTTAACTGGGTGGGATTCTGATGTAACTTCCAGAGTTGGAATCCCACAGCACGATGCCAACATGCCTGTCTTATTAAATTGGAACTTTAAGCATAGTTTTGCCTTCGACTCTGATTTAATTCTGCATGGTATTTGGAACGCTGACATGGGTATTGTTCCAAGGGCTCCTATAACCAAGCCCTCTCTTTTGGGGGCATGCTTGGTGGAGCTACTCAGTTGTACCGCCCAGCCACTGCTCTGTAATCCCCCCCCAAAAAAAATGCCTGAGGCCACCCTAGATACTTTATGTGTTTATACCCCTATTTAATATATATCACACTTCTTTAGAAGAAAAAAATAAGTATTGAAAAAGTGTTTGTTTTAAGGAATGCAATTTTTCCTAACCAAAACAATTATATTTTTTCCATCTGCTGTCACATCTTTTCAGCTCTGTAATTATTCTAAAACAAATCCTCCTTATTCTCTGTCAAAGAATGAATTCTTGAGTATTTTGTCTCTTGCTGTTGTGTTAAACCCTGTTATTTGATGCCTGTATTTATATTTATTGATTTGATTTGTATCCCACCTCTTTTACTTTATAAGTAACTCAAGGCAGCAAAGATTCTTCTTCCCTCTTCCTATTTTTCCCACAACAACAGTCCTGAGAGGTGGGCTGACGGAGAGATAAGGAATGGTACAAAGTCACCCAGTCACCTTTCATGCCTAAGGCAGGACTAGAATTCAGTTTCCTGGTTTCTACCCCTAGTGCCTTAACTTAACACCAAAAGCAGTGTTGCTTTTCCTCCTACTACATTCTCTGCCCACATCTGGATTGGGCCTTTCTTGACGATGCCAGCAAGAGGCACATTTATCTCACGTTCTCACTTATCTAATGACCTTTCCCAGTTCTTGGCGGGTGCCAAACTCTCCTGACCCCTTAGGCAAGAGCCAACTCTCTGCTCCCCTCCAATTTAATCCAGCTTCAATTAATTAAATGGCAGGACGACAACACAAGAAGAAGGAACCATGGTGAGGTCCATGTCATGCTGTGTGACGATCCAGGGCTAGGCACAAAAGCAACACAGCCAGAGTGAAGGCTTAACTCCCTTTTATTGCTCCAAATTTCACCTCCAAAGTTCCCACAGTTGACTGTAAATCCAAGAGCAATGCTCCAAACACACACACACCCCTCCACAAGCTGCTGTGAGTCCAGAGGAGCAGACAAGAATTCAGGGAACTGGGTTCCAGAGTGTCTTTGTGGCACGGAGGGGTCGCTGGGGCTGCAGCACAACCCGAAGCAGAGCTGTGTTGCTGACTCCTTGCCCATGACCAGGTTGGCAACCCAGGCAAAAGAAGGCTAGGCAGAGTGGCCAGCTGTTGGTAACTGCAAGTGTGGCTGGAAAAAGGCAATGCTTGTTCCTGACAAGCCCCCTCCCCCCGCATCTCTTTAAATCTTATTCCCCAGGTGAGCCCCTGTTTTTTGCCCTGTGCTGATCCCACCTTCTCTCCATTCTCCACTCTGGAGAGTCGGGTGGGGGAGGCAATTGTTCTTCTCGGGAGCTCCCTCACTCCTCTGCTCCACGGCCTCCTCTTCCCCTCTCCTGCCCCCTCACTGCCCCCTCTCTCCTTCGCTGGCAACCCTCCCAAGGCCTGAGGGACCTGGGACCTCCTCGTCCTGCTCCCCCGGGCATTCCACTGGGGCCAGTGAGGCTGCACCATCCTCCTCCATTGGACCTGGCTTCATCTCGTCCTCCCCCTCACACCCGGGCTCCGACAGGACCATGACATGCTGGGCTTATGGTTTTCAAGAGAGATGGAAGCAGCACATTTTTGTCTCCTCCAGACGAGGTGATGGCCTCCAGGGAGCGTCCTCTCTAGGATTCTAACTGATTTGTGCATCCTGGCTCTGGCTCCTTACCCACCCGTGACAAGGGCAAGCAGGGTGCCCAGTTGCCCTGAGCCAGACAGTGTTTGGGCCCCAGGAAAGACAGAGCCTCATCTGGAGGGGCTTGGCTGCCACTCCAGATCTTGCTCTTTGGTGCCTTGCTTTCTGGCTGGCATCGCAGGAGCACTTTTTTTCCCTTTCCCCTGTTTGCTTTGGAGTGGATTGGCCTCTGCATGGCAAGGCCCTCTTCTTGCTGCCCCACCCCTGCGGGGCTCCAATCAACTCAGGGCAGGGATGGGCAAGCAGCACGAATGGGCCGTGTTGTCCCATTTCCTCAAGGAAGTGCCTGGAGGAAATCTCTGGGCTGGGCGGGCGGGAGGGAGGCAGAAGCCCATCCAGCTGTGCAGAGACCGTCCCTGTGGCTGCTCCAGTGCGCCCGGCTTTCTTGCCCAGGATCTCCCAGCAGGGGACGATTCCTCTCTGCAGGACTGCCCGTGCCACTCTCAGTCCCAATGTGGAGGCCGGCGGCAACCCTGCCACTTTTCTTGCTTCCAGGCAAGGTCTGCTGGGGTCCCCTTCCTTCTCCCAGAGCCACAGGGCCCTGGTCTCTTCCTGTCCGGCCTCCAGGCAGTGCCTCGCCCACTGGAAGGGGCCCGGGCTGACCTTGGGGGCAGAGCCTGCTTCCTCTGGGCACCACCAGGAGCCTGTGAGCATTTTCTCCTGGGGGCAACGGGGGGCAGCACTGCACTCTGACACTCAGCATCCCCAGCTGCCTCCTGGAGGGGCTGCTTGGAGGGGCTGCTCTCCAAACTGCCTCCTTGGGCACCTTTCCAGGTTGTCTTCTTCTGTGGAAACCCCTGGGAGATGCTGTATCAGATAAGCTCACCTTTTAGTTGTGGGGGAAACTGGGAGAATCCCCCAGGGGCAAGAACTGCTCAGCCAACCATCCCCCATCAGGGCGCAAGTCAGTTTCACCCCTCCGAAGCCTCCTGGCTCAGCCGATGCGCAGGAAGCCCAGGATCGAGAGGGGAGCATGGCTGCCCACTTGCCAAAGAACAGCCAAACTCTTTGGCCTGTGCCCCCTCCCTCCCTCCCTCCCTCCCAGAGCGCCCCTCGGGAGACCCTGCTTGGGCTTTCTGGGGAAGAGAAGATGGGCAGAGACCCCACTCCTTATTACTGCTGTTGGGAAGCTCTTCAGTCTACCCAAGGAGACCCAGAGGCTGAGAGGCTTGAGCCACCGTTTCTTGAACAAGCCACAGCACCATAAAAGCAAGCCTAGACAGAAGGTGCCAGAAGCTCCTTAGGGCTTAAGCAAGAGTCGGGAACCGCTGGACGTGTCTTTCATGGACAACCCCTCCCAGCTACTTCAGAAGGAGCCTAACTCAGGGCCATCCCAGGCAAGGAAGGGGCCCTGTGGGGGCCTTCTCTGCCGGAGCCCCTTCCCCCTCTGGCCCAGGCAAGGCAGCTGGCAGCTCCAGGTTCTGAAGGAGGTTTGGCCTCGCAGCCTTCCCACTCAACTGGCTGGAAGGGCTGCCAGTGGGGCATGCAACAGCCCTCAGGGGAGGGGCCCTTGAGCCTGGGCCCAAGGCCACCTCTGCTGTGTCAGAGAAGAGCAGCCGGCCCTCTCTCTGGGGGCGAGCAGAAGACACGGAGCCCTGGAAGGAGCCGGTGACGGGGGAGGGCAGCTGCTTCCCTCGCCCAGCTGCCCTGCAGCACCCGCCCTGCCAGCCCCCAGCAAAGAGGCGGTAAGTGATGGGGTCCAGGCAGGCGTTGAGCAAACCAAAGAGGAAGAGGATGTGTGCCAGTGAGGGACTCACTGTCCCTTCCATGTCCACTGGCCAGAACCAGTACCACAGGCCCAGCAAGTAGTAAGGGGTCCAGCAGAGGACGAAGGAGCCGACGATGGCCAGGCTGAGGTGCAGCAGGCGGAGACGCGCCCTCGGGATGGGGTTGCGCGAGCGGCGCAGGGGCGTCTCTTGTGCAGACCCTGAAACAAAGAGGGCAGCCCGGTCAGCCGGGGGGGCTTGGAGCCCCACTTCAGCTGCTCTTTCGCCCGGAGCTCTGCTACATTCATTGCTTAGTTTTTCCTAAAACGTTTCTGTTTTGTGTTTGTCCACTATGAACTTCCTGGGCAGACTTTTTCCCCCAATAGGTGCATTTTCTGTTAATTTCCTTTGTTAAGGAAAAATATCCCACATTTTGCTTTGGGTCAAGCATGAAGCTCCTTTGGCCAAGAGAGGATCAATTTCCCCTATCCCATTCAGACTTCGGCTTTTCCAGAACCTCCCACAAAACTCTGGCTGAATGAATAACAGCCCAGCTGGCCTCAACCTACAGCCACAACGGAGCCTAAAATTTTTGTGGCAAGTAAGACAGTTGTTAAATGAATTTTGTCCCATCTTACGACCTATCTTGCCACAGTTGTTAAGCTAGTAACACGGTTGTAACCTGGCTTTCCAAGTGATTTTGTTTGTCAAAAGGTTGCGAAAGGGGAATGGCATGAAATGCTGCGATCGTCATCAATATCGGGCTAAACAGCTGGATTTTGATCACGTGACCATGCGGATGCTGCAATAGTCATGCATGAAAAATGATCATAAAGCAATTTTTTCAGTCTATTGTAACTTCAAACGGTCATTAAATGAACTGTCGTAAGTCAGGGACACGGCTTGTGTTTTCAAAGTCTCGTTCAAAAAAACCCTATGCAAAATCTCCAGCAGATGGCGACGTTGAAGAATCATTCAAGTTTAACTCCCAGGTGAAGGAAAGCAATTGGCTGCCCCATTGTGCCCCCCCCCCACCCCGCCAAACTCACAGCTGTTGCAGGAGCTGAGGTGCCTTGAAATCTCCAGCAGCACTCGGGTGTAGCAAGCGCTCATGACCAGCAGTGGGAGCAGGAAAAGGCCTAGGAAGCCGAACATGTTGTAGGCCACCTCGTGCCAGTGCTGGGCAAAGGAGCCGTGGGTTGTGCACTGGGTGAAGTTCTGGGGGGAGCTGATGGTGACTGTGTGGAACAGGAACAACTGCAGGGACAATGCAGGAATTGGGGGGAGCGAGAAAGGTTTCGGAGCAGAGCCTGATGTTGTGCAAGCCCCTCCTCATCCCCCACCCCACCCCAAGGCCACAGACCCCCAGCCCAGGTTGGGGGAGCTACTTTGCCAGGATGAGCCGGCTCAGGTACCTGAGGAGCGGAGAGGCTGGCGCTCATCAGCCAGGCCGCGTAGAGCAGGATCTGGTTCTTGCGCCAAGCCCGGGCAGTGGCCAGGGGCTGCAAGATGGCCGCTTGGCAGTCCAGGCTGATCAGAGTGGTGATAAAGGCCGAGGCATACATGGCCAGCAGCTTGAGGAACATGAGAAGCCGGCAGGCCACATCCCCAGCCTGCCACTGCAGCGTGATGTTCCAGGCGGCGTCTAGTGGCATCACCACCAAGGCCACCAGCAGGTCTGCCACTGCCAGGTGCAGCAGCAGCAGACGTGCGTGAGAGCCCTTGGCTGCTGGCCTGCTCCAGCCGGTCCACAGCATGGCCATGTTGCAGGTGGCCGAGATCACGCACAACAGCAGCGTCAGCCCCACCCGGACCTGAGCAGCCACCGAGAAGATGGGCAGCACCACCGACTCCTCCAGGCCTTTGAAAGAGGATCCCCTGCCCCACAGCCCACTCCTGTTGTGCTCCATGGGTTAGGGTTAGGGATGAATCTGCCTCCCTGGAAGGGAGAAAAGGGAAGCAAGGCTGGTCACTGGAGCCAGGGCAACTCCCCAGCAGCCCCCTCCCCCTCCCCTGTTGCCCCCAGGGGGTCTCAGCAACCTACCTGCCCAGGAGCCGGAGCCTGCCTGCCTCTCTGCCTCGCCAGCCCTGGGAAAGCAGCCCGAGGGGGCCTGCAGGCAGTCAGGGCTGGTTACTCTGAGAGATGCCCTTGGACGGGCATCCCTCGAATTCTGCCCAGGGTCACATCTGCTCAGCCCCAGCCGACAAGGCAGCCAGGTGGCTCTCGTGCAGCTGCTGGGCGACTGTGGGGGAGGGGATTCCAAACCAGGATTTTCACACCTTGACCCAACCCACTTTAGCCGTGTGTTGCGCTAGGAATGGCTTTGGTCTGGAAAAGGGCCCAATGGCTTCTTCTACGAAACACCCTTAAAAGAGAGGCAAATGTTTTGGAAGGCAGCCAGCCAGGTTGGAATCCAATCGTTTCAATAAAGGAGCCATTATTGCGCCTTTCCCAGAGAGTCGCTGGGGGCCGCGGGGTGGATGGCCTGGCTGCAGCCTCTTCCTGGAGGTGCCTGGGGAAAGAGGGAGAGTCCCCACTGGGCTTGGGGTGCCCCCTTCTCTGTGTTCATCAGGGCAGCTCCTCCCCCAAAAGAGCCAGCCCGGTTGGGGCTCCATGTCTTCTCCTTTGGAGCAGCTTCTAGGTGGCTGCTATGGTGAAGGGAGCTCGACAGCCACCGGTAGCCCTCGAGGCTCCTGCAACGCCTAATCCGGCCTTTGCGTGGCTGTTTGTGGCCAAAGTCCGAGAAGGGGACCCTCCCCTCCTCACCAGCATTTGTCTCCTTTCGCTGTGCTTGTACTTTGCTTCGGAGGGTCAAAGGTTTTCTAAGCAAACACCATTACATTAGGCTCTCAATTATTAAAAATCATTTATTTTCCCCAATCATTTCTGCCCCATTTTTCTCCATAACAATAAATACCATCAGAATTCGCCAAAGAGTCACAAGAGTCCAGAGGTTTCAGAGGCAAACTGATCGCAAGGGCCCCGCGGCCACCGGCGCCTGAGAAATCAGGGCAGAAACCGCCACCAGGGGGCGCCTGCCCCTCACGGCCTCCCGGAGCGCCGGAAAGTCCGAATTCGGGGCGCCGACCTTGGCAGGGAGCGCGGCTGCTGAACGGCCGGAGAAACGTCCGGCGGCCGTTTTCTGTCCTCGCCCGGCCGGGCCGGGCCGCTCCACGAAGCGCGATGGACCCGGAGGAGCCGAAACGGGTCTCCAGCGCCCGCAGCCGGGGGAGGCGCCGCCGCTACCCGTGATCCGCTCGGCGCCTGCTCGGAAGCCGTTTGGCCGCGGGGTCCTTCGGCTGGCGGGCGCCGCTAGGTCGGCCCAGAGAGCGCGGCGCTCCGTCCGGCGGGCGCGCGATGCTCTGCTGCTGCTGCCGATGGGGCCGGCCGGCGGCCGCGGGGTTTGGTCCTGCGAGGCGCGGCGAGGGCGCTCAGTCCCGGCCGGGAGCCGCCAGCGGGAAGAAGTCCTCCAGGAAGGAGAGCAGCTCGTCAGGGAGACTCTGCAGGGAGAGACGGGAGCCGGTGAGCCTCCCGCTGCGCCACCACTCGCGGACCCCGCAGGAGGAGCGGCGGCGGCGGCGGCGGCGGCAGAAGAAGGCCGGGCGGGGCGGGCACCTACCTGACAGGCGGGCGACGGAGGCGCAGCGGGCAGCTCCGCCGGGAGGAGCGCGGGGTCGGCTCGGCCGCCTTGTTCGCAGCTGGAGGCGGGAGCGCTGCGCCACCACTCGGGCTCCGGCGGGGCGGGCGGGCGGCTTTCCTGGCCTAGCAGCTGGGAGAGGTGGCCGATGTAGCGGATGGCGAGGCGCAGCGTCTCGATCTTGGTCAGGCTCTGCCCGGCCGGCGCCACCGAGGCGGGCAGGTAGCGGCGCAGCGCGTGCAGGGCCTGGGCCAAGCGCCGCATGCGGAGCTTCTCCCGCTGGCTGGCGCTCTGCCGCTGCCCGCCGCCCAGCCGCGCCCGCCCGCCCGCCCGCCAAGCCCGGGAGGCCGGCAAGGAGCCGCAGGAGTCCGGGGAGGAGGCCGGCGAGGCGCTGCTGGAGCCTGGGCCGTCCTCGGCCGGGCATAGGCAGCAGGAGGGCCGATGAAAAGCGGGGCCGAGGTCCGGAGAGGGGCAGCCGGCGCGGGTGCTGCGGGCCATGGCTGGGGCGCTTGTGAGGGTCGGGCCGCGCGGGGAGCGCTTTATGCCGGACAGGTGTGAAGTTGGCACCTCGGCCGGGCCTTCGCCCTCCAGAGCGGGGAGGGGGGCCGGGCGCTTTCAGCGGCGGTGGGAAAGCGCGGGCGGGCGGGCGGGCGGGCGGGGGGTCCTCGGAGGGGGGGGGCGTCTTTGCTTTGGGAGGCCCGGCATAGGCAGCTGCCCCCGCTTGGCCTGGCCGAGGTGGGTCGCCTGGGAAGCTCTGCGGGTGGCTTGGCCAGGCCGGGAGCGTTGCCCGTAGGGCCCTGGCAGCCCCCTTGCTCTGCTGATCCCAAGGGAAAGGCCACTCTCCAATTCTCAGCTCATGCCGGAAGCTCTCCTGGCCTTTGGCTCCCCCGTCCCACTTCGGGACCCCGGGATCCCCCCATTCCAGCCACCTGGAAAGGGTGTGGATGAAAACTGGATGGGGTTGTGGGAGAATGCCTGATGTTGTCGTGGAATTTGCCCCAGGATTAGCTGGTGTGCTGTTTTCTACATGTATGTTGTAAAAATAGCAAATATGGAGGTCTCTTCCTTGGTGGGTTAGATAAGAGGAACCCTCAACCTTTTACTACCTTCTTACATTCCCAGCTGCTCTGAGCTAGCTGAGCTAGTGGTCAATTGAGAGAGAACTCCATGGCAGGGCATTGGTTGTCCTCTGAGGGATCCCACTGCTGAATGTGTGGGACACCCCACTCTGAAGGGGCCTCACCCCATTGAAAGCTCTGGGATGAAGTGTTGGGCTTATGGGGGGAGCTCTGGGGCTTTGAAGGGGCTGCCATGTTTGAGGGGTGACGATGAGGTGAGCTCCAGCGAGGGTAGGTGGTCTCCGCAGGAGAATCCCAGGAGGACTTGCTGCCCTGGGGAGAGGGGCACAAGGCTTGTGCTCCCTCAGCCCACGGAAGCAGGAACACCCCATGGGCTGCCTGGAGGCTGCTGCCGCCCGCCAGCTTCTCTTCACACCTGGCCTGCCTCATGGACTGCAGACTTGAGATGAGGTCTCCACACCAGGCGCCCAGTGTTTAGACAAGGGTGGGGCTTTTTTGACACCCGACCCAGGGAAATCTGCCCCTCCACACATTTCCCAGCCTTGGGGAAGAGAGGAGGGACAGTGAAATGCAGCCTCTTCTCTTCCTCACAGCTTCTGAAGTTGCCACTGAGGGTCTTCCACCGATGGAGCCCTTCAGGGTATTAAGAGGTGGACCGCAGAGAAGCTGTCCTTCCTGGTTGCAGGCCTGAAACCGCAGGGACAGCAGGGCTGCAAGGGGGCAACCTTGGTGAGAGTGCAGAGGCTGAGAGGCTCCCCTTGCACTCCTGAGGTCTGGAATGTTATTCTTGTTGCCTGTGTTAGGAAGCTAACGGAGAAGAGGAATTCCCAGTGGGATGATGGGGGCAGGAGTCAGAGGGGCCCCTGGCCCCTTCTCTTCTGCCTGGGGAGCAGCTCCTCTTGGTGAATCTGGTGGGACACCAGAGAAAGGCAAGGATCCCTCTCTGAACAGGCAGGCTTGGCAGTGGTGGCCCAGGCCCTCAGCGGAGGAGGCTGGCTGGATTGCAGGCCTGCCTGAAGCACTCAAAGAATTGGAGCAGGGAGTTTGGCCAAGGGAGCTTGACCAGGTCAAAGAAAGGGGCAGAAAACTCTTGGGGAAAGAGGCGAGCCAATGGGGGGCTGCGAGTGAGAGAGATCCAGAAGAGCCAAAGCACCCAGGCCACCTGCAGACCCTGCCGAGGGACCACCAACTGAGTTCAGGCAAACAGGAGAGGGCAGAAGGGATGGAGAAGAGCTGGTGGAGCAGAGGAAGAGGCAGGTGGAGGTGTGTGGCTGTCATGATCCCTGGATCCCCTGGAAAACATTTGTGGGGCTTCCACTGAGTTCCTGGGACGCATTTGTCACATGAGGGACAGAGATGGAAGAGGAAAACTCTTGGTAAAAGAGACGCCAAGTAAGGCAAGATACAAGCTGAAAGGAGAAAGAATTATGAAAAAAAAAACACATTCAGTCCTCATGTTCTTGTCTCTGGTGGGGTCTGTGACTAATCGAAGATGCCCCGCCCAACTTAATGAAAAGAAGGGCTTGTGAAGGTGATGAATTGCGGGAGAATCCAACTATAAAGGCTTGGGAAGGCAGTGTCATGAAGAACCCCCCCTCCCGGCAACTGGCGGGGCAAAGGCTCCTGTGCCTCGGGAGGACGGGGGGCCAGGGAGAGGCCCCTCCCAGAGGGTCTCCATTGAGAAGGGCCTTTCTTCGGTTTCCCACATTGGATTTTTGACTGCTGGGCGAAAGAGAGGGAGGCATGCTGAATCCATCATAGTCCACCTGGCCTGGGGCTGGGGGGCATCTCAGGAGGGGCTGCTCCAGAGAAGCTGATCCCAGAGCATTAGCAGCTCTCAGTGCTGTGTGAATTGCTGCCTGCACACTTCCCAAGGCCGGAGTGATGACAATTAAGGCACGGAGTGGTGAAAGTCACACCTTTGCAAATGGGGCTCTCTTTCCCACTACCCTCGGCTGGGAGCCTTTGACCCCTTGCCCAGCCCTGCTTGGGGTTGCTTCCCATAGCCGGAGGCAGCATCAGACACTTCCAGCTTCCTTGGCCAGCGTGGGACAAGGCTGCTTTGGGTTCTCCCCACCCCCACTGCCAGGCCCCCTTCAGCCTCCAGCTGCAGAGGAGAGGCAGCCTCCACCCACACCAGTGATGCCGGGTGGATCTGCATAAGGTGGCTGCCAGGCCCGGACTCTACTGCTCTCTGCCCATCTGGGCAGCCGAGACCAAGGCTGGCACTCTGCCTCCCTCTGCCCCCCCTTTACTCCCCCTCAGAGCTGCTGGACCTCGTGGGAGCCCCAGACTGCCCGCCAGACACCCGGAAGAGTGAACAGTTGAGCAGCCTCAGGCCTTGTGGGTGGAAGTGGGAGTCTGGCACAAGGAGCCACAGGGCCTCCAGCTGTCCTGCAGAAGCGTGGTGGCCACGGCATTTGCTGGAGAGGCAGAGATGCTCGGGGGCACCTTGCCTGGCCAGGGCCAAAGGATGCTCCTGACTCCCAAGTCCCGTCAGCATCCAGGCTGTTTGGTCCCCTCTGACTCCTGCTCAGACCTAAAGAACCCCTTCTAGAAGAACCTGACGCTGAGGAAGAAGAAGAGCACATGCCACTCCGAAGGCAGCCGGGTCAGAGGTCCAGTAAGACGTTTGCTTTCTCCACCTATGGCATTCCGGCTCCTGCAGCCTTGACCCCTCTGCAGTTCCTGAGCACATGTGGAGAGCTGGCCTTTCTAGGCATGAGAAGAATTGGTATGGATGCCTATGGAGATTCTGGGTCATCCAGGCCATCGTTGTCTCCAGTGCTTTTTTCAAGGAAGGAACCTGGTCCAATTGCCTTTTGAAGAAAGCACCTTTGGGATAAGAATTGGGAGGTGCCTTGGAGGTGGTCCCAGGGCAGGAATCCCACCTACCACTCTGGAGAAATGGTTGCCCAGTATTTTCTTAAAAACCTCCCACAGCACCAGGAGGCAGGTTGTCCATTACTTGGTAGCTTTGACAGCCAGGAAATTTCTCCACAGTTCAGGTTTGGCCCTCCCTCTATAAAGCTTCCACCTCTTGGTTCTTGTCCCCTCGTGGGGAACGTATCCATACTTTCTTCCTGGGGCATCCCTGGGAAACTGCTCTCCTATCTCCCTGTGTTCCTGTAACTACTATTCGTAGCTACCTTCCAGCCTCCTGACCACCGTTGCTGCTCTTCCCTGCCCCCCTCCCAGTTCCTCGGCAACTTTTCTGTATGGGGCAAGCAGAACTGAATAGAGGATTCCACCCCCACCCCCCTTACATTTCTATGTCGCCTCCTGACAAAGCTCACCACGTGCCTTTAAAGCTTCCCCAGAAGTCCTCTTGACCTGGGTGGCATTGAGAAGATTCAGCAGATAAAGCCAATCCTGGAGCTGGCCTACCTGCCACCTGCCGAGGCACCTGCCTTCCTGTTCCAGGCCCTCCCATGGGAGGAAAGGAGGTTGGCTTGCAAAGCTCGCATTGGGCTGTTTTTCTGGTGCCTCAAGATCAAAGGTTGCTCTTGTTTTTTTTTATTGCTTTTTAACTAAAAAAACAGGAGGGGAAAAAGGGTTGTATGAAGTGGTTGTGTTGTGCAGCTGCTTCTGCCAAGGATGGCCATGAGTGCCCCTCCTCACCTGGGGCGGCTGCTTCTCTTCCAGCTGAGCCAAGCACTGGAGAGGGAGCCAACAGAAGCAACCAGATCGCCCTGCCCTGCCCTGCGTGAGCTTGCTTAACAAAGGGGCTGCCGAGTCTGCCGTTTTCTTGGCAAAGTGATGCCGTGACCTTTCAGGGTCTGTGCTTGGAGAGGTGGAGTCCTGAAGAGGCTGTGCCTGTGTGGAAGAAAGATTCAAACAGTACCATAAACATAGCGGCCAGTTCAGCCAGAGGAGCCTTCAGGAGATCAAACTCTGCATCTGCCACAAATTTAGACAAAGAGAATATTCTGTATAAGGACAGGGTCTTCCTTGTGTGTGCATTCTTCAGAGACCATTGGTGGAGTCCAGTTTTCATCCTTCCCCAAGATTATGGCCATTTGGGCCTTCTGCTCAGCCAGCCCTTTCCCAGCGGCTTCTGCAGGTTTGCCTTCTTTTTAGTGACGCAGTTCTGGTGTTGCACTCTTGTGTTCTGGGTGGTGTAACATTATGAAGCAGGTAGACAAAAGGCAGCACTGGGGACCCTCCTGGGCTGCAGCTGGGACCCTGCCCAGTGAGGCGGCTCTGGTGGTCAGGCACTGAGAGCATCAGTGGACAGGAGGAACCAGGCGAGCCCCCTCCCATTTCATGGGTTCAGATGCTGCAATCATCTTCATGTCCCAGTTGGTTAAAGTAGTTCCATGGTCCCAGGTCCCCACCCAGCGGGGGGGGGTGTCCAGCACCTCCACCAGCACATCCCCCCCCCCAGTGTCATCCCAACCTAAATTCTTCCATTCTTTTTCAGCTTGTGAGGGACTGAATGTTCTTTGGAACAAGTTGGAAACAATAAAACAGGAATTGATCATAGAAACTGACTTTCCCAGCCCAGCAGAGCAACTTAGAATCATAGGGCTGGAAGAGGTCTTCTAGTCCATCTCCCTGTTCAAGGTAGGGGCCTTATGCCGATCAAAGGGCTGTCTGGTCTACTGAAAATCTATTTCCTTGATTGTTCTCACTGACAGCATTTTTTTTACTTTTAGGTTGGATCTTTCCTTAACCAGCTTCCTCTCACTTCCTTGTCCTCCCCCCCCCCCGTGCTTTGGAGAATAAGTCAATCAGCTCCTCTCTGTGGCAGGTGGAGAGAACTGGAAGACAGTTATCATGACACCCCCCCAATTCCTTCCCTTTGATCAGTTAGACACACGCAGCTCCCTCGACTGTTCATCATACGATTTAGCCTCATGCCTCCTAATCATCTTTGCTGCTTTCCTTGGTAAGACCACAGTTGGAATATTGCATTCAGTGTTGGTCACCATGGTATTAAAAAAAACACTGAAACTTTTTCTAGAGTGCAGAGAAAAGCAACAAAGATTAGGGGACTGGAGGCTAAAACAGAACGGTTGCAGGAATTGGGTACGTCTGGTGTACTGAAAAGAAGGACTGGGGGTGACAGTATTGTCATATTTGAGGGACTGCCACAAAGAAGTGGGAGCAGTCCCTTAAATTCTCCTTCAAAGTACCTGAGGGCAGGACAAGAAGTAATGGATGGAAGCTAATCAAAAAAACTAACCTAGAACTAAGGAGAAATTTCTTTTCAATGAGAACAATGAATCTTCTGAAGTTGGGGAGGCTCCATCCACTGAAGGTTTTAAAAAAGAGACCACAGCCATTTGTCTGAAGTAGGATCTCCTGCTTGGGCAGGGGGTTGGACTTGTTCTTTTAATTCTTTATGCACTTTCCAAACTCTCGACATTGTTTTTGTATCATGATCAGAAAACTACGCAGTATCCCAAGTGTGGCCTCACTAGTGCAGTATAAAACTGCTACTATCGCTTCTCATGATCTTGACTATCTGTTATCTGTTGATACAGCCTAGTATTGTATTGACTTTTTGGGCAGCTGCAGCACCATGCTGGCTCATATTTATGGGGTGATCTATTAGGATACTAACATTCTTCTGACACATTGTGGAGCAATGTACCTCCTATTCTATACCTATGCATTTGGTTTGTCCTACCTAAGTACAGGACCTTAATGTATCTCACCATTGAACTGCATCTTATATATAGGACTCAGTGTTCAAGTCTGCCAAGTTCCTTCTGGATCCTGATCCAATCTTCTGGAGTGTAATCTGTTCCCGCCATCTTTTTGTCATCTGCAAATCTGATGAGTTCCCCTTCTGTTCCCTCATCTGTCATCTATGAAGATGTTGAAGAGCTAAGACAGAACCTGGACACCCTGCTGCATACTTTCCTCCATGTATATGTAGTTCCATTGAGGGCTAAATGTTGAGTGTGGTTGGTCAGCCAGTTATAAATCCATCTGGTGGTGATGTTGTCTATCCCACATTTTTGTATCTTATTGAGATGTAAGCTACAGTCTACACTGCTACCTTCATCTTGGCCAAGAGGAAAGAGAAGAGGATGCAAGGTGGACAGACTGTTTGGGTGGCAATAACTGGGAGACTTGAAATAACAGGGTTGATTGTCTTAGAGAAAATCTTATGCTATTGTTAGGAATCGAAAAGGACTTGATGACTCATAATTAGTCACTTAATATAAAGTGCTCTCTCGACTCTGAGATTTGGATTTGGAGACTTTGTGTGAAATTAAACATAGTGTCAATCCCACAGCCAGCATTAATCTTCTTCATAAATGTCACAACCCTGGGGTTCTTGGTTAGAACTAGGCATGTTGGGAGGCACAAGAGAAGTGGAAGAATCCACTTTGGATCTTGCAGGTGGGCTCTGGGAAGGTGGGATAGGCAGAATAATGAATGATTGAAGAAATGTGTGTAGAAAGCTTGGTTACTCCATCCATAGGGTTGTTAGGAGAGCTAAAGCTGAGATTCTCCCTTCATTCACTATTCACCAAGAAGAATGATCAAAAGGCATGGCTGATTAAGAAGGACCAAATAGATGAGAATGGAGTAGAACAGAACAGAACAATAGGGCTGGAAAGGACCTTGGAGGTTTTCTAGTCAAAGGCAGGAGTCCTTATATCATCCTGGAGAAATGATCGTCCAATCTTTTCTTGAAAACTCCTACAATAGAACACCCATAACTCCAGATGGCAAGCTCTTCCAGTTGCTCATTGTCCTCTCAGTCAGGAAATTCCTCTTTACTTCTAGGTAGGATCTTTCTTTGTAAGCTTTCATCCATTACTTCTTGTCCTGCCTTCAGGTGCTTTAGAGAATAAGTCAAGGCCTTCTCTGTGACAGCCCCTCAAGTACTGGAAGTGCTATTCTGTCATGCCCAATGCTTCTGTTGGAAAGGCGAGACATATCTCGTTCCCTTAGCCATCCCTAGGGGTCAGCCTCCAGACCCTTTCTTGTCCCATTATCACCTTTGCTCAGTCCAGTGAGGGACTTCTGTTTGGTGGAGATAGCAGGATATGGACCAGGAGGGCCACTGCCTCCTCTCACCCATCTCCAAATCTAGAACAGACCTTCCTCAGCCCCTCCCTGCTGGATCAGCTCCTCTGAATTAGCCATCTGGGTTTCAACTGGCTATTGTTACAGCTCCCCAGATGTTAGTCCTTCCCTTCTTGCTCCCCACCCCTCCTGAAGCTGCTCAACCCATGAATGTGGAGGCTAAAGGCGGCTGTCGAGACGGACGCTCTTGGGTGCCAAGGATGTGTTGCCCAAAGGATGCTGATGCAGGAGTCATGTGCCCAGCCATTGTTAATACCCACTCCAGACATAGAGTGCTGTGTCAAGGGCTGGCATCAAAAAATCTGCCAAGGCTTGGCACCAGGTCACACTACGATATCTTCCCTTTCCCCTTCTCCAGCAGTGATCTGCACATTCCATTCAAGAGACTCTTTAATTTACAGTGTTGGAGTTACAAAATTATAGAAAGGCATTGCCATGGCCGGAGAGAGTCCTCCGCCCTTGGATGTTGCTCCTCTGGTCAGAACCCCCTGTCCGCAGCAGCACCGGCTGGTGCCCCCTACGAGTTCTCTCTGAACCACTGCAGGACAAGTGGCTTGTGGTCTGCAACCCACTTGATGTTGGCCTTTGTTCTCTCCAGAGCCTGCTCAAGCGCCCGGGTGGCGGAGCCGAAGCCCACATCCGCGTTGTCTGTCTTGAACTTCTTCAGCTGTCGGCCAGTCAGAGAGAGAAGAAAGAAGCATGTTTCCCAAGTGTGCTGGATCAGATCAGCACCCCCCCCCCCAAGTGTTCAAAGGGACTCCCCACTGGCACCCTTCCTTCACATCTCTCCCCCATCACATTCTCCCCTCTGCACCAGGATCGGGCAGGAAGAAGGGCTTCTGGGAACAAGCTCAGGAACTCACCCAGCAACCATTTTGAAAAACCCTAGCGAGATAAAGAGCTGCCCAATGCTCCCGTTGCCAGCCAGGGAGGCAGCAGCACCTTTAGGAGATGCCTTTGCCTGGTTCTCTGGCATCCAGTACTTTCCTCACTGGGTAGATACATAAAATGAGGACTTGCTGCTCCTAAAAGGTGGCTGTCGCTCCCCATGAACCCTCCCCAAACCTCAAAAGCCTCACCTGTTCAAGTTCAAGTGG
This sequence comes from Thamnophis sirtalis, assembly GCF_051295495.1. NCBI lineage: Eukaryota > Metazoa > Chordata > Lepidosauria > Squamata > Natricidae > Thamnophis > Thamnophis sirtalis. The sequence continues at coordinate 23,308,937 of NW_028261382.1, forward strand.
AGATGAAAATCTCTGGGTCACTGACTGGATGAGGCTGGAGAAAGAGAAGGAGCTTCCCCCAAACCTGGGACAGAAGATGGGCGAATGAGTGGCTGGTCTCCCATCACCCAGCCCTTGGGGAGGGGGGGAGAGGGCACACTCACTGCTGGAATAGGGTCCTCCAGTTCACGCGCACAAAATCCCAGGCCAGAGGCTGCCCCACTATATTGCTGGCAATGCTGTTGATGGTGGAGGTGGCGTCCTGGCGGCGGATCAAGGTGGAGTTCAGAGTGTATTGAAGGTACCTGCGAGAGATAAATGGGCAGCTCCAGGAATGTGTGCCCCCTCCCCAAACAGCTGCAGCCCAGGCTTCCCTTTTTTAGGCAATGGCACAATTGTGGCGATGGACGGGGCCACAAAGATCTTCTGATCCAGCCCTCTGCTCAGTGCAGGGAAACCATCCCTGAGTGGTGGCTGTCCAGCCTCTTCTCAAAATCCTCCAGAGGGAAATGCCCACCTCCAAAGGGAGAGGCCACTACTGGGCAGCTGTTCCAAGCAGGAAGCTCTCCTTCCCTTCAAATGCAGCTCTTTACCTGAGATCCCCCACCTGCCCTTGTCTGAGAGCCAGGGGTCGGCTGGGGGATGCCTGAATTGTGCCCCAGGGCTAAAAAGGAATCCTGGTGGTCTCCCCACTTGTCTCCGGCAATCGGGTGAAGCCCGGTGAGCTGCCACCCCCCACCCTGGGCAGAGATCAGCTTACCTGTGAAGGATCCAAGGGGTCTTGCTGCAGGTCAGGGCCGAGCGCAGCTTGTCGGCCTCCGAGATCACCTGGGCCTTCTGAAACATCTCCCAGGCGAAGTCCCAGGCCTCCAGGCCTCCTGTGCTGATGGCGCTGCAGTAGATGGCGGAGCGCAGATTGGGCGGGATCCTGAAAGCGAGACCGTTACTGAGAGGCGCCTCGGGCAGAGAGGGGGGAGGGAGGAGAAACTGGGGCAGGTGCAGGAAGGAGTTTCACTGGGAATGAGGTCCAGCATGTCTAGAGGGCTGTCTGGGGAAAATGGGGTGAGGTTTTGTGAAATGGGCAGGGTGTGTGGATCCCAGCCATTAACCATCCCCAAGATGGCGGCAACCGAGGCTCCCTTTGGCCTAAAAGAACAGATGCCCACTGCCACCAGCAGGGACAGAGGCAGCTGTGCCAGAGGCTAAAAGTGCCCTACTCAGAAAAAGCAGTTTCCTCGACTGGGGTGTGTGTGTCTCCTGACCAAGAAAACTCAGTGGCCGATGCCTTTCAAGATCAGTTTGCCCTTCTTGCAAAGAGGGGGGGGGCTTTGTGCCCATCCCAAATCCACGCCATCCTGGGAATTAAAAAATCTCGTCTCTAGCTCTGCTGTAGCCCAGGTGTGATGCTTTCTTGGTATTGGTATTTAAGTGCCCTTTGATGAATAAATAATTAAATATGAAAGTTGTTAGGCTCTGTCCTCTGAGTGCAGCGTAGGGCTCTCAAATAAATGTTGATGCCGCTTTACATAAAATGGTTGGGCTGCATTCATACGTATATGTAAAAATTAGTAATTTCACAACAATTAAAATTAAAGTCAAAACAGTAACATCATTTTAATTTAATTGTTATTGTTAAATTATAAATAACAATTTTGAATTGTTTTGTTAAGTTAAAGCAATAATATCTTTCCTCCTGTAAAGCAGTAAAATGTTGCATTGCTATGGCTGCAGGTTACTGCTTGGTTGTTGTCCCACACAACTGGATTGTGCTGTACACTGCCTGTACATCCCAACGAGTGTGGAGAAATGCAGCCGCAAGCAAGGTAGCAAGGCGGGTGGGTGGCTGGGTCCTGTGGAGCCCCCAGCAGGGTTTGGGCTCCAGAAACAATGTGAGCTGCTGTGGCTGGAAGATGCCGGCTGCAATGGCCGGAAACAGAGGGAGGGCAGGCAAGGCAGGGATCAGCCAAGGCCAGGACCCCCAACCCCAGGCCTGCCTGGCTTTCTGCCAACTGATAGACGCACGGAGAGCTCTTCGACAGAGAAATGCTGAAGGAAAAGCCACCCATGCTGGGTCCTTCCAGGAAACACCTGGCTGGTTTGGCTGACTACCATCTCCAATGCAAGAAGGCCCAAGAGGACTAGCGTCCTTGAGGGGATACTAGTCAGTAGGGAAGACTGTTAGGGGAACCGAAGGGAGAGGAAAATTGGGTCCCAGAGCTTTGGTTCCTGTGTGGACTGGTGCCTTGGACTTTCCTCAGGAATAGCAAATGGGAACAGATCATGTGAAGAGCGTGGTAGGGATTTCTAAAGGTATCCTGCAAACGGTTCTAACCTAGGGCAGCAGAAGAGGCAAAGGTGGCTACGTAAAAAGACCTGGAAATATACAAAGGCTGGGAAGATGGACGGGGCAAGGGTGGAGGAAGATAAGGGCCAGCACTAGAACCAATGTTGGAGAAACTGAAGCTCAGGACAAGGGGGGCAAAATGTGAGGACAACCAAATGTGTTCTTGTGAATACAGAAATCCCTTGGCTTCCTAGAGTTGGGTCAAGTGGACCTTGGATGGAATGGGCAAAGTCTAGCTGGGCGTTTTGGGGTTCACCCACAAAGCCTCCTTGCCTGAGCTTGGCATCGACGGGGGAGAGATTTCACAGTGGCACCTCCATCCGAGGGTCAGCCTGCTGCTGAATGGAGATGACCCAGGAAGCGAGGGAAGGAAATCCCCTGTGGAAGCCTCCGGGTCCCCCAAGAAGGCCTGTCTGCTTTCACCTGCCCCCACGATCTGGCCATGGGGGTCTCCTACTTCCAGACTGACTACCAATAGAACAAACTTTCCTCAGGCTGGGTGGGAGTGGGGCTGACTCTCCAAACCCCAAAGGTCTTCTGTCCCAGATGTGGAGGGGGGGCTGCTCTCTGGCCGAGGAGAGGAGACATTGGCGGTGGGGGCTATTCAGCCAAGAGGCAAAGCCAAAGGTCTAACGAGGCTAAGCCCGAGAAGTAGGGCGGGGCCTCTGCTCTGGCCCAGCATCCAAAGGGAAAAGGTGGGCAGAGGCACATGCCCCCCCACCGTGGGGCTGCCCCTCTTGGGGAGCCGGGCAAGACCAGGGAGTTAAGAGGGCTTAAAGGCCGCTTACTCTCCCACACTGAGCAGGAGGGACTGGAGAAAGGACGGCCTGCCCAGAAAGCAGCTCCACTCCCCCCCCTCTGGGCTTCCCATGCTCACCCCCCCCCCGGGGCCAGCCACTCTCTCACCTGTTGATGCTGGGGTTGGCTTTCCAGTCCTTAAACCAGGAGGAGGCCAGCTCATTGCACTTAGGGACGCCATAGGAGCAGGCAGTGCGGATGGCCAGGATCTGGTTATACCTGGATGAGGGGAGAAGACAGGGATCTGAATTCAGGGGCAGTGACCCTCTCCCCCCTTTCTCTTGCCATGCACAGACAAGCCCCCTCCCCCTTCCTCCTCATCCATGGAGACTCACTGGTCCATCAAGCCCTCTGGGATTTGGGTCCAGTTGCGAGTGAGGTTCTGGAAGTGGTCAAACAAGGGAATGATCTGCTTCCGGATGTATTTCTGAACAGGGAGAGAAAGGCCTGAGTAGGGACAGTGGGAGAGCAGCCCTTTCGCCCCCACCCAGGATCTCCTCTGTTGGAAGGACGGGCCGAGACTGGCTGGAGCTCAAACCTCCATCGGCTCGTAGACTTCGCTGCGGTCAAACATGAGGCGGAAGTAGTCCAGGTTGTTCAGGGCCGTGTCCCAAGGCAGGTACTCCCTCTCCTGGGCCAGGTAGCGGGTGGTGTTCAGGGCCAGGTCGCTGCCCACATGCTTGGCTCTGAAAGAGCAGCAGAGGGGCTGGCTATGGGGCTGGCCTCTGCTCTGCCTCAAGGCTTAGCCCAGAAGAGGCGCCCCTGGGTGGGTGCAGTAGCCTCCCACCGAGAGGGCCCCTGGGACTCCTGTCCTGGAAAGCCCCCCTGTCAGATGGGAACAGTTCAGCCTAGCGGGATCTCCTAGGCAGAGGGAGGATTGTAATTCTGCTCCCCAGCAGCAGGGGGAGATAAAGGGAGTCTCACCTGGCCAGGTTGAAAGCATCATCGATGATCTGAGCACGATTTAGAATGGGGATCATCTGCAAAAGAACAGAGCAGTCAGAGAAACTGAATCGAGAGTAGCAAAACCAGGCGGTGGGCAAGAGGAGAATCCCGGAAGCTCACATCCTGCCTGGAGGCCGTTGCCAGCTGCAGCTGTGTCGGCAGAGGGCTCCCTCTACTGAGAGAGTGTTGGAGGGAGAGCCTCTCATCCACAAATGGAGAACGAGAGCCAAAGCATCCGAAAGGCTCTTCTGGAGAAGCTGGCTGGGGGTGTTTGGGAGGCACATAGGAAGGGCAAACGGATGCTGTGGGACCCAGGAGGAGGAATGGCTCCGGGGGTGGGGTGGGGAAAGGAAGCGGCTCCCTGCTTTCCCACTTCCTCTCTCTTGGAGGTCTTCCCCGACCCTGGAGGCAGCAGGAGCGGCTACTTCAGCATAGCCATTTCTGGGACAGCCTTTGATAGCCTACCTGAAGGTCTTCATTCAGCTGATTCATGAGCCTCTCCCAGTTTTCCAAATCGTAGTTTACCCGGAAATAGCCCGTGACATTAACATTGAGAAGCAGCCACTTGGCAGGGTCAGCAGAAGTCGAAAAGTTGGCATTTTCAGCTGCAAAAGAGGAAGAGAAGTTGTCCCTCTCTACTGCAAGAGCCGCCCTGCTCCTCTTCAGGGGCGACAGGGAAATCTTAGACATTTTGAATGGTTTCAAACATACAACACTGATGACTTGTGCCAAATTCCATTTTGAAGATCAGGAGGAGAAGAGGAGGAGGAGCCACCAGGTTCCCTCCCCCCCCCAGCAACAAGGGAGGCCATCTCCTCGCTACCGACTGGCAGCAGATCAAGCCAGGGCAGGCTAGGTGGGCACAACCTTCACCATCTTGGCCAGCTAGCAGAAGCTGCCTGGACAGCCTTAAGCCAACTCCATCCAATCTCCTAACCCTCTAAGCACAATCTTGCAACTCTGTGGAACAACCAAGGCAGTAGAAATGAATCATACCTGAAATATTTCTGAGCCAGTACATCTCTGCCTCCTTTCCTTTGCTCAGCCAGGAGACCGGAACAATCCAGTTGTAACTGCAGGAAACAGGTTGTCAGTTAAGCAGCTTCTATCCTCTCTTGTTCTTCCCCTTGCCTCAACCTGGTCCTCTTCATTCTTGGACTGGATAAGCCTCGTCTCCCCAACAGCAGGATGTGGCCCCCATAGCCCCGGGGATGTCCTCCCCCTCTCTGCCTCTGGACAAGGCTCTTTCCATGCAGAGATCTGACCTCCCCACAGAGGCTCAAAGCTCCTGACTTACTTGAACGGTGAGGGTCGCTCAACTGGACTTTCTGGGTCCAGCAGAAAATGTTTCTGGGTGATGGTGCCTGTAGTGGTATTAACTGTGAGAACCGGGAAGCCCATCTGCAAGGTCCAGCGGTCCATGATAGCCTTGACAGAGTCTGGGAGACTCATGTTCTTCTTGTACACCACCTGTCCCAGAAGCATCAAAGATACTCAACTTGAGAAGGTGGCTCTTGGCTCTGGTATTCCCAAATGCCTAGTCTCAAGATTTGGACTTCGTGGCAGGAATTGCATGCCAGGCAATTGATTGAGGCCAACTGCCTTTGAAATATAGCTCCTCTCTCTTATCCACGGACCTGTCTCTTCCTTGGCTGGGCTGGTGGTTGGCAACATGGGCACGGGCCCACAGAAGGAAAGATGAGATGGTTCCCACTGGAGTTGGGCAGACACAACAGCCTGCAACTTCAGAGGAACAATTTGAGTAAGATGGAGTACCAAAGGTTGAGAACCAAGGCAGTTGAACTTCCCACTCATCACATGCTTGGGACCTGGTGTTCCTGTTACTTTTAGCATGAACTTTGCACTGTAGCCTTCAAAAGAAAGCATTGTAAGGCAGTAGGACCAAGAAGACAGCCAGATGCCTTCACAGCTGTCTTGGCTTCCTGGTGAGTTTGGATTTGGGGATGGGTTGCTAAGAGTGGGCATGCAGGAGCTCTGAAGGAAGAGAGAGTGGCTTTAGATAGGGAAATGTCAGATGGACTTCCAACCAGAGGACACAGGAGGACACCCTCAAGGGGGGGGAGGTTGCTGGAATTGACCTTTCACACGTATGGAAAGGAGGGCTGGGGGAGGCAAGAGGCCACTCGGGACATTGCTGGTAGCCATAGCTGTCTCCATCAGGTCCCTAGAGGCAGAGGCTGAGGGGTTGGTTGGCCTGGTTGGGCGCTTGGGGGAGAGGATTCATTTCTAAAGCTGCTCATGGCATCACAAAGGAGGATCACATCGGCTAGAAAGACGTCCTTCCATCTCTGGGATTCAGAAATTCTATGGAAGCAGCTAGAACAGGCTGCAAAACCTACCATCTGCAGTTGTTCCCAGAGGTCATCACAGACCGTGTTTCCATATTGGTAGGTCTCAAAGTAGGACTGTGGAGAGAGGAGAGCCAGGTGAGCACAATTCCCAGACTCAGCAAAGCTCCAGGTGCCTTTTGCATGGGTGTGTGGGTGTGGGTGGGTGTGCATGTGCGCACATTGATGGCAATTCCCTCGGCAGCTGCTGATTTCCCTCTGCCACATTCAAGACTGGGAGGGGCAAGGAGGAGCCCAGCCAGAAGCCACCACAGGGCCCCACCCAGATCTTGGGGCTAAGTTATCTAGTAGACGGAAGGTCAGCAGCCCCAGAACCTGAGGGCACGAAGATGGAGGAAAATGTCAGCTTGGAGAGGGGCACAGAGGTGTCGTATCCCTACAAGTCACCACTCAAAACCCCCAGTAAAATGAGTAAGATTTTACACAAGTTGGAGCTGCTGCTGGCCCAGGGACAAAGCCGCCTGCCTGTCTCCAGGGGTCAGAGGGACACGGGAAAGGCTGTTTGCTCATCCCACCAAAGGGCCTTTTGGTTTCCGTTGGTTGTTCACCAGCGTGGCAAACTGAGGTTGTTCTGAGCCTGGCCTTTCCCCAAGGGGCTGCCTGGATCTGTGTGAGATCTGCTCTTTTACACACGCATCTCTCCCCCCGACCCTGCAAACTACACAGCAGAGGTGGCCTTCAGCAGGTTCTGAGCAGTTCTGGAGAATCCATAGCAGAAATTTTGAGTAGTTCAAAGAACCGGCAAATACCATCTCTGGCTGGCCCCGCCCCCATCTATTCTCTGCCTCCCGAGTCCCAGCTGATCAGGAGGAAATGGGGATCTTGCAGTTTCTTTCCCCTGCCATGTCCACCAAGCCACGCCCACCAAGCCACGCCCAGAGAACCGGTAGTAAAAAAAATTGAATCCCACCCCTGCGGCACAGCCGTACATACGTCCTGGGGTGTATATGTGTGTGTCACATTTTTAGCTTGTGCCCCAGTCAGGGAGGTGAGGTGAAGGCAGCCCCTTACCTGCAGCCCTTCTCCGAACACGGACTCGGTGAGGAATTCGGACAGCATTCGGATCACAGACGCCCCCTGCAGGCAGAAAAGAAGCTGCAATGAGGCAAGCACAGCCCCCTCCCTCTTCCTACTCCCCCCTCTTTTGTTCCTCCAGAGGAGGATCTTGCACAAGAGGGCCGTGCAGGGAGGGCATGGACCAGACCTGGTCCCAGACTTATTGTGGGCAGCCCTGGGGATCGTCTGAGGAAGAATACAGCAAATCCCTCTTTAGTTCTCCAAAGCCCACATTACACAGCTGTGAGGAGGCTCAGTAAACAGATACTGAATTCACAGACTAACAGAAGGGACCTTGGAGGTCTTCTAGTCCAGCCCCCTGCTCAAACAGGAGAACTTGATACCATTCTGGATAAATGGCTGTCCAGTCTCTTTTTAAAAACCTCCAGTGATGGAGCACCCACAATTTCTGGAGGAAGATTAATTGTTCTCACTGACAGGAAATTCCTCCTTAGTTCTAGGTTGGATCTTCCTTAGTAAGTTTCCATTCAGTACTTCTTGTCCTTCAGTCCGTCAAATATGGGAAGATTGCTATCAATGTGCTCTTTAGCCCTTCTCTTTTTTAGACTAGATATGCCCAGTTTTTGCAACCATTCATCGCACATTTTAGCCTTCAGCCCACTAGTCGTCTTTGTTGCTCTTCTCTGCACTGTTTCTAGAATCTCAAGATCTTTTTTGTATCGTGGGTGACCAAAAGTGGATGCAATATTACCAGTGTGGTCTTCCCAAGGCATTATGAAGTGGTACTGAAACATTGAATGATCTTGATTCAATGCAGCCTGGACTGTGTTGGCTTTTTTGGCAGCTGCAGCACACTGCTGGCTCATATTTAAATGGTTGTCCTAGGACTCCAATATCCCTTTCACAGTTACTGCTGTTAAGCCAGATGCCACCTATTCTGTAGTTGTGCAAGTGTGTTTGTGTAAGTAAGTGTAAAATCTTATCACTGAATAGCATTTTGTTTTATAGGGCCCAAGGTTCAAGTCTGTCAAGATCCTTCTAAAGTGTTAGCTATTCCCCCAGGCTTGGTATGGCCTGCAAATTTGATGAATTCCTCTTCTAACCCCCCATCTAAATCATTTATGAAGATATTGATGAGAACAGGGTCCAAGGCAGAGCCTTGAGGTACCCCACTGTATGCTTCCCTCCATGTAGATGCAGTCCCTACATGCTGAGTGTGGTTGATCAGGCAATTGAAAATGGCTCTGGTGGTGATCCACCTCTGAATCCACCCATTCCAGACAAGAGAAGGGACTTTCAAAAGAAGGTGCGGGAAAGATAGAAGTTCTCCTTCTCTTCTGTCCTTTTCAACATCCCACATTTTTCTAGCTTACAAAGAAGTAGGTTGCGGTCTATTTTCTCAAGTGCCTTACTGAAATCCAAGTACACTATGTCTGCAGCATTTCACTGGTCCACTAATTTAGTCACTTTGTCAAAAAATGAGATAAGGTTTCTTTGGCATGATCTGTTTTGACAAATCCCTGTTGGCTCTTGGTTATAACTTTACTTTTAGGTGTTTCTAGAAAGCTGCATTGCCTTTCAAAAGATGGGCCACTTTCATTATATTTCTTGATACAAGCTTACTTTTACCAGCACTCCTGGGCCATTCCAATTTGGGCCATTTGGAAAATAAATGGATCCTGAATAAGAATCCTGAACTTGTAGAGCAAAACATGAACTCTTCTGGGATGGGCTTTTATGTCAAAGCCTTCAAGGGCTCTGCTCCTGCTTGAAGGGTTCAAGCAACCTTGGAGCAAGGAGGGAGGGGCAGTGCTCCTACTGGTACAACCTGTCCAAGGTTGATCAGTTTCTTTATTTTGATTTTAAATGCCAGTCCCCCTCCCAACCTGCCCCCCCCCTCTCTCTCACACACACACACTTTTACTTGGCCCTGCATTTTAGCTTTTCTCCACCTGGTGGGACGCATCTGCAGGTTGAAGACAGTTCACTCTTCTTGCTGTGGGATGGATTTTCCTGCTCCTGGCATTTGCATGCATTTGCCCAGAATCCCCTCTGGGGTGAAGGCAGCCCAGCAAAGCCGATAACAAATCCCTCCTGCTCTCAAAGTCAGGCAAGGTTTCACCAAGCCCCCTCCTCACCTTACTGTAGGAAATGGCGTCAAAGACTTCACTGATCTGAGCTGGAGTGTTGATTTCATCTGCAGGGCTGGAGAGGGGGTGTGAGGAAGCCAGGGCATCGATGGCCATCACACGGTAGACATCGTTTGGTACAATCAGGTCTTTCTGAAAAAGAAAGCCTTAAACTCAGATCTGGCCCCTAGTCCTCCTTCCACCCAAGGCCACAGTGGGCAGCAACCTTATTGACACCCGTGGGCCTAGAGTTGGAAGGGCAGGAGGTGGAAGTTCTCCTAGATCTACCACAGGGACCTCGGATCCAGCAGGAATCTGTGAAGCCTTCCTAGCAGGATCATCTTTGTCCCAGGAGAAGTCCTTTCTCTCCAGAACCAGGAAAGGCACATCTAGAGGAGTTTTCTCAGCCTTTCAGAGACTTGGGTTGGATGCACCAAACACCCTCAGCCGTGTCAGTTAAAGACCTAGTGCTGCCTTCAGACAACCTGCTTACCCTGGGAGAAGAGAAGAGCTAACCAGTGCATGAATTTGGCTAGTTTGTGATTTAGTGGACTCTATTAAACCAGGAAACGGGTTAAATGAGTGGATTCAGGAATTATGTTACCCGTTGCATGTAAACTCTGCTTTGTGAAAGGACTGCTGCCCAGGAATCTTGGCAGTGGATGAAGTGGGCAACCATTGCAGCCTCCGGATTCTTCCTACATCTGGATTCCCTTTCCAGGACTGGCTGTTTTTCTGCTGCTCGGCTCAGCCTTCCTCCTGACAATTCGGCCTCCCACAGATGCGCCACTTGATTTGCCTCATTCAGAACGCGGTCAGCTCTTGGCTCCAGATTCTGCTGGGCTCTTCCCAGAGCTACTGGGGCAGCCGGACTCCAAGCACAGCTACCCACTTAGCCAACCCGGAACTCGCCCTGGCCAACTCTCTCTTCTGCAGGGGCTGGGGGTATCCCACCCTCCACTGGCACCTTTGGGCTGGTCGAGACCAGGAGAAACTTGGTGGTTAGTGTGAGTTTGGGAAAAGCCGCTCTCCTATTGTACTGCACTGCTCCAGCCTTGGCCAATCAGGGCTGCCTTCCCATCCCCATCCAGCACCCCACCCTACTTACAATATTCCATGTGGGCTCAGCTTCATTTGCACCCAAATATTCCACGTAGGATGCAAAGCCCTCGTTGAGCCACAGCTCATTCCACCATTCCAGGGTTACCAGGTTTCCAAACCACTGTTGGGAGGAAGGAGGTTAGTCCCGTAAACACTTTTTCTAGGTATGTGAGGGGATAGCATGAGGGTGCCAGGGGTTTAGCCAGAGTGGATTACGCAGAGGATCTCTTGCATGCCCTCCACGTTGGTAGGGATTCAGGGCTCCAGAAGTGCAATCTAGAACATACCTGGTGGGCAACTTCATGAGCAATCACTGTCACAATCCGTTCCTTGTTGCCAATGGAAGAGAATTCGGGGTCAAAGAGTAGCGCACTCTCACGGTATGTGATAAGCCCCCAATTCTCCATGGCTCCAGCGTTGAAATCCGGAAGGGCGACTTGGTCTGGGAAGAGAAGTGCCTCCTGTTAACTGAACCAACCCCCCCCCCCCAGGACTCCCTGTCCAACCTTGAGCCGCCCTCGCTGATCTAAGCATCTTTTCCCCCACTCAAAGCATCTACCGCTCTGGCAGGGGCAGCGGGGAGCTCACTGTGCTAAGCTGCCAAGAGTGATCCAGGCTCCCTGTGAATGCTGAGTGCAAGAATTGGGGGGAGATGAAGCAGATGGGGAGGGTCAGGCCCACAGGACACCCCTCATGACTGAAGGCTACACAGGTCTCCCCACCCCACCCCCGCCCAGAGTCCAGGCTCCCATCTGTGACTCAGCCCTACCTACCTAATCTCTTCAGGGGATAAGGCACGTGGTACTTCTTTTCGAAGAAGCTGAGAATGGGCCAGGTGGCATTGAGGGCGTAGTCCCCCTGGCCCTCCCGGATCGACTTGGGACGGCCCCAGATGTTGAGCTGAAAGAGGAGCCAAGAGCGCTCAGGCAAGGGCCCCCTCCCAGGCAGGGCAACCCAGAGGAGGCCCCTGGGATGGGCAGTGGGTCCCCCGAGAGAGCAGGCCTACCTGGGTGTTATTGGGCACAGCAGAGACATTCTCAAACTCGCTGACAATAAAAGCAAGCAAGTAGGTAGACATCTTGAGTGTGGGTTCAAATTCAGTCCGCATCCAGATTTCTCCATCTGACATTACTTTCTCTGTCTCTGGAAGAGGAGGCCGAGAAGGAAGGGGTGAGCTTGGCCCCCTTGCCTGACCCTCCTCCCCAGGTGAGAGGGTTCTCTCTCCCCAAGCACAAGTTCCCGAAGGAGGGCACCCTTCCCTTTTGGCCCTTTGGCCTGGCCATCCTTTTGGGCAGAAGGCCCCCGACCCCTTTTCACTCCCTCGCAGAGCCAACTGACAGGCTGGGGAGCTCGGGGGGTGTGTGTGTTTTACATGCCCTGAGTAAAAGCAGAGGAATCCTCCCCTTTGGAGGCAGAAGGGGGATTTTCCCTGCCACTAAATGCAGCCAAAACATTGCATTGCTGCCATTGTTGCACAATGTGTCCCATGGGGAGGGGAGGGGGCAGCTTTGAGCCGAAGGAGCCTTGAAAGGTTGTGGGTGTCTTCTGCTCTTTCTGACTCACAGCCATCAGGGAGCAAATTGCCTATTTAAAGTGACAGTCATCACAAATATGGGTGCCCCCTCCCTCCTCTCAGACCCCTCCCTTTCCCCCCCGCTTGTTTTTGCCTTGGGAAACACAAGTGGGTGGATGCATCTCCCACCAGACTCATTTCAGCCCGAGGAGTCCCGCCCCCCCCCCAACATCTTCCGTGGCAGCAGCAGCAGCCTTTGCCGCCACCCAGCTACTGCTAAAGCCTGGCCTTAAGGAGTCCCTCCCCATTTCTAGTGGCCCCAAAATCATTTTTCCACACCCTCGGACAGCCCCCTAAAGGACCTTTGTCCTGCTGAGTCAGTCACCTGGCACCACCTCCCCAGCCCCATTCCTGCCCCCCCCCCCCGCTTGTCTCCGGTTCAGCCTCCGGTTTCCACAGAGGGAAGTCTTGCCAGCCTCTTAGACGAGCCCAAGCGCGAGAGCAGTGCAAGTCCTCTTCACTGCCCACTGCCCTTCTTCTGCCCTCCCACTCCCCACGCCAGGCACTTACTGTTAACAGGCATGTTGGAGAGGGCCGTATAGGCAGGCGGGTGAAGCAGCGTGATGGTGAAGACGGCCTTCATGGCTGGCTCATCAAAGCAAGGAAAAGCCTTGCGGGCATCAGCAGCCTGCATCTGGGTTGTAGCCACCAGCCTGGAGAAAGACAGATACCAGATGGTCAGTCAGGATGCCCAGGACCCTTTCTATCAACCGGGCCTGCTCTTCCTGCTCCATCTGGGACTCTCAAGGGGTCGCAGATACAACCCCAGGATAAGGTCCGTTTGCGGAGCAGACTTCCCAGTCCAGGTGTGGGACAGGCATGGTGGCATCTAGGAGGATTTGCTGCTTCTGCTCCACCCACAGGTTCTCCCTTTGGCTCATTACTATTTCTCAGAGGTAACATTTCCTGACACACAAGCGGGGGAGGGACTCAGTTCGCGGTGGGTCTGCTGCTCCCAGGGCATCAGCTTCTTCCTAGGAAGGTGCAGCTGGGCCTCCAATCCCGCTCCCAGCCCAAGGCCCGAAAATTGCCACGGCTGCCATGTTACAAAACCCACTAATGGAAGAGATCTCTGTGGGTCCTCTTCCTGTCCCCATGATTCCCCCCCCCCACCTCTGTCCTTTCCACCTACTTGTCTACTCCATCTTCTGTATATACGCTGCGGTAGAAGCCAGCCAGATCATCTGCCAGTTCCCCAGTGAACTCAGCATGCAGCTGATAGGTCTCATTCTGCAGGAGCTTCTCCTTGAGTTTCACCACCAGGTACTCTGTCTTCTCCACTAGCCAAGTTCTTTCAATGGGAGGTGCGGCAACATTAACTCCTCTCAGGGATGCAAGGAATGTCTCCTGCAGAGTGTAATTCAGCTTTTTGCTGTGGATGAGTATGAGGTCCGTAGGCTGCTTGCACTGGAACTCCACTGTGCTCTTGCCTTTGAAAATGTAGAAGTTTGGTCTGAGCTCTGTCAGAAAAGGCTGCAGAGAGACAGTGTAAAACGTGGGCATCAAAGTTTTGGGCAACCGCATGTGGTCCCAAGGCTCCAAAGGCTTGGTTGGGATAGTGCTGTTGGCGCCAGCCGTGGTAGCTTGGATGGTGCTGGTCGTGGTACCTCTAGGGGTGCTGGCCGTTGTACCTCTGGTGGTGCTGGTCATGGTAGCTTGGAGAGTGCTGGTTACAGTAGTGCCAGCCGTGAGGGTGGTGCTTGGGCCCTGGTTGCCGAGCGCATTGTCTGCCCGCTGCTTCTCCTGGGTGTAGACAACCGAGAGGGCAATGATGGTGGCCACAGCCCCCAGGCCAAGGACAATGCCTACAATCCCCAAAGACTTGCTGATGAAGAATCCTTTGGCCATGGCTGAGGAGAGGCCAAAGAGGAACTCGCACACAAAGGGATCTGCTTAGATGCTGTTGGTCCTTTATATATGTATGGCCTCTGGGGAATTATTAGTGTGATTGATGAAACATGTCAATGATTAAGCCGAGAATGGTGGGCAAAGGTCACTTCTGCTCTGGGGCCATCTTCTCTTATCTTGGGAGAGAGTTAATGGAGAACTGGATGCACCTCGATTTGGTTCCTGTGGAGATAATCAACCCCAGTTTCAAAGGACTCTCAGGGCAACATGGCCAGCTGCCTCCCACCTGCAGTTGCTTTTGGCCAAGTCCCCCGAGGGGCAGGCTGGGGATTCAGGAGGAACTGCTGGCCCTGCGAGTACAGGGTGGACTGGAGATCCAAGCCCAGCTGGTGCACCCACTACTAGGTGTAGAAGGCAGATCTGGAATTTTCCTCGCCAGCCCCTGGAGGTCCTCCAAGACCTTTTTGTCCCCTTTCTCATTATCATTTTCATTTGTTTAAAAAGTATAGGGCCTTTTCTTAAAATATTGTATTAATGTTAATAAATCAATGGTTTTCAACCTTTCCTTCACCACGGACACCCTTTAAATATCTTTTGCGGCCACGGATCATGGTCATGGGCCCCTAAGACTTAAGTTTTAAATCATTACATTTCTTCAAGCCTTTGTGGACCCCCTAGGATGACATTGTGGACCACAGACTGCAAGTCGTGAACCCCTGGTTTACATGATTCAATAAATAAATACAGCACTTAACACTAGCAGACTTATATACCATTTTACAGTGCTTCGCAGCCCTCTCTAAGCAGCTTACAGAGTCAGCCTCTTGCCCCCTGCAATCTGGGTCTTCATTTTACTAACGTCGGAAGGATGGAAGGCTGAGTCAACCTTGAGCCCCATCAGGATCAAACTCCTGGCAAAGGGCAGTCAGCCTGCAGTATTGCATTCTAACCACTGCGCCACCATGGCTCATTCTATGAATACATAATTTTTAAAAATATTGCAAATATCAATAAATATAACCCCTACAAACAAAAGCTCTTTTGGGGTCTTCCATAATTTTTAAAAGTGAGACATGGTTCTCCCAAGCAGAACATTTAAGAAATATTGTCCTAGGCGAACATCTCAGCTGGAAACTTAGAAACAATTAGCATTTTCTGTTCCAACCTTTAAAGGTGAGATTTTCCACCTGCTCATACACAGAGTGTGTACAAGTGCCAAATCCGGTATGGGTTGGAAGCTGGAGAACATGATTCGGTTCAGTCCAGGCCAGACAGTCTCTGGGTCTGGACTTCAGGAAGGAAATCTTCTGCTAGCTGGCTTATTCCATTGTTTTCCATCAGCCAAATGGCATCCAGCAGCTGCCTTTACCTTCCCGGGGGTTTTTCCCCCTGGTGAGCTGAGGTGCCCTCCACCCTCGTTGCCAACTGATTATGCAGCCAGAATTGTCTCTGGCTACAGACGCTGCCAAAGGATGCAGAATGTAGTCAGAAAATCAGGTTGAGCTGCAGGAAAATACCTGCCCATCATAGCACAGCAGCAGGAACTGGTGTAGGACTCTCGTCCCTCTAGCAACTCTCCCTATTCGGTCATCATCCATTTCTTTAGAACATTTATAGGGCTGCTCAACTCACAACGATTCCAGCTGGCTTACCAACATAAAAGCCCACACAGAAAACCCAAGAACCCCTCTTCCCAGTGATAACAATCAAGCAAGACCCTTGATGGCCTCTACATCACCCTGGTCCTTTTGCCAAAAGCACTAAAACCTGGTTCAATGAACGTGGGATTACTGTGCTTGATTGGCATCTCCATTCTTCCTCCATACTCTGGGTCTTTGGTTTCCAAATGAGATGCAAAAGTTGCTCTCATCAGAAAAGAGGACTTTGGACCACTGAGCAACAGGACTTTGGACCACTGTGCTTCATTAAGACCAGGGTCAACGGAGCTGTCTACCAGGAGATTTTGGAGCACTTCATGCTTCATGCACCTTCTGCAGACGAGCTTTATGGGGATGCTGACTTCATTTTCCAGCTGCCCACACTGCCAAAAGCACCAAAACCTGGTTCAATGACTGTGGAATTACTGTGCTTGATTGGCCAGCAAACTCGCCTGACCTGAACCCCATAGAGAATCTATGGGGCATTGCCAAAAGAAAGATGAGAGACATGAGAATGAATAATGAAGAAGAGCTGAAGGCTGCTATTGAAGCATCCTGGTCTTCCATAACACCTCAGCAGTGCCACAGGCTGATAGCTTCCATGCCACGCCGCATTAAGGCAGTAATTTCTGCAAAAGGGACCCAAACCAAGTACTGAGTACATATGCATGCTTATATACTTTTCAGAGGTCCGATATTGTTCTATGTACAATGCTTGTTTTATTGATTGAATGTAATATTCTAATTTTCTGAGATGGTGGATTTGGAGTTTTCGTGAGCTGTACACCATAATCATCACAATTATGACAAATCATGGCTTGAACTATCTTCCTTTACATGTAATGAGTCTTATCTCATATATTAGTTTCACCTTTTAAGTTGCATTACTGAAATAAATGAACTTTTGCACGATATTCTAATTTTCCAGTTTCACTTGTACATTCTGGAATCTCAGTTCCTTTGTAAGCTGTCTGTTTAACTGCATTGACTTATTTAGATGCCTCCTGGTTTTCTTCCCCACTGGACTGCATTCTCTGTAACACATCTTTTCAGAAATCCCAGCTAACTAAAACATCTTTGCCTTTAAAGATTTATTCCCACTTGAACACAACCATCTGAATACATCTTATTACATCGTTTTGTTGTATTTTCACTTGTGCATCATTTTATTGTTATTTCACTATTGCATTCTACTATATTGTTTCAAACTTAAACTGTTTCAAGAAACAATAAACCAATCAGCTTGACATCAATACCTGTGCAAATCCTGGAAAAGATAATCAAAAAGTGGGTTTGTGAACACCTAGACATCAACAAGGTAATTATCAGACATCAGCATGGGTTTATTAAAAACAGAGGGCAAACATACCTTGCCTTCTTTGATATAGCAACTAATTTAGTAGATCAGGGAAATGCTACGGACATAGTTTACTTTGACTTCGGTAAGGCATTTGACAAAGTAGACGAGAGCCTTCTTCTTGGGATTGTGTGTGGGATAAACAGTCCCATCACCAGATGGATTTGCAATTGCCTGACCAACTGCACTCCTCATATAGTCCTTCATAGAACTACACCTACATGGAGGGAAGCATGCAGTGGGGTACCTCAAGGTTCTGTTTTGGGCCCAGTACTCTTCAGCATCTTTATAAACAATTTAGATAAAAGGGTAGAAGGAGAACTCATCACATTTGCGGATGACACCAAGCTGGGGGGAATTGCTAACATAGGCTCAAGATTTAGAAGGATTTTGACAGACTTGGGCATTGGGCATATCCAACAAGATCCAGCTCAGTGGTGAGAAAATTCAAGCTTTAAACTTAGGCAAGAAAAACTCAATGTGCAGATATAGAATAGATGGTACTACATCAACATCAGTAACTATGAGAGGGACCTTGGAGACTTAATAGATAACCAGTTAAACATGAGATAGCAGTGTGCTGCAGCTGCCAAAAAAGCCAACACAGTCCTAGGCTGCATTAACAGAGGGATAGCATCAAGATCACGGAAAGTAATAGTACCGGTCTGTGCTATCACTTTCTGTACTGTACTCTGCACTAGTGAGGCCACATTTGGAATGTGTGTCCAGTTCTGGATGGAAGACATCCAAGATCCTTTTCAACCCTATGATTCCATGATTCCAAGCCTCGGTGTTACATTTTATGTGCTCTCCCAGTTTTGGGGAAGCATCAGCAGTGAAGTGGCCAATGGGACTGCCTGGAGGGGAGGGTCACCTCTTCATTTACCTGAAAAATCACAAAGCACCACTGTACCTTTCCATGACCTCCAGCACTTTGGATGGTGAAGTGCATGGAACTTCAATTCCTTGTGGTTATTCTGGGATGGTGTCAGAATAAGGATGAAAATGCTACTTCAAAGGCAGCATGTATGTGCCATATGTTGCAGGGTGTTGTCTTGGTTTGGAGGGCTTTGAATCAGTCTTGACTCCTGGTGACGGCAAGGCAAGATTTTCAGAGGGGGTTTGTCCTGGCCGTCCTTCCTGGCCCAACGTCACCCAGCTGCTTCATGCCCAAGGAAGGACTCGAACTCACCATCTCCAGGTTTCTAGCCTAATGCCTCAACCCCTACACTAAAGTGTCTTTCTTTGTGTGCATTTACTAGGATTTACTAGGATCTGATCTGTGAAAATTCATGATGGCTTACAAACCCAGTAAGGGGATTAAAAGCAGTACATTAAAACAACCACAAACTCCTAATATAAAGGAAGCAAAAGTGAAACTGCAACATGCTCTGTGCCAAAGGAATAAACAAAAATAGCAGATCATGGAGCACGCAAAGGTCTCTCCCAAGTGCTTGGGAGCAGCAAGTCCTAATGGTGCTTTGGAATGTGAGCAGGAAAAGCAGTCGGGGTGGCTGGGAATGCTCTTTGAAAAGGGGGAGGCATCCCCAAGGAGGCTCGTGCCTTTGATCGCCAGGACTCAGAGAGAGCAAAGCCCACCCTCCCTCCCACCCTGTTGGGGAAGGAAACCTCTGCAAGTCCTGAGAGCACCCAGGACTCCACAACTAAGGCCCTCCTAATATTGCCTCCAAGCCAGGATCCCCCCAATCGGGATTGGTTGCCAACTGCTCCAGGGGGCTGAGAGGAGCTCCACAGAGGGATGCCCTTTAGTCTATTCTGCTAGTCAGAGAAGCAGTTCCCACACTCAGAGACAAACATGGCTCTCCTCCTACAAGCTCTCTATAGCTCTGTGTTCTTGAATTTTGCAGAAGGTTGTGAAAGTTAAAAAAAAATTGCAGTCACTTCTATGAATTCCGGTCAACCTGAACTGGGATCACAGACTGTGGTTTCCCTCCCTCTGTTGTGTCATTCTTGTCAAATCACCGACAGGGCTGCAACTGAAGTAAAAAGCATTTCCATTTCAACACACAATCTTGGCTGAAGCCAATCATATATGGTACATTTTAAATATCAAGTCAGGATTTACACCCAAGCCCTTTGTTGCGGGGGTATGTGTGTGTGTCTGCACAACATGACAGAGGTAATTTCTGAACCAGTGGTGGGAGGTTGAGTGTTCCCAGCAGGGTCAGTTCAGCTACTCTCAATCTCTGCACGATCTGTGTGACACATGTGAGGAAAGCTTCCTAGCAAGGGATGAGCGGTGTTGCATAAGAACCAGGAAGAACGTTCTTAGACAACGACTGACTTGGCTTATCCAAAGCGCTTTAAATTGAAATCGGTGGAGTGGGAAGACCCATTTTAGAATGTAATCCCAAACATAAACCCAAGACAACGAACCAAGTGTAAGAAAGAATGGGACCTCAGATACAAAACAGAAGAAGCAGGAAGCAAATGTGGGGCCATTCAAAAAGAACTCAGAGGCCTAAATACTAACACTTGAAGTATGAGGAACAAAAAGGCAATTCCCAAAACTTGATGGGATGAAACCCATGACTGGAAAGTACAGCTAGAGACATTTAAATTGTTCAGAAGAAGCAGACCTAACAAAAGAGGAAATGGAGTGGGGGAGGAGGGAAGGGGAGGGAGAGGAGGAGGGAAGAAAATAGAGAAGGGAGAGAGGGTGAAAAGAGGGAGGTGGGGAGAGGAGGACGGAGGGGAGGAGGGGAGAGGGTAGGAAGGGGAAGAGGAAGAGTGGGAGTAGGAGAAAGGTACAGGAAGAAGGAAGGGAAAGGAGAGGAGGAAGGAAGAAAGTAGAGAAGGGAGGGAGGGAGAAAAGAAAGGGGAAATAAGGTGGTGTTACAACAGGAGGAAGGGATGGTAAATAAAGCAACCCAAACAGTATATTATAACCTATTAAATGAAATAATAAATGTATAAGAATGATAAATGTTAAAACACCTGTAACCAAATGACATGCTGTATGTGATTATGGGTTTTTTTTGTCTCTGTGTGTGTGTGTGGTTGTTCTTTTTTTATGTATGTATGTGTGGTTTATGTAATAAAAATAATAAAAAAAGAGGAAATGGAATTGCATAAACCAATGCAATCCTAAATTGCATTAACAGAGATATACAATCAAGATTAAGGGAGGTACCAATACCACTCTATAAAGCCTTAATAAGACCACACCTAGAATTCGGCCTCCAGTTTTGGTCACCACACTATAAAAAAGATGTTGAGACTCTAGAAAGAGTGCAGAGAAGAGCAACCAGGATGATTAAGGGACTGGAGGCTAAAACATATGAATAAGATTACAGGAACTGGGCATGGCTACTCTAGCAAAGAGAAAGACCCAGGGAGACATGATAGCAGTTTTCCAATATTTAAGGGGCTCCCACAGAGAGAAGGGGTCAAGCTATTTCCCAAGGCACTCTATGGCCAGACTAATGGATGGAAACTGAACAAGGAGAGATTCAACCTGGAAGTAAGGAGGAATTTTTTGACAGTGAGAGCAATCAACCAATGGAACAGAAGTTGCCTTTGGAAGTTGTGGGAGCTTCATCACTGGAGGCTTTCAAGAAGAGACTGGTTCAGGGTCTCCTGCTTGGATGGTGGGTTGGACTAGATGACCTACCAGGTCCCTTCCAACTCTGTTAATCTGTTATATGTAAGAAATAACTACACCTCTACAGAAATGACCAAAAAAAAAACCCCCACACACACAACCCCAAACAAACCAAGGACAAAAGCCTTCTTGACTGCATTTGGGTTAAAATCAAAGGTAAAGGAAATAGCATAGACATCGGCCTGTACCACAAGCAACTCAATCAAGCAAAGAGATAATATTTTTGCTTATCATTTAGCTAAGGCTGTGATGGCAAAAGTATGGCACACGTGCCACAGGTGGAACATGGACCCACTCTGCAGGCTGATTTTTGGGTCCCTGCTGCACATGCGCAGGGAGCAGGGCACATATGGGAGACATGTGTGCATGTGTGGGGGCAGGGGGAGTGTGGGGGATGTGCCCCCACCCCGCTTTTGGTTCCAGGAGGCTGCAGGGAGGCCTGCTAGGCCCAAAACGGGGCATGGGGGCACACACACATGCGCAGGGGGAAGGATGTGGGCACATGTGCATGTGCACTGTCAAGTGCACAATTACGGCACACAACGACAAAAAGGTTAGCCATCACTGAGCTAAAGTGTGCAGGAAGCATACTACAGCAGTAATGGGGGACTTTAACTACTGAGACATTAAATGAGAGAGAAACTCTGCAATACTGCTTTAGACTGCACTGGAGAGGCCCCATTTGGAACACGGCCTCCAGAGCTGGTCACCACAATACAAAAAAGATGTTGAGACCCTGGAAAAAGTGCAGATAAGGGCCAAAAAGATCATCAAGGGTCTGGGGGCTAAAACACACAAACAGTGGAGGGAACTAGGTTTATCTCCTCTAAGGAAGAGACACCGATTCTCTAAGGCACCTGAAGGCAGGACAAGAAGCAACAGATGGAAGATTAGGAGATCTGGAAGCTGAGTAATGGTAGCTGAACTTCTTTTCTTTCTTGGTTTGAAACATACAAGTACAATCAAAGAGAGAACTAAAGAGAAAATTTCCTGTCAGCGAAAAAAAATTAATCAGTGGAATGGCTTGATTTCAGACATTGTGGGTACTCTATCACGAGAGGTTTTCAAGAAGACACTGGACAGCCATTTATCCAGAACCACATAAGATCTCCTGCTCAAGCAAAGGGCTGGACCAGAAGTGCTTCTACGTCCCTTCCCTCCTTGTTATTCTATGTTCTATCTCCCTTTATGATAAGAACTCAATTGTGGACGTTACATCATCTTCTGAATACGTTCCCTGAAAAGGAGAGGATAGAATCATGACAGCAGTTTCCAAAATTGCTGGCATGACACATCTTAACAAAGTTGTTCTTTGCCCTAAACCTCCTGGTCCTCTCTTTGGCCCAATTGTGACCTTCTTCTAGAAGACTAGGTCTGCATCTGCTGTCCTCTTTGGTCAGGCAGAGATGCAAAGTGCAGCTGCCTAAGAGCCGGTTTAGGTACTGACTTGGTGGCAGTGATAGTAGCTTAGGAGTTCTGGTTCCCCGAAGAAGCTGTGGCAAATGCATGAAAGCTTTCTTTGGCCTCAGTAGCGGAACAACTTGTTTGGCCTATTTTCATTCAGCTAAGTTGATACAAGATGCTGAGCTCACCACAAACAACAGGTTGATTCAAGTTAACCAACATGTTTACACAGGCAGAAATTTGGAAAACGAGAGCAAAGTTATTCTCTACAACATCTGCACGAGGTTGCTGGGTGAGGTTATTCACTGGCATGGGATCAGGTATCATCAACATGCAGAGGATGCCCTATTGCATACCTGCTCTTGAGCCTGTGTCTTGGGGCCTGGAGGCTGTGATCTCTGGATGGGACAGCACAAGCTCAGGCTGAACAACACTTGACACTTGCTGTGCATTCACAGGCCCTCCATTTCTGGGGATCTTTCACCATCTCTTCTTGATGGAATTTACTCCCCAGATGGAACAGACGTGCAATTTGGGGCTCATCCCAAAGTCCAGATTGAAGAGCAGATGGCATCTGTGGCCAGACTGTGCACTAAGGACACCCTTCCCTGGATTGGGAGGAACTCCTCATGGCTATTCATGGTTGGCCTATTGCAATACACCCTACAAGGATGAGTTTCGAAGACCATTCAGAAGCTCCAGAGGCTCCAGAGTATGGCAGCACAAGCAGTTCTGGGTGGGTTTACCTGGATAACAGGACTGCTCTGTAAGCTACACCGGCTGCTAGGAAGCTTTCGGCTGTTAATCCCCGTTGATGCTCTTTCTGGCTCAGACCCATTTGTCTGAAGGTTTGCCTCTCTTGGCTATGTTGGCTTGTCCTATTCCATTTTTTTGCCCTTGCTTCTATTGTTCTAATATGCTCTATGTCCATGATGGCAAACCTGTGGCACGCGAGCTGTCAGCTCCAGCGCCTTCCAGTTGGCCCGTTGGGTGAAAACAGTCTCCCCTGGTGCCACGGAAGCCAGAAACTGATCATTTCCAAACTTCCGGTTGGCCCACTGGGCCCGTTTTTCACCCTCCCCAGGCTCTGGAGGTTTCAGGAATCCTGGGGCTTCCTCTTCCCCCCCCCCATGCAGGGGGTCATGTATGCATGCGCAGGTGGGCAGGGTGCATTGCAGTGTGGGTCACGTGGGCATGCGCTATCGCATGCGCACATACAATTTTGGCACACGTTTACAAAAACGTTTTTCATCACTGCTCTATGCTGCCTAGAGCCACTTGTATGATGGGGGCAGCATAGAATTCCACCCACAGAACTCCTGCTATGGAGGAAGGGTAAAGAACCCATCCAAAGCCTGGACTGAGGAGGCACCGGAAGGCAGGACAAGAAGCAATGGGTGGAATCTAATCAAAGATAGGAGCAAGCTAGAACCAAGAAGGCATTTCTTGGCAACAAGAACAATTCACCAGGGAAAAGCTTCCCTCCAGAAGTTGTAGCTGCTCCAACACTGGAGGTTTTCAAGGCTGAACAGCGGATCGTCCAGGATAGCATAGAGCCATGATGGTGAACTTATGGCATGCGTACCATAGGTGGTACAGAGAGCCCTCTCTGCGGGCCCGCCAACCATCGCCCCAGCTCAGCTCCATCACAACTCCCGCCAGCCAGCTGATTTTCGTGTCTCTGCTGCACATGCACAGGGCGCATGCATATGTAGGTGGGTGGTCGGGTGCATATGTGCGGGGAGAACACAGGGGGGTGCAGCGCAAATGCAACCCCCCTCGCTGCAGCCCATTTTTAGTGCCAGGAGGGAAGCTTGCTAGGCCCAAAATGGGGCGTGGGGGTCATGTGCACATGCGCAGGGAGTGGGGGAAGCGGGGGGATCACTTGCCTATGCACTGGGGGGATGGGTGCAGGGGGGTGTCACACGTCTATTGCATTGTGGGTGCAGGTACATGTCTGCTGTTGCACTCTTTTGGCACGTGACAAGAAAAAGGTTAGCCATCCCTGGTATAGAGTCTCCTGCTTGTGCAAGGGGCTGGACTAGAAGACCTCCAAAGTCCCTTCCAACTCTGTTCTTCTGTTCTGTTTCTTCAGCATCCTGAGTCTTATGGAAAGAGAGGCTGCTGCTTCACAAGGAGTGGGAAAGGGCTGCCCTCGGCCTCCTTGGCTGGGCTCCCCCACCCCTCCCCTCTTCCTTCAGCATCTTCCCTGAGCCTCTTTGAACCTCTCAGGTGGTGAGAAGACTCCGCTCCCTGCTCTGCTTCCGTCCTTCCTTCTGAGGTCAGGGGGCTGAATAATCTGAGCCCTCGCCACACTTCAGAGGCCACATTTTTGTAATAGTTCTATTCTGTAATATCAAGAAACGACACTTGATCTTTTTCAAAATCATCCATGAAGCTTTCAGGAGTAAATGGCAAAGAGAAAAGACGGAAGGGCCTCCTCGCATGGCCGCCATGGGATTCTCCTGGTTGAATTTGATACAGCAACCTTGATGTTTGGGGGGCTGCCCCAGAGAGGAGGGAGTCAAGCTATCTTCCAAAGCACCTGAAGGCCAGAGAAGGAACAACGGACGGAAACTAAACAAGGAGCGAATCAACCTGGACATAAGGAGGAACTTTCTGACAGCGGAGAGCAATCCACTAATGGAACAGAAGTTGCCTTCAGAAGTTGTGGGAGCTTCATCACTGGAAGCTTTCAAGAAGAGACTGGACTGCCATCCCTCAGAAATCGTGTAGGGCACTGATGGCTAACCTTTTTGTCCTCGCATGCCGAAACCCATAATGCAATGCACACAAACCCCCCCCACACACTACCCCTGCCCCACGCAGGCATGTGAGACCCTCCCACCCCTGCACATGTATGCGCCCCCCACCAGGGATGGGTTGCTGCTGGCATTGCTGCCAGTTCACTGTGTCTGCGCTTTGTGTGCATGCACTCCCTTCACCTGGCACAGTTGCCTGCAAATTGTTCTGCACATGTGCAGAACATGAAAAAGTAATATAAAAAAACAAGCTGGCAATGGCAGTGGGGACCGGAGGACCAGTTTGAGGCCCTGGCCAGCCTGCCATCTCTACCAGATTGGCGACCCAATCCCAATATCCACAACTGGTTCGCCTGAACCGGTGTGAACCGGTAGCAACCCACTTCTCCCTTGCATGCACACCAGGGGTGGGTTTCTTGCCCCGTTCCAACCGGTTCGGTTGGAACGGGGCCGGCGGTGTCCTCGTGCACGCGCGCGGTGCACGCATGCGTACTAGCATCTGCGCGATGCTCCAGCTGCTCCTGGAGGATCGCGCAGGCGCTGTATGTGTCCTGCGCATGCGTGGAAGCGCAGAACTCGTCAAAACTGGGCAAGGACCGTGGGCGGGCGGGTGCGCCCTTCGCCGTTCCCGGAAGTTACTTACTTCCGGGTTCGCCGACCAACCGGTTCGCAGGGACCGCCGCGAACCGGTTGAAACCCACCCCTGATGCACACACACCTCCTACATGCCCCCCCATGCACGGCAGGGACCCGGAAATCAGCTGGCTGGCAGGAGGTGCATGTGCATGTGTGGTGGAGCTGAGCTGGGATGATGGCTAACATGCCCACAGAGAGGGCTCTGCATGCCACCTGTGGCACACATGCCATAGGTTTATCATCATGGGTGATAAACCATGCTTGGGGGTTGGTTGGTCTAGATCAGTGTTTTTCAACCTTGGCAACTTGAAGATGTCTGGACTTCAACTCCCAGAATTCCCCAGCCAGCATTCGCTGGCTGGGGAATTCTGGGAGTTGAAGTCCAGACATCTTCAAGTTGCCAAGGTTGAAAAACACTGGTCTAGATGACCTACAAGGTCCCTTCCTACTCTGTTAATCCCTATCTGAAGTGAGGTGGGGGAGAGGCTGGGATCAACCCAGGTGGCCATGGGGGAAACCCGGGGGGCGGGGAGGAGCTCCCAGGGGCACCTGACAGATGCAGTGAGAGGGGAAGGTGTACAAGAGGGGGCAGGTCAGCCCAGCCCGGAGTCATCATGGTACAATTGGCCTGCCCAGGGTTTGTGCCAGCCAGTATCTCTCTATTTTTAGGGCCCTGAGAGCTTTGGTCCTTGCTACGGCCCCCACCTCTCACCACAGTCTCCAGTATCGTCCAGTGAACTGGATAGAGCAGAGCAACATCATTCCAGAAAGCAGCAAAAGCCAAACTCTCTCTGCAATCTTGCCACTTCACGGGAAGCCCAACACAGCCAGTAAGAAATTGGTGTTTCCCAAAGGCTTCAGCATTAGGGCCGAGGGTGGATTGCTCACCGTCTCTTCTTCCGCTTCTCTTGTAAACAGGCACCTGACATGCAGCCTGGCAGGAGAAGAACCCAAGAAATCTATTGAAAACAAACTAAGGTTGCATTTGCCTGTTTTTGCAGCCACATGACAGGACCCCGGATTCTGTCTGTAGTCAGTTCCTACGCGAAGAACTTTTTTGTAAGTACATACGGCGCTCCACTTGCAACTGTCATGGATGGAGCACAGAATTTCCATCATAAACCATACATCCAAATGCACGCACATCACCAACCTGATTTTGCAGTGGTCATTAAGTGAATATGGAAGTCATAAAGTGAATGTTGTGGCTATAAAGCAAGTCATTCTTATGGGTGTTGTTTTGTGAGACATCAGTGTAAAAGTCTGGAAACTGGGAAAAAAGTCATTACGTCATGTGATGTAATGGTGCAACCTGCCATAAAAGTAAGCCAGGTGCCCGAAATGCAATCATGTGACCCAATCATAAGGAAATTGGAGGGGGCTCTGTTGTAACTTCAGACAGTCACTAAATAAGTCACTGTCATTAAGTAAGGTCTACCCATTGCCACATGGGGGTCCTTTTGGGCACACGATTTCCTTTTCCTAGGTGAAGAATCTCATTTTCTGCCATTTCCAGCTCTCCTCTCTAAGGAGAACTCTGAGCGCAGAACTCTGAGCGCAGGCAGAGCAAATGGGAGCCGCCTGGGGAATTCCAAAAGAGGAAGTGAGGCCAGAAGTCTGCAGGCGAACAGATGCTTATCTGTGGAAGGGAAAAGATTGCCTCCAAACAAGCGCTGACTGGGAGGACCAGAATACCTGCTTCCACCTGACTAAGCAGAGACCCCAGGAGAATCAGGCAGGCGGGTTCTGGGGAGGGGGCTGAGCTCATGGGATGAGACCCGGAAGCACTTGGTCAAGACTCTCTGGTGGAAGGATTTAAGGGGGACTCTCAAGCCTGTTTCTTCTCAACCGACAAATAGAGATTTCGCTCAGCCCAGGAACTAAGAACCAGAAGCCCCTTTCAGGGATAGCAATAGCAATAGCAGTTAGACTTATATACCGCTTCATAGGGCTTTCAGCCCTCTCTAAGCGGTTTACAGAGTCAGCATATTGCCCCCCCAGGCTGGGTCCTCATTTCACCCACCTCGGAAGGATGGAAGGCTGAGCCAACCTTGAGCCGGTGAGATTTGAACCGCTGAACTGCAGATAACAGTCAGCTGAAGTGGCCTGCAGTACTGCACCCTAACCACTGCGCCACCTCGGCTCATTCCTGAGATTCCTGATTCCTGAAGAGTCTTCAATTGCTTGAACAGGGGGTTGGGTTAGAAGACATTCCAAAGGGTAGATGGACAGACAGCACCAGGTAGGTATGCTCTATAGCCCTGATGGCGAACCAATGGCAGGCGTGCCACAAGTGGCACCCGGAGCTATATTTGGTGGCACGCCAGCCGTCAGCTCTGGTGTGCATATGCACACCAGCCAGCTGATTTATTGCCCTTCCAGAAGGCCAGGGGAGCAGGAACAAATTTCCGGTTGGGCCGCTGAGGCTGTTTTTTGCCCTTTCCACCCTCCAGAGGCTTTCCTGAAGCCTGGAGAGGGTGAAAAACGGCCCCAACGGCCCAATCGGAAGTTCAGAAATGATCTGTTTCTAGCTTCCAGAGAGCCTCCAAGGAGCTAGGGAGAGGTTGTGCATGTATGCAGGGGGGGGGGGTTGAGCGTGCATGTGCAGGGTTGCATGTGCACATGCACAGTGGGGGGGGGAGAATTGAGTGGGCATGGCAATAGCATGTGCACATGCAATTTTGCCACGCCGTAAGGAAAGGTTTTGCCATCACTGCCCTATAGCTGTGCTTCTGCCTGAAAACAACCCAGCGCACACTGCCAGCAGGGATTTCTCCATGAGCCCCTCACGGAGCATCAACACAAGGTGGCCTTCCTCCAGAAGCTACCGGGGTGTGTGTGGGGGGGGCATTCCAGCACTAACAGGCTTCTGTGAGACAGTGTGAGCCACTCTATGGTTTCTGGGAAGCCCAGTCAGTGTCACATAGAAGAAATCCATGACTTCCCATGTGCTGCAATTCAAGGACCCCCATCTCCACCCCCCACTCACTGCTTCACTGCAGGCACAGGGCACCCCAGGAGCCAAGATCAGAAGCATCCTTCCTCGGCATCCTTAGGAGGAGTCCAAGTCCCAAATCCATGTGGGGCAGCTACACCGGGCAGCATTTTGGAGAAGCCCTGCCCTAAAATCCCTTTCCATCCCTTCTCCCCTAAATGGGACAGCAGCTGGTCTGTACTAGGTCAGCTCAGAGGTACCTTTGTCCTGTGGGTCTATAAAATCCTGAAATTTTGATAAGTGCTCATGCCAGTCAAGAACAGTTGAACCCA
The DNA here is from genome assembly GCF_051295495.1 of Thamnophis sirtalis. Classification (NCBI taxonomy): domain Eukaryota; kingdom Metazoa; phylum Chordata; class Lepidosauria; order Squamata; family Natricidae; genus Thamnophis; species Thamnophis sirtalis. The sequence continues at coordinate 23,337,749 of NW_028261382.1, forward strand.
GAAAAAGTGGCCAATTAATGGAGTCCAATAAATAAATGGTATTATAAAATATAATTATATAAAATAAATAAAAATGGACTTCCCAAACATCACACGATCCACCAGGACATCTCAATCCACCCGATCACTAGCAACTTATTTTCAGGTTGCCTCATTTCATTGGGGTGGAAGCAGCACAAGGCAAAGTGCCCCCCCAGGAGAATTTGTTCCCCACTGCTAACTGCTGGCTTGGCCTGCATCAGCCGCCACTTAAGTCAGCAATTTCAGCGCAGGAAGACCCAGGACTGGCCAGGAAGCCTTTAGCAGCCCAGAGAGACGTGGGAGTGGTCATGCAGCAGCCCCCAAAGAGCCCGGGGAGGGGGAGCATTTCGCAGCCCTGCAATTACTTCTTCTAGCCAATCCGAAACCTTTGAGGCAACTGGGATCCTTCATTGCCTGCTAGCATGCCCAGTTCTTCATTCTTAGTCTCAGTCATAATAGTAGTAGTAACAGTATAATTGTATTGTTACTGGGATTATTTGTAATTGAGAGCAGCTCTTATGTACCGCAGGTTGCTTTTCTTCTGCAAGAGACTATTGAAACAGAAGAGTTTAAGCAAGAGAGCCAAGATTGTCTCTAATCTGAACTGGAAGGCTCCAGCTGGTCCCAAACCCACAGAACTGTTTGCAACTCCTTCTAGATCACACATATAAATACACACCCTGGGGAGTTCTCAATGCGTGTCCAGAGGGTTGTTAAGGGGAAGAGGCCTGCCATAGTCCAAGGCAGTAATTCTTTCATAGGTAAGATGTAATTAAAGGCAGGTCCTTTAAGAGCATCTAATAACCATTGACAGATGAAATCTAAACCATAAAGAGCTATTAATTAATTGCTCCTGCTTATGAGCTTATCTCACAAAGTGTGACGAAGGAATAACTCAAGGAATTGCTGCTGCTGAGGTTCCTTGTGCTCAATCACGCTTTCATTAATCCACTCTAAAAATAAAATCTTTTTCAAACACAAGATCTTCTTCTCTAGCCAAATTTCATTTTAGCAAATTCCACTGATGAACATGACTTCTAATGAATGTTTTGCTTTCACTTCAGTTCATTTTTTTTGAAGAAAAGCAACCAAAAGCTTTTTGATAAGCAACTTGTAAGCTGAAACCTCCAAGATGTTTAAGTAGAAAAGGGAGGTTGTGCTGTACTGTACTGCTAACAATATGCCAACATCCAGTAAGAGAACAAAGGATTCTAGAAGTGGCTAAAGGGTTGGTGTCACCCAAAAAACTTTGGATTCCTGGACCATGGACTGTACTGCCTCCAAGAGGGGCTTCTGCCAATCACCTCCTCTCGACCCATAAGATCTCACAGATTAGGCCTCCTCCGAGTGCCATCTGCCAGCCAGTGCCAGCTGGCAACTACGCGGAGGAGAGCCTTTTCAGTAGCAGCTCCGACCCTCTGGAACGATCTCCCCGTGGAGATTCGTACCCTCACCACCCTTCAGACCTTCCGCACAGCCCTCAAGATCTGGCTATCCCGCCAGGCCTGGGGGTAAGACCATAGTCCACCCCCACCCGAATGTTGTATGAATGTTGCTTGGTTTTAATTATATATTGTGTTTTTATGTTATTGTATGTCTTCCCCTCCCATACAAGTTGTTAGCCGCCCTGAGTCCCCTCAGGGAAAAGGGCGGCCTATAAATAAACTCAACTAAAAAAAACAACAACTAACTAACTAACTTCTGCCAAGGGATGGGCTGCACCTCACGAAGACTGGGAAGAATGTTTTCAGAAAATGATTGGCTCAACTTATCAGGAGGGCTTTAAACTAAAATAGAGGGGGGAGGAAGACCAATCTCCAGGAACTACTTCCAAGCAAAAAACCCTAGAAAACAAGTCAAATAATGAGGTAAGGAGGGATGGGAAGGAAGACAAACTGAAATACCAAATAGGAGACATATCCAAAGGCCTCAAAAGTCTATATACAAATGCACAAAGTTTGGGGAACAAACAGGGTGAAATTGAACTATTAATACATGAAGGTAGATATGATATAGTTGGAATTACAGAAATCTGGTGGGATGAAACCCATGATTGGAACATATTGATAGAAGGATACAAAATATTCAAAAAAAAAAACAGATGCCATAAAAGAGGATGTGGAGTAGCACTGTATGTAAAGGACCACTACATTGCTAAATGCACGAAACCAAAGACGAAAACCTCCTAGAATGCATATGGATCAATAAAAAAGAAAAAAAAAAGAATAACATGGCCATAGGTGTATACTACAGGCCAGCCAACCAAGCAGAAAAAAAGATGTACTTTTTGCCAATCAACTAACAAATATATGTAGGAAACACACTACAATAGTAATGGGTGACTTCAATTACCCTGGCATCAATTGGAAGAATAATTCTGCACCGTGAGAAATTGAACAGGTTCCTGGCTAACCTAGCCGACAACTTTGTTGTCCAAAAGGTAGAGGAGAGAACTAGAGGGACAGCCATACTGGACTTAATTCTTACAAACAGAGAAGATGTGATAGAGGGAGTTGAAACCAAAGGAACCTTGGGTGAGAGTGATCATGTCTTACTAGAGTTCAACATAACACAAATACAAGCAATAGAACATAATGTTACCAGAGTCCTAGATTTTAAAAGATTTTAAATTTTAACAAACTGAGAGAGAACTTGGGAAAGATTCCTTAGATGAAAATTCTAAAGGGGAAAACAACTCAAGAAGCTTGGGAAACTCTGAGAAATATGATCATGAAAGCTGCTTGGGCTAGATGACCTACAAGGTCCCTTGCAACTCTGTTAATCTGAAATCAGAAAAAGGAGGCTGCAGAAGTGGCTGATTAAAGTTCCATATGATCAGCCAACAGAGTTTTGAAGCTCAGATCAACAGCCCCATTTTATAAACCATGAACCAAGAAAGAAGAGAGTGAATGATTGAAATATACTGAGACTCCAGTTACTTAATATCTACAAAAGGGTTACGTACGTATGCATACTGTATGTGTATGAATTTACAGTATTTATATACTACCAACTTAAGTAAAGTTTACAAAAATATGGATATTTCCTTTTCTTCTCCTATTTTCCCATCCCAATAATATTCCTTCCATTTAAAATCATTTCAAAATGAAAATGTTTCAGAAGGATTGCATCTGATGTCCTTTTCCTGTTATTGCTCCAGTTTGGTAAAAATTTGAGAAAACCACTAGGTTTTAGGAAGGGAGCCTTGGTTCTGCAAAGTCCGGGTGAAAAGAATCCTTGGAAGGAAAAGGGAATGGTGGGCTGGGATGGGCTTTCTTAGAAAAGAGCAACGGTGAGAGAAACAGGTTGTGTAGGGCCTGTCTGTGGGAAGGCTGCACACACCCTTCAGAAACAGAAGTCCAGCCCTGCAAACCCATGCATGGGAGTGAGCAACCTCTCTATCTCTCTGCTCTGAGAGTTTAAAGAAAGCTGCATCGTATACATCACAGGTGTCCAACTTGGCAACTTTAAGATGTGTGGACTGAATTCCCAGAATTCAGAGATCAACCATGCTGCCTGGCTGGGGAATTCTGGGAATTGATGTCAACAGGTCTCACAGTTGCCAAGGTTGAAGACTCCTACATCCTTCTGGTGGAGAAACAATGAAATGACCCCCTTGGGCAGCAGGAGGCGGTGAAAGCCAACTAAGGGATGATGGCCAGTCAGATGGCAGGTCTAGGAGCCCTTACACAGATGGGAGTACTTACGAGCAGCCAGACAGCGGTCACCAATACATCTGTGCTTTTCTTGAGGCCTGTGTTGGAGTGGAGAAGACAGAAAAATGGCCAGGAAGAGGAAGCAGAGAAGAAGCAAGGGAGTCCTATTCCTCCCTTGTTGGAGGAATCTGTGCGGAAGAGTCCCTTTTCTAAGGCCCCAAGAGTGGTCTGGAAGAGGGTCTCCTATGCAGAAGAATCAAAGCCCTTTGGAACCAAGAGCCAGAAGCTGCCAGACAACCTTCTGCCAGAGGGAAGAGAGCGAAGACATGGAGCTGCCTTCTTCTCTTTTAATCCTGGGATGAATGTAGTTATCCAAGGGTGATAAATATAAACAAGTATCTGGAGCTTCACTTTCCTCAGGAGGGCAAATACGAATTAACATTGTAGATAATTCCCATTTTCTAATGGCATCGCACGCATGTTTCTTTTCCTTCTCCTGCTTCAACCTCTCTGGAACGGAAGTGACACTGCTATCTTCTATCCAGCAGGGAAACATTTGCATTCATACTTTGCAATCACAATCATCTGAAATCTGCAGGGATTTCCGCCAAAAAAAAAACCAATGTTTTGAACATGCACAGAATGATGGATAGTGCACTTTGTCAGAGTCCATAAAGATTTCCGTGCCTCAGTCTGTTTCCCACAGATACAGGATTGTTCTGTTAGGCATGCTTGCATGGTTCCTGTGCCCAGCTGAAGGAAATGCCCTCTTGGGTAAGAAATGGGTTTGTGCAATTGCCCTGCACTAGTAAGGCACTTTGATGTCAGCAATGTGCAATGCAGCAGTTTCATGATTTCCTGTGACACAGAACAGCTACCTCAGAGTGTACTGCAGGAGACAGTGCTGGGGCTGCAACCTTACATGCGCACCCCTGTGGAAGGTTTTATTTGGAGATGCCAGTAATATATGGATTTGCTGCTCCAACTAATTCTGTGTCTGTACTTATTCTGTGCGTATTTTCTTGTTCAACCATCAAGTTTCAGAAAAGATTCTTACTATTGCCCTATGACGCTGGCGGAGCTGAAATAGCCACTGTGAACTGTGGACAGAGATTAGTGAAGAATTATAATTGGACTTGGCAAGAATCCAAAGGCTGGTTTGGGAAATTATTCTAAGAATGCTGTAAAATTGCCGTTTCAGTGATATGTACAAGTGTACCGAACTTCTGTACCTTCTGTGGAGGCCCATGGGTAAGGTGAGCAGACGTCCCGCTTTTGGCGGGACAGTCCCGCTTTTGGCGGGACAGTCCTGCTTTTGAAATATTTGTCCCGCGTCGTTTCAAAAAAGTCCCAATTTTTCAGTTGGCCACGTACGTGGCAAAAAAACACCACGCAGCAGTTTACAATTGCCATGCAATGCTTTCTACTGTCACAGGCTCCGGAAGCTGGGGAGGTCCTTTGCAGGCGGCTAGAACTGGCCGCCTGCAAAGGATCTTCCCGGACTTGTTTTGATGAGCGTGGGGCGACTGACGGTAGTTTGCACTGCCCGTGCCCGCCCGTGGCAGCAGCGCCTCCCGCTTCGCTTGGAGCACTTGAGCTGGGCACTGCGTTACCCCTGCTGCCACCACCTCCTCCTCCACCGTGCTTTTTTTCCTGCTCCCGCCCCTTCCGCTGCCTTCCTACTGGCTCCCGCGGCCTCATGGCTCCTCAAAAGCACAGGAGGAGGAGGCGGCTGCAGCAGGGGTAATGTGGTGCCCAACTCAGGTGCTCCAAGGGAGGGGGAGGGGGTGCCGCCGCTGCCACGGGCGTGGGCGCCAGCGGGAGCTTTGGCGGCTTCATCTCAGCCACAGTGGCAAATGTGGTAGTTCTATTGGAGGAGGAGGCGGCATATAGACTAAATTTTCAATCAAGACCCCCACCCCGGTCAATGGTGTCCTGTTTTACCAATATTAAAATCTGGTCACTTTACCCATGGGGAACTAAGTTATGGGGATGGGGGGTCCAAACCTTGACTACATCTTAAAACACGATCAACGGCAACTGTTTGTGTCTGATTTAACAGCGGCTGTGATGTTGCTGCAGCAGAAGAGGCCAATGCCACATTAGCCAGGCACGAGGCCCTGGTGGAAGGAGGTGAGATTCAATATTCTCAGAGTGGCTTCATGGGGACGACGAGAGCTGTGCCCCCTTCTTTGTTCCGCATGTATCTTTGCATAGGTCTGAAAAGTCCTTCCTCAGCACAGCTTTCACTGCACACTTCCCTGTGTAGCCCTCCCCCTGAGAAGGGAAGCTATGGGCGGGAGGGAAGGTTCTGCCACAAACGTCTCCCCTCCATTCCCAGATTATGCCTGTTGCTTCACCCACTGCCGAAAACACAGTGAACCCTTCCAATTTCTCTTCCAATGCTTCCAGAGGCAAGTGGGAATGAAGCAATCAACCAGAAAGACCTTTCTGACTTGAACCTCCTCACTGAAGCCAGAAGAGGAAGCCAGGAGGGGCATCCTGAGCTCCGAGAAATCTCTAGGCTTGATCCCAGCTCACCACCTGCGGCTTTGCCAGTCCGGGCTCTGAATCGGCTCTTCTGGGAAATCAGGCGTGGTGCCAGAGACTGGCTAAGGAGCTGCCCTTTGGCTTCTCCTTGGACCTTGAATGTATAACAATGGAGGGATTTTGCTTTCCTCCTGGACAGGGAAGGCAGCCAAACACTAATGGGCCTCTCCTGCTCTCCTCTTCCTGCTTTCCCTCCAGGGCGCAGGCAGGTTTGGCCAGGCCATTCAGCAAGGCCTCCTGGGGATCCTGGTCCTCCACCACCTGCAAGGAACCCCCTTTCATCAACTGCCCCCCCGCAGCCCTCACTTGGCCACTCTCGTGGCACGACAAAACCGCGGTCCACTAAAGCGCGCCCGATTAAAGCGCGTCTCTGACGTCATCAGCAGCGCGACAAAAAACACCGCGGAGAAAAAAGGGCGCTTTAAAAAGCGCTTTTAAAGCAAGCCGATTCACGTAAAGGTAAGGGTTAGGGTTAGGGTTAGGGTTAGGTTAAGGGTTAGGGTTAGGTTTAGGGTTAGGTTAAGCGTTAGGGTTAGGTTTAGGGTTAGGTTAAGGGTTAGCGTTAGGTTTAGCGTTAGGTTAAGGGTTAGGTTTAGGGTTAGGTTTAGGGTTAGGTTAAGGGTTAGGTTTAGGGTTAGGTTTGGGGGGGTTAGGGTAAGGTTTTCGCGTTAATTTTAACTTTACCACTCACAGCGTGATGTTTTCGTCGCGCTGTGGCGATGTTTTTGTCGCGCTGTGATGACGTCAGGTACGCGCTTTCGTCGAGCGCGCTTTAGTCTACCGCGGTTTTGTGGTGGAACCGGCCACTCTTCCTGGTGCAGGAACGCTTTGGGCAAGCGAACCCCCTGGCTACCTTCAGGCAATTTTAATCCGCAAAGTGGCAGCTGAAACTATGAAATATGATCTCAGCCAACCTTTCTGCGGCAAGCAGAAAATAAAATATGCCTTTCCTCGTCTTGCTGGAGCAAAACTAAAAATATTTATATTATCTTTTTTATAATGCAACTAAATCGGGGGTCCTCAAACTACGGCGCCCAGGACAGATACGTGCAATGAATGTTTGTGTTGCTGCAGAGTCTCCTGTTGGGGCCCTGATCAAGTTGGCCATGCCCATCCATTCATATGACCATCTAGCCACACCCACACAGCCGGTCATTAGGCAGATCACATTAGTGGGCTGCAGGATTTAAAATTATGAATTTAGTGGTCCCTGAGGTCCAAAAGGTTGGTGACCCCTGGACTAAAAGACCTCCAAGGTCCCTTCTAATTCTCTTATTCTATATTATTTTAACAAATAGCAGACAATACTGAAAAAATGAGATGGGTGCTGTGTTTGTTTTTCATGTTTTTTCCCTCCCAGCCTTAATGTTTCTATAAGTTTAAATGAGTTACCCATTCATTTAGCAGAAAGGCAGTCAATGACCTGGAAAAGCTTCTGCTGCTGGGAGGGGCAAACAGCTGTTTTGTTGGTTTTGCCCTGACTGCATCTCCCTCCATCTCCCAGGGTGGGTTTCTCAAGAGTAAGGGGAGCCATGCTGCTTCCTCTTTTGGCCCAGGGCTTCACAGCACTGCCCAGTTCCTCCTGGCAATTTCTCACCTGGCAGACCCCTGCCCACCTCCCCAAGGTAGTCTTTCTCTGGAAAGGAGCCCACATACCACTAGGGACCCCTTGCCCTTCTTCTTCTGGCTGGGAAAGGCTGATCCCAGCCAGGAGTTTGGTTGGCAGCATGCCAGAGGTGGGGGAGTAGGCAGGGTGGAGGGGCAGAAAGAGCAGAAGCAAAGCTTGAAGCCAGAGAAATGTACCCTTTTCCAGGCAAACGTAGAAATGTTTCTCTGAGGCCCCCAGTCGACCTCAGAGGCAGCTCTTCTAGAGGATGAGTCCTGGCCATCAGCCTGGAAGCAACCGCTTCACTCCTGTTGTGTCCCCGTAAGGATGTCAGAGGTCAGGATGGTGCCTTTGGCAGGGTTGGTGAGAGCCACTTGCACAGAAGCTCCTGAGAAGACATTGTAGGCCTCCTTGAAGTGAACTCTCTCTCTGGGTGGGTCTTTGTTTCTTCTTTCTTTTCTCTCTCTCTCTCTCTCTCTTACCTTCTTTTGCCTGTGTGCCTTTGAGTCAGTCTCAACTCCTGGCGACCACCTGAACCAGTTCCTGCAGTTTCTTGGCAAGGTTTTTGGCTTTCCGTTGCTTGCTTTCTAGGGCTGGAAGATTGTGACTGGCTTTGTGCCTCAAGACTAGAACCCAGTCTCCCAATTTCTAGCCTGTTGCCTAACCACGATGACAAGCTAGCTCTCATTAAAGCTGCCCAATTTTTTTCTTCCGTTTCCTCCTGTCCAATTCTCTTGTCTACTCTTCCTTGACGATGTTTTTCAGAAGGATGTCATTGAGTGCTTCCTAGGGCTGAGAGCCAGGATTGGCCCAAGTGTCTTCATCACCCCCTCACCCTAGTTCTCCCTTTGCCTGAGCCGGTTTCCTTCAGAAATGATTGGTTTTTATGGTCACTTTTATGATGGCCTTTTCATGGCTTCAGTGTGCAAAGTATCTTTCAGAGTAGTGTTCCTATCTGTTTATGAAATGCTGTTGGCATGAGTAGCATAGAAATTAGCACTGGGCATTATCAGTTTGGTGAAAATGATTAGATAAGACTATGAAAGGGACACACTGATAACAAGGAGCGGATGATTAATGAAAGAGCAAAGTGTGGGGAGGCAGAGGGCGATCTCTGCTCCCTCCCCACTTCTGTGGGGCGATGGGCAGAAAGAAGTGCTGACTTTTCCCTTTCGAGAAGGACATCAGATGCGCGGGCCCGCACTCACCTCCCCCCCACCCTGCAGAAAGAGGAACGAACGTGAAGGCTCCAACACGTCAGCAGTCGGGGGGGGGGCATTGCGGGCTTTTTATTCTCCCCTTTCCTGATCAGAGAGGAAACCCAGCAGCCTTAGGGCCGGAGTGGACAGGGAGGAGCCAGCTGGGAAGAAGGTCCCGGTGACACCCCACGCACAGCCCCCCCCCGCTCCCCGAAGCTCTCGAGCGGCTCGGCGTCAGAGCAGGAGGCATCTCTCTCTCTCTCTCTCTCTCTCACACACACACACACACACACACACACACACACACACACACGGGGGAGGAAGGGTTGAAAGGCGGCCGCGACCCTTGGGAAAGCCTTGGGAGGATCGACTGAGGCAACCTAATTTCCTGGAAGCCGCCTTGACTTCCCACCGGCAAATAGGCGGCAATGGACCTTTCCCAAATCAAGAAACAGAGCGCGGGGAGGGGGGGGTGTCAGGAACCTCGTTGGCCTCCCAATGGGATTTGGGGCAGAGTCGCCGGGAAAAGCCACGCGGGGCCCTCCCGAGCAAGATCGCGGCCCCCACTGGGCCCCGCCTGCGAGGTGGGGGAGTCCGCCACGCCCACCCGCGGCCCCTGGGGGAGGGCGGCTCCCCGGCCCACAGCCGCGCTCCCCGGAGAGGCCAAGCAAGGCGGCGGCGGTCACCGCGGCTGCTCGGACCGCCCGCGACGCCGGGATCCGGGTGGCCCTGCTCGCCCGACGGGGCCGGCTGATCCCTTCGGCGCCCTCCGCGCCTTCCTCTACCGGCCGCACGCGCCGACTCACCTGCTTGGCCCATGGCCGCCCTGCCGTCCACGCGGGCCCGGAGCCGCTCGACCTCGGCTGGCTGGCAAGCAGGACGGGGTCTGGGCGCGGGGCTCGGCGTGAGGGGCCCGAGCCGTGGCCGGCTGTGCGTCACCTCGCGGGGCGGGCTGGCCTCTCGCGGGGACTCCGGCCCGGCCGGACGCCACAGAGCCAGACTGGGCCCGCCTCCCCGTCAGCGGCCAGGCCGCCACATCTGGAAAGCATCTGCGGGCGCCCCGCCGCCCTTGGGAGGGAGGCCGGCCGGCTGCTTGCCAGGGGCGCGGGTGAAAGGGCGTCCGCGGCTGGAGGGCGAAGCGGGCGCTTCTCCACCGACGGGCCGCGCGGAAAATGCCTCGGGCCCCGCCTGGACGGTGGCAAAGAGCGACTCGGGTTGCCAAGGATTGAATCCGAATTGCTCTGCCTTGGAAGCAGCAGGAGGTTAAGGGGGGTGGGAGAGCAGGGTCTTTTCAAAAAGTGGGCAGGGCTTCCTCCTCCTCCTCCAGATGTTCATACTTCATCTACTTGCTTACAAGATTTATGTTCTGCCCTTGGGATGTTTCTTAAGTTTTGGCAGCTCCCAAGGACTGCAGTTGTTTGAGCCAAAGGCAGAGGAGCTGCCGATGATTTGGAGGCTGAGCAGAGCCTCTGAGCTGCAGGTGAGGGGCCTGCTCAGACCCAGCCTTCAGGGCACAAGGAGAGCAAGCAACTGGAAGTGGGACCAGACCTCTGCAAGCTCCGCCTGCCTGCCAGTGGAGAATGAAAGAGGCTGGGATTCCTAATGGTTCAAGGGCCCAACTGTAAAAGATCCTTCCAGCCAAGATGAGGGTCCACAGAGCCCCCCACCCCACCCTCATTGAAGACCATTGGAGCACAAGAAGCCAGAGCCTGGAATTCAACACACTGCCACAGTTGCACCCAGAAGGCAGCTCCACACACAAACACCCCAACAGGCTGTTCTGGGGACCTTCTACCGCTGCACACGCGGGAGAGAAGCTGCCTTGCCTCCAAGTGCCTTCAGGTGGAACAGAAGGCCAGCAGAAGCTGATAAAAACAGTTGCCCAGTTCCCTCCCTCCGAGTTGGCACTGCCATTTCCTTGCCTGGCACGGCCTGGCCCCTGGGAACAGATGGACAAAGACGACCCTGCTGTGTCCTCAAGGTGAGGGATGATGGGAAGAGTCAGTTGCCCAGCAACGCTGAGAATTGCTCCGCTGCCAGATTGTTTTATGGGCTCTCCAGAGGGGGCTCTGTACTCTTCCCTCAGAGTAAACTGGCTGTGGAGTAAAACAGAGCAGCTGCCTCCTACTCCTTGCAGAAGGTGGCACCTTCATTCCGCAAAACCGTGGTTGCTAGAGCCAGCTGTGCTCCGCTGCCTTCACCTTCCAACAGTTGATGCATTCAGAGAACCTATCCTAAGCCCAGAGCACCCCCCCCCCCGGCCCTTGATGATGTGCCAGGAGCTCAGCACTGCGGCAGATTGCAAAGGTCTCACCCAGCAGCTGCTAAGCTGACTGCACTTCCCTTTGGAGCCCCCCCAATCCTGCTCCCGCCCCCCATAGTACATTTTCAAAAGCGGAGCTCTGATAGCGAAACTCCCACCTGAGCCTTCAGGGTTACTGGAAAATCCCTCCACAGACCTCGGTCAGAGGGCAAACTGGACTTGCCCGATGGAGGAGACAGTTCCTCTGCCTTCCCTCTGTCCTCCGGTCCCAAATGCTCCTGGCAAGGAGTATCTTGTGGGTGCAGCCCTGGGCTGGCTCAACTGGTTTGGGCATTCAAGTTGTGGCTTTAGGGAAAGGATTATGATCAAGGAACCATGAAGTGGCCGATTGCTAAACCTCCTTCCCCTCCCTCCCTCCCGCCTCCTCAAGATGCACCTCCGGGGAACTCCAGGATTCCTCCATGACAGGAAATGGCTTTCCCTGTCTTCTGGAGGGCAGTGATGGTGGCTGAGGGCCGTTGGGTCTTCCGGGGTGCTTCTCCTGGGCTCCAACTTAAGGCCTTCCAGCCAAGCAATGGGGGAATCAGCTGGCCTGCTGGGGAATGTGCCAAGCTGAGGAAATGGTAAGGACCTTGAAGAAATGCCTCCAGTGTTCCCCGACCTTGCCGGCTTTGTGGACTGGTGGGAGGGAAGAGGAAATGGTTTCAATTGCAGGTGCAAGTGCTTACATGTTTTTTACAACAGCAAAATTTTAGAACACAAGTTTATGACTCAAATCAATTAAATGCCACAGGATAAGGTAAGAGTTTCTGTCATTTCCACATTAATACACAGCTTACAGCAACATTTTTTGGATACTTTGTAAAGAAGCCATCTCATTGGCAATCTACATATTACTGGATAGCGAACGCAGATCACATCGGTGGGTGACTTGGCACCCACCTTCCTAAAAGATCCTTCCAGCTGAAGTTATACAATAAAACAGAGAAGAATGATCCCCACAAATATAAACAATGCTAAATACAGGCCCCGGGCCCCAGTCCAAGTTAAACAATACCAGGAAGATCCGGCCAGTTGGATCATTTTCATATTTTGCTTTTTTTTTTCTAGCTGGAATAACTGGTCACATATAGTAGATTTAAAATCCTGTTGTTGCAAAAAATCCAATGTCAAGAGCAAATATTTTCATGTGAATTTCGATCAGCCTCCCTACTCTGAATGCAGTTTGGCTGCACATCCCCTCCAGAGGTTCGCACCAGTTCGCACCTATTCAGTAGAACCGGTTCCTCAAATCTACCGAACCGGTTAGAAGAGGTTCCACCAGTGGACCCGGAAAGCAGGCCACACCTACAGAAGAGGTTCCAAAAATTTTTGAAACCCACCACTGGTCCTTGGATATGATTATTCTACACTATCATGCTCATATTTATAAAACTCAGTGCCTCTGTGAAAGGTAAGGATGACGACTGTGTTTGTGGTGCAATCAGAACATTGCGTGTGTTGAAGTTGTTTTAACGCAAACCAAAGATGCCTTTTAAAAAACAAGTTTACATCATATTCTTATGCATGCCAGTGCTGTGTGTGAGGTAATTTAAGGTGGTTCTGACAAGTGTCATCGGCATCTTCATAACCGGTCACATGGGCGGCAAACCACTCCCATCCGATCACATGGGTGGCAAGCCACTCCCACAAAGGAGGCCACATCCATAGAGTAGGTTCGAACAATTTTTGAAACCCACCACTGATCCCCTCTATCCTTTTGAATAAAGATTCTTTTATTTGGCCTGAAGAAGCCGCATCTTGTCTCAGCACAGAATTGCTGGAGGGCGAAGGGTAAAACCTATAAATCTACATCATTTGAGTCAGAGAGCATCAAGAACTCCACAGTTCAACCCGGAGGTACAGAGAGCCTCTTCTCTTGGAAAGAGAAACTTCATCATGACGAAGAACTTGAAGGAACATCCTATAAAGTTGTTCTACTTTTCACTGTTCAGAAAGAAAGACGCAAAAGGAAGTCTGGTTTGGCCCTCCTGCTTGTCTCAATCTGATTGGTCGGTGTTCCTAAATGCTGAAGATGGCAAATGTACAATATATTCTGCTGAAGCTTACACAGAAGTAAAGCACTAGTCCCATTGTCTTTTCCTATGTTAGAGGCATAAAATATATTTCTCATTTAAAATTTGTCCAGCAAAATGGCAATCCAGAGCTCAAATCCTCCCTGCTCACCTGTGGGGCCTTTGCCCAGCAATCTATCTAGTATAGCCCATGGCTAACCTACTACAGTCCAAAAATTATAATTTGTCCAATGGCCACAATCTACCTGGTTTCTTAGATTCTCAATAAGGGTGGATTGACACAGGTTGACACCGTCCGTGCTCTGATTAGACTGGGTGTGATTACTAATTAATTAACCCCTATATAATCCACCTCCATGAGTGGTGGGTTATATGTGGTATCACCCAGTTTCCGACTCAGTCCACTCTGGTCATGTTATCCTTTCCATCTCTGATATATATATTGCTATGAACCTGATTAATTTGAATTTGCTGCTTTCATTGACTGTGAGTACTGCCAGATTCAGGGCTCTGAAATCTGATTGCCTGCAAGGCTGCTAATTGCAGGGACCCACAAAGTTAGGGCGCCCTGCGCTAGGGATGGGAGCTAATTCTTTCCCACATTGCTCAATTCGCCCCGACGACAAACAATTTGCTGCTGTGGAGATTATCAGTTGGTCTTACCTGAACTGCATGTCTTGAAGGTGGTGTGGGAGTAGTGACTTCCCACCCGCTAGGCGCCCCGCGCTAGGGGCCTGAACTAGTCCAGTTTGGTCAGTCAGGGACAGGGCAGGAAGGATGTGTGTGTGTGGTTTCTCTCCCTTCCTTTCCAGATTTCTCTGTTACAGACCATCAGTTAATCTGGGAGGTCAGGAGGAGGAGCGGAGGTGTGGCCTCAAGATTTACTTCAGTCTCCAGGGCAAAAGGACTGTTAATACCCAGTTGTGACTACCCCCCCCCCCGCCACCTTCGAGACATGCAGTTCAGGTAAGACCAACTGACATTCTCTTCTCCGGAAACTGGGTGGTACCACTAATGGAGGCGGGTTATATAGGGGTTAATTAATTAGTAATCAGACTCAGTCCAATCAGAGCATGGACGGTGTCAACCCATGAAATGGATGCTATCTCCACCCTATTAGAAGAGGTGTATCAGGTAAGTTACCAATGCCCTTTTTCATCCTTCATGGCTTGTGAAGACTATCCTGGTCAAGATAGTTATCTGGGTCCTTTCTGTAACCTTGGGTTCACTGGCGGGGGGGGGGGTGTCCCCTGCTACCTTGAAAAAAGCAGTGACACACCCTTCTCCACAAAAGGCCTTCTCTGGATCCAACTATACCACACAATTTTCATCCAGTCTCCAATCTTCATTTTTAGGGAAGACTATTGAAAAGATGGTGGGGTTGTAACTACAGAGGTTCCTGGGGAAGATCTTTATCTGGACTCCTTTTAGTTAAGGCACAGACACAATATGGAATTAGCATTGGTCATACTAGTTGATGCTCTCTGGTGGAGTTAGGGGGAGCAAGGATGGAGATACAACCAACATCCCTTTCAGTTGGGTTTCAGGCCTGGTTACGGCACGGAAACTGCTTTGGTCACGCTGATCGATGATCTCTGGCGGGCCAGGGATAGAGGACATTCCTCTATCCTAGTGCTTCTTGACCTCTCAGCGGCCTTTGATACCATCGACTATGGTATCCTTCTACGACGGTTACGGGAGGTGGGAGTGGAAGGCACCATCTTAAGGTGGTTCTCCTCCTACCTCTCGGACAGGTCGCAGTCGGTGTTGGTTGGGGGACAGAGATCGACCCCTAGGCCCCTCAAATATGGGGTACCGCAGGGTTCGGTCCTGTCCCCCCTCCTATTTAATATTTACATGAAGCCGCTGGGTGAGATCATACGCCAGCACGGGATCAAATATCATCAATATGCGGACGATACTCAATTGTATCTGTCCGCCCCGTGCCAACTCAGCGAAGCAGTGGAAGTGATGTGCCAGTGCCTGGAGGCTGTCAGGGTCTGGATGGGAGCGAACAAGCTTGCACTCAATCCAGACAAGACTGAGTGGCTATTGATGCTGCCTCCCAAGCATGGTCCAGACATTCCACCTCTTAGCCTGGGGGGTGAAATTATACACCCCTCAGAGAGGGCCCGCAATTTGGGTGTCCTCCTGGATCCACAGCTGACTTTAGAACACCATCTGTCAGCTGTGACCAGGGGGGCTTTTGCCCAGGTTCGCCTGGTGCACCAGTTGCGGCCCTACCTGGACCGGGATGCACTTCAAATGGTCACTCATGCCCTCGTCACCTCAAGACTGGATTACTGTAACACGCTCTACATGAGGCTGCCCCTGAAGAGTGTTCGAAGACTGCAGTTGGTCCAGAATGCAGCCGCGCGAGCAATATTGGGTGTACCTAGATACATCCATGTCACACCTATCCTCCGCGAGCTGCACTGGCTCCCCATTGGTCTCCGGACGCGCTTCAAAGTGCTAGTCATTATTTTTAAAGCCCTACATGGTTTAGGACCTGGCTACTGAGAGACCGCCTCCTGCCACTTACCTCCCAACAACCAATAAGATCACACAGATTGGGCCTCCTCCGGGTGCCGTCGACCGGACAATGCCGGCTGGCGGCCCCCCGGGGGAGGGCCTTCTCTGTAGCTGCGCTGGCCCTGTGGAACAATCTACCCGTAGAGATCCGGACCCTTACCAATCTCCCTGCCTTCCGTAAAGCCACCAAGACCTGGCTGTTCCGGCAGGCCTGGGGCTGTTGATTAATATCCAGCCCCAGTTAGACAGAATGAATGGTGTGTTAATTTTAATAATTGTATCTCTTATTTTAAATTTTTAAATGTTTTTGTCTTGCCTGTGAGCCGCCCAGAGTCCCAATCGGAGTGGGCGGCATACAAATTTTATTAAACTAAAACTGAAACTTGGATCTTTGTTCCTTCAGTGCTTTTCAATACCACTGACCACAGTCGCCTTCTGGCCCACTGGGGGATTGGGAGTGGTAGCCGCAGTGGTTCTTCTCCTTTCTCTGTGGTTGGGTCCAGTATGTGTTCTCACATGCACTCACACTCAAGGCCTCTGATGTGTGAGAAGCCTCGGAGCTCTACAGTCTGTCCCTTCCTGCTTACTCCTAAGGCTCCCGGGTAAAGCCACCTGTCAATTTGGGATCAGGGTCCTCTGAGCCTCTGGATCCCAGACTGACCAGGCAATGTTGTCAAAGTTTTGTCCAAGTATCTGGAGGCTGTGAGGGCTGGATAGGAAGGAACAGGCTTAAACAGTTGGGGTCTCAGCTCCTGCTCAAGGAGGCACTAGCAGCCACAGCTAAAAGCCTTCACACAAGTCCATCTTGTCTGCCAAGTGCACCCTGCCCAGGATCAACAGGCCCTTCAGGCAGTCCCCTATGAACCACCGCTATGGACTCTGCACGAGGAAAGCACGCAAAATATGCTGCTGGTCCCGAAGATGGTGCCCCAGGCAATCCTCAGGCAGAGGCTTTTGCTCCATGAACTGCAGTGGTTGCCAGGAGGCTTCCAGTTGTCCCGTAGATTGTCTTTAACATTGGCCATTAGTTCAAGAGCGGAGGTGGCACAGTGGTTAGGGTGCAGTACTGCAGGCCACTTCAGCTGACTGTTATCTGCAGTTCAGGGGTTCTAATCTCAACAGCTCAAGGTTGACTCAGCCTTCCATCCTTCTGAGGTGGGTGAAATGAGGACCCAGACTGTGGGGGCAATATGCTGACTCTGTAAACACTTAGAGAGGGCTGAAAGCCCTATGAAGCAGTATATAAGTCTAACTGCTATTGCTGTTGCTATAATGACCATTTGAAATTAAGATGGTGCTCTTCGAAGGGACTCATGAATCTGCCCAAAGTTACAGCCACTGCAGCATCCCCTCAGTCACCTGAACCAAATGCTGGCGTTTGGCAATCCACAGGCAATGGAAGGTTGTAGGAATAGGCAGCGGCCCCTCCACCTCCCTTCCTCCCTTTCCCACTCTGCTGGGTCCCTGCAGGCCTTGGGGCTGGTTCCCACCCTGCTAGGCCAGGAGTACCCAGTAAGGTCAGGCAGAGAGGTTGCCTTCTGTGTCCCTTCAATTAAACAGCCTCTTCCCTTGGGTCTCAGAAAGCAGGCCAACTCTGCCCCGGTGCCTGCCCCTAGAGCAGGCTCTCCCCAAGAAACACGGCCACGTTCCAAAGAGCTCTGAAAACCTGGCCTTCCCCCACCCGACATCGGTTAGGATGGGCAGTGGTCCTATGTGTTTGGCTGTCTTTTACCTATTCTGTTTCTTCTGGCTTTTGTATTGTTTTGTGTAATTGCTTGCACCCCCCATAGGAAAGAACATGTGCATCTCAAGGCTGAGCTGTGGAGTCCTTGGTGCTCTCTGAGCTGCTCGCTTGCAGATGTTTCATTAGAGGACTAGGTAGCATCCTCAGTGCAAGTGAGTGAGTGAGGGCTGGGTTCCTGCTTCCTCTTTCTATGCAGCTGTTTGCCCTGCCTGTGTCTGCCATGGTGTTTCCTCTGTGGTTGTTCCTTGATTAGGCTCTCTGCTTATGTTGGGGTCGGCTGCTGAAGAGGCAATATTCTGATCTCTCTCTTTCTTTCTGAGCTTTCTGAACTGTCTCTTTTAAATGGTTTGTAAATTTAGTTTATCTCTACCTTCTACACATGTATGCATCATTTTACACATTATTTGTATAAAACATAAAATGGAGTATTTATATTTCTAAAATGCGCTCTATTTTACAGGCTTTTTATTATACATTCAGGCGAGACAATAAAAGAGCTAAGAAGGAACTTGGGTTAGCTATAAATAATTCTGGAGAAACACATTTTCCCTGGAATGCAGCCAATAGTCAATGTGAAAGTAGAGTTTTCGGAGGCTGCTATGCTGAGACTCCTTTGGGAGTTGGCTTAAAGATCTTGGTTCTGCCTTTTTGGGAGGACCATATATGGTACAAAAATGTGAAACCACAACCAAAGGAGGAGCCTTAAATTTCTATTATAGACCTAACTTCTTATTAGCTATGAGAAACACAAACCCCTAAAATTGTGTTACTTGTACACCAGCTCCAGTTAATTTGAAAAATAGAATGTATCTATTTTTTGCCTGGTAAATCTAGACTATCCTGCAAGGAATTTCTTTTAAACTTTACTAACTCTTATTCTGTATTTCTGGACTCACAAGTAAGCCTGGAATCTGTGTTCCAGTTCTCCATGCCTTTCTCTCCTCATATTCCATCCTTCTTTCATGCCCTTTTTGTTCTTTGAACTTTCTGCCTCTTTCTTTTTGAGAATCTCCTCAGCTTGTTGAAAGCTATTTTAAGATTTAAGATTTAAGATTTAGTTTATTTGTATGCCGCCCTTCTCCGGGAGGGATTCAGGGCGGCGAACAACTCAAAAGGGGAAAGGGGATACAAACACAATACATGTAATTAAAATACACAAGAGTCATACAGCCATACAAGTCGAGAGGGGAGGGGAACTCATCAACCCCAGGCCTGCCGGCACAGCCAGGTTTTGACGGCTTTCCAGAAGGCCTGGAGAGAGGTGAGGGTCCGAATCTCCACGGGGAGTTCATTCCAAAGGGCCGGAGCTGCTACAGAGAAGGCCCTCCCCCGGGTGGTAGCCAGATGGCATTGGCTGGTAGACGGAACCCAGAGGAGGCCAACCCTGTGCGATCTAACGGGTCTATGGGAGGTAATTGGCAGCAGGCGGTCTCTCAAGTACCCAGGTCCAATACCATGAAGGGCTTTATAAGTTACAACTAGCACTTTGAAGTGTATCCGGAGACCGATCGGTAGCCAGTGCAGCTCGCGGAGGATAGGTGTAACGTGGGTGTACCGAGATGCACCCACAATCGCTTGCGCGGCTGCATTCTGGACGAGTTGTAGTCTCCGAATACTCTTCAAAGGCTGCCCAATGTAGAGCGCATTGCAGTAGTCCAGTCTTGAGGTCACGAGGGCGTGAGTGACTGTCGCGAGTGCCTCCCGGTTCAGGTAGGGGCGCAACTGGTGCACCAGGCGAACCTGGGCAAATGCCCCCCTGGTCACAGCCGACAGGTGATGTTCTAAGGTCAGCTGTGGGTCCAGGAGGACTCCCAAGTTGCGCGCCCTGTCTGAGGGGCGTAAATTTTCACCCCCCAGCCTGAGTGATGGAATACTGGCCAAATTGGGAGGGAAACACAACAGCCACTCGGTCTTGTCTGGATTGAGTACAAGCTTGTTAACTCCCATCCAGACCCTGACAGCCTTTAGGCACTGGCACATCATGTCAACCGCTTCACTGAGTTGGCACGGGGCGGACAGATACAACTGAGTATCGTCCGCATATTGATGGTATTTTATGCCGTGCCATCGAATGATCTCACCCAGTGGCTTCATGTAGATATTGAACAGAAGGGGGGATAGGACCGAACCCTGAGGAACCCCATATTTCAGGGGCCTAGGGGTCGACCTCTCTCCCCCAACTAACACCGACTGCGACCTGTCCAAGAGGTAGGAGGAGAACCACCGAAGAACGGTGCCGCCCACTCCCACCTCTCGTAACTGTCGCAGAAGGATACCATGGTCGATGGTATCGAAGGCCGTTGAGAGGTCAAGGAGCACTAGGATGGAGGAATGACCTCCATCCCTGGCTCTCCAGAGATCATCGGTCAGTGCGACCAAAGCGGTTTCCGTGCTGTAGCCAGGCCTGAATCCCGACTGAAAGGCGTCCAGATAATCGGCTTCCTCCAAGGACCGTCGGAGTTGAGAGGCTACCACTTTCTCAACAACCTTCCCAATGAAAGGGAGGTTGGAGACTGGCCGGTAGTTGTTCAAACTAGCTGGGTCCAACGATGGCTTCTTCAGGAGGGGTCTCACCACCGCTATCTTCAGTGCCGGTGGGAAGAAGCCCTCCCGAAGAGAAGCACTCACCATTGCCTGGATCCAGCTCCGCGTCACCTCCTTGCTGTTCGCGACCAGCCAGGAGGGACATGGGTCCAGTACACAAGTGGCAGTACTCACCGCTCCGATGGCCTTGTCCACTTCATCAGGAGCAACAGGTTGAAAGTCAGTCCAGAGAAGTTGTTCAAGACCTTCCCCCGGTACCCCGGCTGGCTCTGCGCAATTGGAGTCCAGGTCCATCCAAATCCGAGCAACTTTGTCCGCGAGGAACTGGACATATTCCTCTGCTCTACCTTGTAAGGGGTTATCCGCAACCCTTGTATTTAGGAGGGAGCGGGTCACCCTAAACAAGGCGGCAGGGCATGACTCAGCGGACGCTATCAGAGTGGCAATGTGATTGTTCTTAGCTGTCCGTATTGCCGATAGATATGCTCCGATGCAGGTTTTCAAAAGTGCTCGGTCTGACTCTGATTTACTGGCCCTCCAGCGGCGCTCTAGGCGTCTCTTTTGGCGCTTCATCTCCAGGAGGTCCTTGGTGAACCAAGGGGCCCTCCTGGATCCACTGCTGCGGATCGGCCGTAAAGGCGCAATCCAGTGGAGAGCCTCAGATGCTACCGAGTTCCAAGTAGCAACTAAGGTCTCCACCGGACTGTGGGCGAGAGTATCAGGCATAATGCCAAGCGCCGTCTGGAAACCCTGAGGATCCATAAGACGCCTGGGGTGGAACCACCTAATCGGTTCCTCCTCCCTACAGCAGGGGATTGGTCTCCGAAAGTCAAGCCTCAGTAGGAAGAGGTCTGACCATGACAGGGGCAAGATCTCACTACCCCTCAAACCAAGATCACAACTCCACTGCTCCGAGAGAAATACGAGGTCGAGTGTGTGACCCGCTGAGTGAGTCGGACCCTGGATTACTTGGGTCAAGCCCATGGCTGTCATGGAAGCCATGAACTCCTGTGCTCCATCAGAGTGTTCGCCGAGCAAAGGCAAGTTGAAGTCCCCCAGTATCATAAGTCTGGGGAACTCAACTGCTAGCTCGGCTACTGACTCGAGGAGCAAGGGGAGGGCTGTTGTCACGCTGTTGGGAGGCAGGTACGTCAACAACAAGCCCACTTGACCCGCAAGGTCCATCTTCACCAGCAAGGACTCACACCCGACAAGCTCTGGAGCAGGGATCCTACGAGGAACTAAAGACTGTCGGATAACAATGGCCACTCCCCCGCCCCTTTTTTTGGGATCGCGGTTGATGAAACACCTGAAAACCCTCTGGGCACATTTCTCTGAGGGGGACTCCTCCCTCCGGGCCCAGCCAGGTTTCAGTAATACATGCCAGATCTGCCCCCTCGTCTATAATTAGGTCCTGGACGAGGGGAGCTTTATGAACCACAGATTTGGCATTTAGCAACAGCAACCTGAGACCAGGGTCCTGACTACTCACGCCATCTGGCCTTGGAGTGGAACTCACAGGGCCGGAAGGGGGGATCCCTCTAATATAGGGAACCCTCCTTCCCCGGTAATGGCTTGCCCTGAAGTTCCCGCCATATCTGCCCCTCCCCATTATGACCCCTATGTTCCCGCCCACTCCCGCATCTGTGGTCCCTTCACCTCTCCCCCAGCTGCCGGATTCATCGGCAGGCCCTTCGACACACACAACCAAGGGCCGGAACCAGGCCCGGGTCCCCCTAGCACTTCTGCCAAAGCACTCAGTGCAGGAGGTCCCGGCTAAACTCCCGGCCCGCCAGACAAACCCATACATACAGCCAATCACTCCCCCACAATACAAGTTAAAAACAGAAACAGCAATATAATAATAAAAGTAGGACATTCAATCAGTCACAGTCATACCATGCACTCCCCATACACATAAAATATAAAACTTGAATAAAAATTTACCAATATATAAAAATTAAGATTATGATTATGAGCCTGCACAGTCCAGCCAATTGTATAGTCCAAGGAGGCCGGGGGAGAGTGTCCAAGCCTCCCGAAGAACAGATATCCAAAGTCCAAGGATAGTGGGGCATAGAATAGTAGTTCACAATAGTCCAGAGCGAAACCAGGCAGGCCTGAAAGTCAAGTGGGCTGCGGGCAATAAAGAGTAACGGCGAAAGTTGTAGGGCCAGCCGCAGGAGACGGCGGCCAGCAGCACCCCCGCCATCGGGGGCAAAGAATACCCGGGAGCCAGGGATAACCCCACGGTAAAAGGGGGAGGGAAACCCCACTCCCGGCTGTACCGTGACACTACCCGTGGAAGCAGCCCATCGGTAGGCCATCAGGCTAGCGACCCCACCCCCTCCCTCACCCTAATCCTAACCTTATCCTAACTATATTTTAAACTAACCCACCCTAAAGTCTAACCTAACCCTACCCTGTCCCTAGCCTGACCCTACAGTGGCACAAACAGCAGAGGAGGCGTCAGGCAATCCCAGGGGGGGTCGGCCCTCCCCAGCAGTCACCGATAGCCGCTTCCATGGCAGCCAGACGGTTTTCAGCCTGCTCTTCCAGGTTCCAACAGGTGTCTTCGGCCCCGGTGGTCGGGGGGGCCACCGCCCGCCTCTCACCACAGGTGGCCCAACAAGGTTCGCAAGATGATAAAGCCCACAAACTCCACCGCATCCAGAAACAATAGCGTTATCAAACGGCCACAACGTTCGCAAGTGGCCTCAATAGTTCTAGCAGTTCTCAGCAGCTCACACGGAAAGGCTTAGTTCTCAGCAATAGAATATAGTACATAGAATAATAAAGTTGGAAGGGATCTTGGAGGTCTTCTAGTCCACCCCCCCCAACTATGGCAGAAGACCCTATACAATTTTGGACAAATGGCTGTCCAATCTCTTCTTAAAAACTTTCAGTGATGGAGTTTCTGAAGGCAAGCTGTTCCACTGGTTAATTGTTCTCACTGTCAGGAAATTTCTCTCTGGTTCTAGACTGGATCTCTTTTTAGTTATCTTAAAACCTGTTACTTCTTGTCCTGCCTTCAGGTGCTTTAGAGAATAGGTTGACCCTCTCTTCTTTGTGACAGCCCCTCAAATACTGAAAGACTGCTATCATAGCAAGCCTAGTCCTTCTCTTGTTAGAGTAGACATACCTAGTTCCCCTTAATCATTCATTATATGGTTTAGCTCCCAGACCCCGTATCATCATTGTTGCTCTTCTCGGCACTCTTTCTAGGATCGCAACATCTTTTTAGTGTCAGAATTGGATGCAATATTCCAAGTGTGGTCTCACCCATGCAGTATAAAGTGGTACTATCACTTCATGTAATCTTGAAACTATCCCTCTGATGATGCACTCTAAGACTGCATTAGTTTTTAGGCAATTGTTGCACACCGCTAGCTCATATTTAAGGGATTGTCCACTAGGATGCCTGGATCCCTCTCAGTGACAGTACTACTGTTGGGTTTTCTTGCTTAATAGTGTCAAATCGTACATTTCTTACCATCAAATTGCGTTTTGTTGGATAGGGCCTGGTATTTGTTGGATAGGGCCTGGTATAGGGTCTGTCAAACTCTTTCTGGATCTTGATCCTATCTTCTAAAGCAGGAGTCACCAACCTTTTGGACCTCAAGGACAACTAAATTCATAATTTTAAATCCCTCGGACCACTAATATGAATTTTTAAAAAGAGAAATTGTATTTAGTGCAATAATAAAATGCTAATAATTTTTCTGGGGACCACCAAAATTTTCTCACAGACCACTGGTTGGTGACCACTGTTCTAAAGTGTTGGCTAATCCCCACCCCCCACCTCCAGCATGGTGTTGTCTGCAAATTTGAGTTCTCTTTGTATCCCCTCATCTAGATCATTTATGATGAAGAGATGGAAGAGGAACTCATTAAATTTGCAGACCACACAATGGTGGCAAGAATAGCTAATACTTTAGATGATGGATTCAATTCAGACAGATCTTTCTCTTCTCTCAATAAAGTTTTTATGCTTGCAACAGACCAGATATGACCTTTTGTTGGTGCTAGCTTTTATTTCTGTTAAAAATCTTTAAATGCATTTTGAAATTATTCACTCATATATTGCCTATCAAACACAAGTTCCAGGATCTTTGGGTTCATTACGGATGTTGTCACATTCAACTTTCCCACTGAATCGTGCTGAAAGATCCTTGTTTGGAAGATTATTAAGGAAGACAAAAGAAGGGATGGGCCCACTGCAAAGAGAAGATGGCAGGAAGGCACAGTTGATGAGAAGTTGCAACATCTCAGCTGATTGTGATGATGGCAAAAGGGATGATTTACATGATCAGGGCGTCTTATGCAAGTATGTGTAAGTCATAGCATTTGCATAATTGTGTCCTCACATCTATGTTGTTGTTCCCCCCCTTTTCCCCTCCTCCAGATTCCCATATAGAACTTTCCAAAAAGGAACTGCATGCAGAGCAGTGGTAGGTTTCAAAAAATTTTACTACAGGTGGCAGCTTAGGCAGGCAAGCTGCCTGGGAGGTGAGGAGTGACTGGGTGGGGTGCGGGGGTGGGGCAGGTGACCGGGAAATCAGTTGGGGAGCATGGCAGGCCTGGGTCGCTGCCGGTTCCAGGGAGCCAGGCCACCAAACCACTACCAGTTTGGCCGAACTGGTAGGAGGCAATCACTGATGCTTTCATGCTCAAGACAGGACCAGAAGTCAGAGTCTATTTTGTCAGCATTCCTCTGACAGTCCATCTCACAAGGGGCTCATAGAGTAGTTATCACAGAGGGGTCTGCAAATACTGAACCTGGAGGCCAATCCTGCTGTGCTCCTTTGAGGCTTTCACATAATGTTTGCTGAGCCTCTCCCCCCGCCCCCCGCCCCTGGTATTCATTGCTAACAGTATGGACAATGTTGGTCTTTTAACAGCTTTTGCCAGCACAGCATATAAATAACATAAACTGATGTTTGCCTCAAGCATCTTTATGCCAGCTTGGATCTCTTATCAAGAGATTCCACTGCAAGTGAGAATTACATTGTTGTTCTCTCGGAGCAGGACTGTAGTTCACCACTGCTTTCTTCCTGCATATTTCTTCGGTTTCCCAGTCTAGTTTCCAAGCTTCAGGTTTTCTGGTGCATTTCATTGGGTGCTAACCATGTTGCTGGCTTCTTGCAATCAGCCATGATTTCAAGGCAGGCAGATGCTGCCACCTGTTGCAGGAACAGAAAACTCTGGAGCTGGCTGCTGCGATACCCCCATGCAAGGAAGAGGAGGAGGCTCTGCACCCTTCCAGAAAACTCCCGGGGAGGGGAAGGATCTCTCCTCTAGTTGCTCTGGTAATGGAAAAGATGGCTAACCAGGGGCAAAGGCTGAAAGATTGTCATGCCAGGATCTGGGATTCCAGGAGAGGGTCACTCTGTGGATGCAGGAGAGTAAAGGAAATGTTAATGTTAAGAAAAACTGAAAATATGGAAAGCTCTGATTCCAAGATTCTGCCAATCTCTCCTTTGGGGAGACTGCTAAAAGCCTGGGATTATAAGAGGCTACCCGTCCAGGCGGGAATGAAAAAGAAGCGTAACTAAATTAGTAGACCAGTGAAATACTGTGGACATAATATACTTACACAAAGTAGACCATACCGTACTTCTTGGTAACCTAGAAAAAAGTGGGATAGATAGCATCACCATCAGATGTATTTGTAACTGGCTGACAAATCATTCTCAACGAGTAGTCCTTAATGATACTACATCTACATGGAGGGAAGTAAGCAGTGGGGTACCACAAGGTTCTGCCCTAGGCCCAGTACTTTTCAATATCTTCATAAACGACTTAGATGGGGGAATAGAAGGGGAACTCACCAAATTTGCGGATGATATTAAGCTGACAGGAATAGTCAACACCCTAGATGATAGCTCAAACACTACATGCATCTACATGCATCTACATGGAGTCCTTCGGGATTGGGTGGCCTATAAATGTAATAAATAGAATAGAATCTTGACAGACTTAAACACTTGGCCCTATCTAACAAAATGAAATTCAGTGTAGAGAAATGTAAAGTCTTACACTTAGGCAAGAAAAGCCAAAAGTACAAATATAGATTGGGTGAAACCAGGTGTCAGCACCTCTCCATTTAATAATTAGGAAAGAAAGACCATGAGACTCCATACGTGGAAAATCAAATGTACTTTTACTAATTAAAAATGGTTAAAGAGCGGTTGCATAGCGAAGTCTGATTAATTAGGCGCGAAAGCAGTTGATATATAGAATAGCCCATTCCACACCCCCTGGCATCATAGGCTTAGTCCAATCATAAGTCCTTCAAGTGTCAGGTGTGAGATAACTTCAAAAGG
This sequence comes from Thamnophis sirtalis, assembly GCF_051295495.1. NCBI lineage: Eukaryota > Metazoa > Chordata > Lepidosauria > Squamata > Natricidae > Thamnophis > Thamnophis sirtalis. The sequence goes on from NW_028261382.1 coordinate 23,364,265, forward strand.
CATCACGAAGATGGAATGTCGGTGCCGTTAGTCCAGGCGGGAAACACCCACGCATGCGTAGTCTGACCATCCAGAGAACTCCAGAACATTCCTCCAGCACATCGAGTAACCCCACCCAAGTACCATGCCCTCCCTCCCCATTTCATGGCAGCTGAAGCAACAGCAAAGCAGAAGCTGACATCCGGCCGTCCCCCGGAAAAAGGCGTTCAGGCCTAAAAAAAAACACAAACAAACAGACGAACAACAAAACACAAAAGAAACAGGGAGGGGAAAAGAGAAAAATTAAGGCTTGTCAGGATACGCATCATAAAACTTCCGAAGCAGCCGGGGGGCACGAACATGGGACTTGTCAACCCATTCCGCATGAGAGGGAGGAAAATGCTTCCAAGCCACCAAGTATTGGATGCGATTACGCCGCTTGCGGGAGTCAAGTATTTCACGAACTTCAAAGTGCCGTTCACCATCGATCAGCAAAGGAGCAGGCGGAGGGTCATCGGGTGGACGTAAATGTGAAACACGAACAGGTTTAATGAGGTTAATGTGGAATACCGGGTGAACCCGGTTAAGGTGCTTGGGCAACTGCAAGCGAACAGAGACAGGATTGATGACCTTCACGATGGGGAACGGACCCACATATTTCGGCCCCAACTTCTTGGACTTCTGCGTGGTGTGAAGGAACTTCGTGGACAAATAAACCAAGTCACCCTCCCGGTATTTATATGGCTGCGTACGCCTTTTATCCGCCTGTTTTTTATGGGCACGATGTGCAGCATCCAAAGTCGCCAGGGTCAAAGGCCAAATACGGCTGAGACGTTCGCTCCAGTCAGCGATGGACGGAACTTGCGGCTGGTCACGAGGCAATTCAGGAATAGGAACAAAATCTTGACCATACACCACCCGGAAAGGCGTGAAACCAGTGCTGGAATGGACAGAATTGTTGTAGGCCACCTCAGCATGCGGCAACAAGTCCACCCAATCATCTTGTTGATAATTGATGAAACAACGTAAATATTGTTCAAGAACAGAATTAGTCCTCTCACAAGCGCCATTAGTCTGAGGATGGTAGGCGGAGCTAAGGCCTTGGGCGGAGCCAATACGTTTGAGAAATTCCTTCCAGAACACTGAGGTGAACTGGACACCCCTATCGGAGATGATGCGATCAGGCACCCCATGCAAACGGTAAATGTGGGAAATGAAGAGTTTAGCCAGCGCCTTAGCGGAAGGAATTTTGTGGCAGGGCACGAAATGAACTTGTTTCGAAAACAAATCCGTAACGACCCAAATGACGGTGTGCCCCTGGCTCTCGGGGAGCTCAACAATAAAGTCCATAGAGATCTCCTTCCAAGGGGCAACAGGCCGGGCGACAGACTGGAGCAATCCCTGCGGTTTACCTGACACCAGGCTTAATAGCAGGGACTGTGAGAGGGATCTTGCAGTCTTAATGGACAATCAAATATGAGCCAGCAATGTGCTACAGCAGCCAAAAATGCCAATGCATCCTAAATTGTATTAACAGAAGGCTACAATCAAGATAAAGGGAGGTATAATGCCACTCTATAAAGCCTTAGTAAGACCACACCTAGAATACTGCATCCAGTTTTGGTCAGCACACTATAAAAAAGATGTTGAGACTCTAGAAAGAGTGCGGAGAAGAGCAGCCAAGAAGATTAGGGGACTGGAGGCTAAAACATACAATGAACGGTTGCAGGAACTGGGCATGACTAGTCTAGTGAAGAGAAGGACCAGAGGAGACATGATAGCAGGGTTCCAATATTTGAGGGGCTGCCACAGAGAGGAGGGGGTTAAGTAATCTCCAGCAGAAATGGGAAGTGTGGGGATCTTAATGTAGTAGGGTGGGGGAGGCTGGAGCGGAGGTTAAACAAATTTGGCTTCGCTTCCTTGCGCTGCAAGAGAGAAAGGTGCCTGAGACGCCGCTGGGAGGATGTCCCCTTCGGTTTGTCCCCTTAGCGCCCCCCTGCCTCTTAGCGCCCCCCTGCCATACCCCTTGCCTCTTAGCACCCCCTAAGTCATCCCACCCAACCCCAGGGGGCAGTACCAACCACTTTGGGAACCACTGGTGTAAAGCAATATGGAGTAGTATATAAGCCTAAAAGCTATTATTGCTGTTAATAAATGCTGAGACAAGCTGGACTCCCTGTGTTAGTTGCTTCATCCATCCATTTATTTATTCAGCAAGTCCCCTTGTGGCATCGGCTGGGCTCCACACATTATTTTGAGGGCTTGATAAATTTGCAAAGAGATGTAAAGCAAGGAGGTGGCCTTTCAAGGAGCTGAGCAAGTGATACATGCAAATAAGAACGGGAAGGAGAACAGCTGAGGAAAATTTCATCCAAACACCAATTATAGACAGCATCCTACAATCTGGACTGCATGACACACAGTCTCTCTGTCTCTCACTGCTGCTGCTCCTGGAATAACCCTCCCCAAGGGAACATCCCATAAATACAGCAGAAGTACCAAACTGAATTTGTGGAGCTTCCCGAGTTAGACAATAGCGACAGTGGCAGCTCCAAGCCAAGGCCAAATTTTGTGCCACTTGTTTACCTAAGACTATCTCCTGTACCACTTCCTGGACATATGTGATTATTTTTCTCTATTATTGTTAGTATTTTTCTCTGATATTGTTCTCTACTTTTTAAAGTGTATGCTGCCCAGAACCTTTTGGAGTTGGAGGGCCTCTAAATTTAGAGATGGAAAGAGGGCTGGAGAAGGTGTGAGAGTTTTTCTCTGTCCACCTGGATAAGCACAAAGGAGTAACTGTTGGTGCACTTGATAAGCTTGGAAACTGCTCCATCACATCTCTTATCTTGTTCTTTGGAGTTTGCCTCTTTTATGACCAGCAACTGCAATGCGCACACTCAGTTCTGACCCTTGTATGAGTTAGTCATGAAGCTGTTACAACTCTCATTTTTATCCTTTTCAGGAAACAATCTGCTCTTTGGACTCCCCTCCACACCCCCTATTCAGTGTTGTTTCTGACTCCTGCTCTGAATCGTAAAGTTCTTGTTTCTTCTCCAAGCTCCCAAGAAAGGTGTCCCAGTTTTTGGGATGAGGAGGAATTGTCTCTGACCTAGATTGCCAGACGTGGGGAGATTCCATCTTTGATCTTGAGTGGGGAGGCACTTCCCCAATCAAAGGGAGTGTGCATTTGGGGTTTGTTTTTTCCCTGGACTCCCACCTGTGGCTCAGAAGGCCTTTGCCCAGCTATATCTGAAGTGCCCACTGCCCCTTTTCCTAGATCGGGGGTGCTCGTCACAGCTTGACTACTGCCATGCGCTCTATTGAAGCTGCTTTTGAAGAGCCCCAGAAGCTTCAGCTGGTCCAGAATGCGGTGACACTGGCTGTGATGGCATGCCTCAATCGCCCTCTGCTTTGTGAACTGTGCTGGTTGCCAGTTTGCTTCTTGGTGCTGGTCACTGCCTATATAACCTTCTATGACACACATGGCCTGGAGGAACTGCTTTCTATAGGATCTGCCTGGACAGTTCAATCTGGCAGGGTTGGTACACTTTGAGTCCCACCGAATAAATAGCCTGAACCCCGAAGCACACCTTCTCTGTAGCAGCACCTGCTCTCTGGATTGAGGCTGCCCCCAAAATTTGAGTGGGTTCCACCCTACTAGTGTTTTGAAGAACCCCAAAGTCATGGCTCTCCACCCAGATCTTTCAAGCGAATGACTGAGTTGGATGGCATATAAATTGAATAAATTATGTACCCAACAATGTGAAATCGCAGCTGCCAGTTCTTTAGCTGTTGCCCTTCAAAAGGATCTCTGAGGAAGATGGATGGTTAAAAAATGTGATAAATACATAAATGTGCTGTTCAAGATTGTTTGCTATGATACCAAATGTGCCCATGACCACTCGGATCACCATAGTTGGCTTATGCCATAATTTCCCAGTTTCAATGTTCAGATTTTGTTACTTTGTGATTGGTTATTAGTAACCTATGACTATCACTGTTGTATCTTATGATTCTTGATGAATGTATTCTATTTTATTTTTCTTTATGTACACTGAGAGTATACACACCAAAGACAAATTCCTTGTGTGTCTAATCACACTTGGCCAATAAAGAATTCTATATCATTCTAGAATTCTTCGTCTTTATTCTACAATCTCTTGATATTGCTGCATCAATTATCCATACTTTCTTCTTTTCAAATACAATTAAATTTAATGCATTGTGACCCACAATTTTATCAGTTTGTATCTGGAAATCCTGCAATATTTTAACCTGCTCATTTTCTACTACTTTTCAACCTTATGTTGCCACTAATTTTTCATTACTGATATATGATAATTTTGATAGCTGTTCCAGTGAATTATCCTGGCAACTGTGTTATGTCATTGTTTTTTTTTTTTACTTAAATTTTTTTTAATTTTTAATTTAAAACAAGTACAACATCTTTCTTTACATGCTATAGAAAGTGTATCAGTCGGTCACAAATAAACTTTCGTACATCTCCTCCACAGTCAACAAACATAACTCATGTTAACAAGCATTTTAACTCAAATATTCATACATATCACCATCATCATATATCCATTTTCATTTGACTGTAATTATTATTTAAAAATATTGATGATAATAATAATCTTAAACAATACATGCCCACATCAGTGGGAAAAGAAAAAAAAAAGAGAGAGGGAAAAAAAAACCAAAGGGGGAAAAAAAAGACAAGGCAGGGAAAAACAAAAAAAACAAACACACACACACACACACACACACACAAAACACAGGTATATGTTATATAAAAAAATGTATATCAGCTGGTTACAACATGTTTTGGTGCATCTCTTCCATTAATTCATATTAATTCAAATATCTTAACTCAAATGTTTACCATATTGACATCATTATACCTCCACTTTTAGTTAACTACAGTTATTTAAACATCCTTCAACCTTAACTATGCCAAAGAGTTAATCCATAACCACATGCTGACATTTCATTTACTTGTTTGTAAAATCCTCTATTAACATCAAGTCCTCATATCCTATTTTAGCTGAACATCCATAATATTTAATACCAAAAATTCCATCTTCCATGCAGTATAATTTATTATCATTCTCCCTTCTTTATGTAGTTATATCATATATCATAGCATTTTCCCCATATTAATTAACATTTAACTGTATATATTTTATTTTATTTTTTAATAGTGGTAATTATTGTGATTAATAACCTTTATATATAGTCCAAAAGTATTTCCAACTTTCCTTTCTTATATCCAATTATTATTTATCATATCAACTCCACATTATATACATTACTATCAATATCAAATATTATTCAGCTATGTCTATTACAAATAAGAGTAATTAGATTTAGCTAATTTTAAGTTGTATTCTTCCATCTGTCAGCCTATGTCTCTCCAATAACAAAAGATTCTCAGTCCTATTGCCATTCGTTGAATAGATTTACCAAATGTTTTTATAAGCAAGTCCAAACAGGGATATCTTCGCACCTTTTTGCTCAGGATGTCTCTGATGAGATAATAATGTTGTCCCAGACTTGTTAAACTTTTCAAATTGACTTTAATTCTCAAGGGTGGAATTAAGAAATCTGCCAATGATGTTTCATAAAGTGTAGATTCTTTAATACTTCTAATTTCTCCTGCAATCTGTCTCTTAAAATGAATCTTTTGTATAGCTCCCCCCCTTTCCAGCATTGCATTTCCCCACCAAAGTGGTACCCATTTGTCTACTTGCAATATTGCATTATTTTGAACTGCTGGGTAGGCAGGAGCTAGAGACCCAGCATGGGAGCTCACTCCATCTCATGGAGCCAGACTTGAACTGCTGGACTGGAGACAAATTCTGGTTGGCAGCGTCATTAAGCCATTTGTCTGCCTCCCCCACCCGTGTAATAGATCACCAGTATGGCCCAGGTTTGATGGCTTTGATTGTGTTTCCGGTGTTGAATTTTATCTTTAGTACCTGTCCCACTCTTTGCATGTATTTTTGATTGTCCATGCTTGATGTTATCTAACTGTAAAATGATCAGATACTTGCTATTTTGTCCTGATGGCTCCTGATGGTTTGGCCATTTGGCATTTCAATTTCATTACCTTTTGTGATTTTACCCAACTTTAATGTTATATTTCTTTATGCCAAATTTAATATCTCTGCTAAAAATTCTTGTGGTATTTGTTAATGGATTTTTATTTTTTGTTTTTCCACAAAACTTCAGATCATAAGGCAAACATGATATTTTATTTTATTTTAGTTGTTTGGTAGCCAATATTTTTTTCTTCAAAATCATTGAAACTGAGATCCTAGTAATGTCAAACAATAAGAGTGATAATGAATCAACTCGAAGTTGCCTCTCCTAATGTTGACAAGACCATAACCAGCTTCCAAACTCTGGAGATCCGCTGCCAAGTGATGGAGCACCCACAACTTTTGGAAACTAGCCATTCTACTGATTATTTCAAAGATGCTTTTTTCAAAAGGCAACGGGACGATTGTTTTCCTTGTGGAAGAAGTTATTATTCTTGTTCTTCTTCTTCCCCTTCCTCCTCCTCCTCAAGGAAAAAAGAAGTCGTTGCCTTTTGAAAAAGCACCTTTGAGATAACTATGACCTGCATAACTGAGAATCTCTAGATATCATTCCACAGATTAATTGTTCTCACTGTCAGCAAATTTCTTTTGTTATAGATCTCTTTAATTAGTTTAATAAGTTTCTACCAGTTGCTTCTTGTCCTGCCCTTGGATGCGTTGGAAAATAGATTGACCCCCTCTTGTCTGTGACAGTCCCTCAAATATTGGAAGACTACTATCATGTCTCACCAGTCTGTTTCTTTGTTATACTAGACATACCCAGTTCCCCCAACTATTCATCATGTTTTAGTCTCTGGTCCCCTAATCAGCTTTATTGTTGTTCTCTGCACTCTTTCTATTCAACTATCTGGTAATGAATTAAATGCTGTTTCATAAGCAATACAGACCTTTTAGTTTACTTTGTCAATTATCCAAAACCATTTTATCAATCATAAGTTGATCTTTTATACATCTGCTTTTCCTTTTGTTGCTTTTCTGCTCTACTGAATGTTATTTTCTTCTTAAAAAATCTGGCAAGTTACCTGCTATTATGCCCATAAGAAATATAAGCATTGTATGCAATCATATTATCAATCTTTGTTTCTGGTGTGACCATTTTGCCAAGACCTTTTGAATCAGTTTTGTCAGTTACTAAGCAATCACTGATGTAGTCTTTATGCAATTTTAAGCTGTTAGCTAATCTTGTAAATTAGTCAGATATTTGAGTCAAAAGCCATGTAGTTGTTCATTTTGAGGTGTTCAGTATTTAATTCTTTTCACTTGATGTTTAAACATTTCTGCTGTTATTAATTGTTCCATGTGATTTATACTAGATTTGGTCCTCCCATTCTTCAATTTTTGGTCTTTCATGTCCTTTACATTATTTGCACCTGATCTTAATGTCTTTATTTTGACCATCAGTCTGACCTTCCACTTTGGCATATGATTCTGCTTTTGGTTTTCTAATTTCAAAGCTCACATCTCCTGTTAAGAACCAGTGCTTTGCAGCAGGCAAGCTGATTGGTCTGTCCAATAGATGTTATCTTATTCCTTGCAAGTGCCTTATTTACATTTTTTAATCTTTTTTTGTTTTCTGAACAGTTGATGGATACACCCTGTCTGGCTCTTCCACTAAGACATGAACTGAGGTTGAGATGAAAGCAATCTCATGGAGAAACAGAAAAAACTCTGTTCGTGGGTGTGACGGATGAAACACCTTCCACTTACAATTGAATGAAGGTGCCTATGAGAGAGACAGAGAGGAATCCAAAATTCTTGGGCAAAGGCCAAGTTAAACTAAGGGAAAAATAAGCCGAAGGTGTTTGCTGCAGTCTCCTTTTTTAACGTTGGTTGCCTCCAGAGTCACAGAGGGGAGAGGGGAGGCTACATCAGCTTCAGAAACAAAACATGACATGACTAGGGTGTCCCGCATCTGGCCGGACAGGCACGACTTTTCATCATTTTTCCCGCGTCCCGCTTGGTTCTCAAAAACCCCCGCTTTATTTTGGCGCTCGCTGGCTCCCCCGCCCATCATCAGCTGCCGCTAGCTCGCTCGTTCCGTTCCCCCATCTATTCCATCTACACTAAAAATCTAAGCCAGCCCAGCCTGCCGCTCACTGATTGGCCTGGACTCCAGCCAATCAGTGAGCTGGCTGGGATGGAAAAAGCGGCGTGCTTAAAATTTTCCATCCCAGCCAGCTCACTGATTGGCTGGAGTCCGCTTAAGCACGCCGCACGAGTCGCGACTCTCACGAGTCTCCATTTCATTTCGCCTTCGCCGTTTGCTTTTGCTGCACTGCCCTGGTGAGTAACTCCGGCGGTGCTGGTGGGAATCAGGAGGCTTCGCCACTTCGGGAAGGCCTTCCCTTGCGAGCTACTCACGAGAGGAACTGGGGGTGGGGAACCGGGCAACCTGAGAGAGGGGAAGAAGATCATCCCACCCCACAACTCCCCAGATTTTGGAAGCTGGGTGTGTGTGGAAGGCGGGGGTGCGGGTGGGAGGAAGGAAAATGCAGACAACGGCAGCGGAGAACCCGCACCCCCGCCTTCCACACACATCCAGCTTTCAAAATCTGGGGAGTTGCGGGGAGGGACGGGTCGTGGGAAGTGCCGTTTTTGAGGAAAGCGCTTGACCGCCCCCGTTAGCCGCAGCACCAGACAGAGGAGCGGAGCCTGAGCTTTCATTGCTGTCCCCGCCAGTCGCAGTGGGGTATGCCGAGTGACTCGCGCTGTGATGCCGGCAATCCCTCCGCCCCCTCCTGGTTCTGCCGCCCGGCCCAGTGCATAGCCGCCAGCTCTGCCTCCTGGCTGCCCAGGTGAAGCGAATTCCACATGTGGACGCGGAGACGAACCTCTCTAGGGAGGCCGCCGGCTGGCTCCCCTCCCCGTCCCGCCTCCTCCACTAGCCTTTGTCCCTCCACAGTAGGGCAGCTGGGGGGAGGAGACGGCCCTCCTCTCCTTCTCCCCCTTTGTGGAGTTGGGCGGGCCGCCCTGAGAAGGACTACCACTTTCTGAACTGTCTGCATCAGATTTAAATCGATTTTACCATTTCTGCTCCCAAGCCTCTCGGAAATGTAATTTTAAAATGGACAACGCGAGGAGCTCCCACTGCATGCTGGGAGATGTAGTGCTGCAAACGTCAAAGTCTCTGGACGGACGTTGTTTCCCGGCAGCCTTTTCGGCGCGCCCCATTCAAAACGGCGGCAGTTGGTTGAGTGCTCTTGTGCGGTAGCGGGCTAGTTTTGAGATTTCTCTGGCAGTTTTAGTATGGATTCCAAATTTAGAAGTGCCTTCAGCCTGGCTTATCGATTAATATTGAGCGCAGCAATGGAGAGTGCCGAGAGGAGAAAGGCGATTTGCTTCGGAGCGTCTTTTTCATTTCATTTTCATTTTTTTTTTCATTTTATTGACATTTATAGGCCGCCCTTTTCCCTAAGGGGACTCAGGGCGGCTTACATTTCATAGGAGGGGAGTGTAAGACAGGACACAAAAGAAATGTGAATAAAGGAAAATAACCAATAAAAACACAACATTCATTTGACATTCGGGCGGGGCGAGATTAGGATCCTTCCGTAGCCCTGGTGTTCTCTGGAGGCTCCACGAGATTAATGCTCAGTGTGTTATTATCGCTTTCCTGTAATGCAGAAGGATGGTGGCCGGGCTAAATCCCCCCCCCCCCCGTCAATGGTGTCCCTCTTTACCAATCTGAAAATCTGGTCACCTTAGACATGACTGGAAAGTCAGACTCCGCCGGGCAGGCTGAGCTTGGAGGGAGGGAGAGAGAGAGAGAGAGAGAGAGAGAGAGAGAGAGAGAGAGAGAGAGAGAGAGAGAGAGGATGGATGAGGGAAATCATCTCCGTGTTGCACAGAGGAGGTGAGGCCGCTCTCCGCCACCGCCGACGGGAAGAAGGCGGAGGGGCGCTCTTCCTCCAGCGAGAGGCGTCCTGGGCTGGACGCGTCCGAGCAGCCGCTTCTGTCCGGAGGCTGCAGCTGGGCTCCCCCCGCCCCCCCCGATTGGCCGAGCTCCTGGGGGGATGCCTAAGGCTCTGGCTCAAGCCCCTGCCGCCCCCTCCCTTCCTGAGGCCGGGCGGGCGGGGACTGGTACCAGCTGGCAAGAGGCAGGCTGCCGGCGCCCGCCCTCCCCCCACCCCCGGCTCTAGCCTGTCGCGCGCTCCCACCCCCCTCCCCACCCCCGGGAGCACTGGCGAGCGAGGCGGGCCTCTACGGCGGTGGCAGTGCCCCTGGAGGGCGTTTGAGTTTGAGTTTGAGTTTATTGGGATTTATAGGCCGCCCTTTTCCCTGAGGGGACTCAGGGCGGCTTACAACCACAAGGGAGGGGGGTGCAGTGTCAAAAAAACAAAACAAAATGTGAACAAAGAAAAATAGTAAAAACACAACTTTCGTTCAGCAATCAAACACTCGGGCGGGTGAATTGGAAACCTATCCCCAGGCCTGCTGGGAGAGCCAGATCTTGAGGGCTGCGCGGAAGGTCTGGATGGTGGTGAGGGTACGGATCTCAACGGGGAGATCGTTCCACAGGGTCGGAGCTGCAACAGAAAAGGCTCTCCTCCGTGTGGTCGCCAGTCGGCATTGACTGGCAGATGGGCGTTGCAGCTGCAGGGGCGAGAAGGCCGATTCCCGGCCGCCCTTCGCCTCCCGAGGCTGCCGCCGTGGTCGGACGCAGCTCCTGCCCTCGCGCTCGACCCGGCCCGGCCCTGGAGCGCAAGAGGGGGAGGGGCTGCCCAGACCCGCCCCTTCGATTTCCATTTTGCCTTCCAAGAAGCCGCACTTCGCTCTTCCGCGCCTTCCGCTTGTTGAGCAGCTGGGGGATTCTGGGAGTTGAAGTCCGCGTATCTCGCTGTGATTGGGAAACAACGACCTCTCGGTTAACACCCCCCTCCCGCCATTGAGGGTTCTTAGCGATCCTGCAGCATTGCCGTCAGCCCCAGAAGGGAGACGGGCTTCACGCCTGATTTAGTGAGAGAGGCTCCCGTAAGAGACCGTGGCCGCCCTTCCACCTTCCCTGGGAATCAGGGAGGAGCCGCTCTGGGCCTCTTTCTAATGTTCCCTGGCTGCCCCTCCGGGCTTCCCTCCGGCCTCCTCTGCCCCTGATGGCTTCTGGAAGCCTCTTGCTCCAGGGTCCCCTCCGCAGCTCTCTAGAAGCCCTTCCATGATTCTTCATCCAGCTCATTCATTCACTCACTCACACCATATTTACTTAGCTGACTATCTCACAGAAAAGTGATTCTAAGTGCCACCAATAAAAACAAGCATACAATCAAAATCTTTTTAACAATTAAAAAAATGTTTTAATTAAAACATTTAATTAGTATACATGTTAGAATATAAGGCTATATGAGGTTACACACTTGACAGTTCTTGCTTGCCACATTCAATATCTGTCCCCAATTTACAAAGGATGATTGATGAGCACATACTGCATAAGAAATTTTAGGGGTTAGGTGGTTATGTATACATTTAACCGAGGGGTCCTTGGTGCTCTCTGAGCTTGGTTGTTTTCTTCCAGATGTTTCATTAATTGCTTTCATTCATCTTGTATTCATTCATTCATTATTGCAAGAAAGCAACCATGCTCAGAGAGCACCAACAACCCTTCATTTCAACCCTGAGCTACAAATATTCTCCTCTAGTGATACATTTAATTGGCATGATGCCCAGCTCATAGTTTTCTAATCATAGTATCACACCATTAAAAGACATAAAAATAAGTGAATCAATAGACTACCCATCACATGACAGCCACCCCAGAGTCTACTAAGGAAGCCAAAATGAAAAAGATGAGTTCACTGAAGCAAGACTTGTTCTTGATAAATCCATGACTTCTGGTAATTATTGCATTGTTTTACCAGGTGTCTATAAATAGCTGTTTGTGATCTGCTATAAATTCTTTCCAAATCTCAGTGTCAGACTAATTGAGCATCTTCTGGAAGACTTGGACATTATCTCCCTTCTAATCAATGGGCCCTTCCAAAAAGTTTGCTGAAACGGTTCAGTGAAACCATTAAGTAGCTCCTTTAGTACCCCAGAATTGAAACTCACTCAAGGTAAAGGGACAGTTGCTGAAGTCTGAAGCTTAAGTTGCTCCTCACCATTCCATGGTGGGACAGATCCTTTGGTGTTGGAAAACATAGAAGTTCCTGTTTAGAAGTGAGCTTGTGGGGCTTCTATTCAAACCATTTGCAGGGTCTATTATTGCCCTGGAAGGACTATGTAGAGCAGGGGTGTCAAACTCAAGGGCTGTGGGGACTTCTGTACTTCCGGTGCCTTCGGAAGTCTGATCAGCAAGCTCTGCGGTCAGCTCCAACCTCTCCCTGTCTGAGGGTCTAAATTCGGACCACAGCCACCCTGAAGGGGTGGTGAAATAAAGGGGGACCACCTGGCAGGTAGAGGAGAGCCGCATCTCTCCTCCCTGACTTGGAAAGCCCCCTCATCCAGTGGCACACAAAATGGCCACCATGAAACTGGGGACAGCCTGAATACCCAAGACTGTGCTGGAGTGGAGAAATTGAATGGAGTGTGATCTGGGTGAGAAAATATTTTTTATTGGAAATTGACTCCAAAAATCCAAGGGGGAAGCATATTTAAAGCTATTTGTTGAAGCTGTGAATGGGCACACAGGAAAATTGAATTGAAAAAGGAAAACATTTGTTTTTTAAATAATAAATAGAAACTTGGTTCTTCAAAGCTAAAAGATTTGGTATTGAGAGCATTTAAAAATGCTGGAATTAAAGTCCCAAATTTTTCTTTAGAAACATTGCTCAATTATTGGATTTATAATTTTAAAATAATTGAAATTGGAACTGTTAACAATATCATAGAGAGGTTCTCCCCTTCAGGATAATATTTTAATATAAATGGATATGAAGAATTGGAAAAATAAATTTTGAATGACTGTACTACTAAATATGTATAAAAATATGAAACAACAGTGGAAGGTTAGAACTTAACAATGGGCGATATATATGTATGTATGTGTGCATGTATATATGTATGTATGCATACATGTATGCATGTATGTATGTATACACACACATATATATACATATATATATACATATATATACATACACACACACACACACACATATAGTCAGCCTCTGTTTTGCTGCTTGTTTTCGGCTGCCATTGAAACGGGGAGGGGGGCATTGTGGGTGGAGAGGGGGAGGCTCCCAAGCAGAGTAACTGTTCTGCTACACCCCCTAAAGGAGCGGGGGGGCTCCCAAACAGTGTAACATTGACCCCAAACTAGCAGTCAGAGGGCAAGAAAAAATTGAAGGGGAGAAGAAAATCCCAAAAGAATATTGGGACCTGAAAGATGTTTTCAGTGAAAAATCATCTGATAAATTGCCCTCCCATCGTGCCACTGATTGCAGCATTGATATCCTTCCCAGAGTCAAACTTCCAAAACCTCAGATTTATTCAATGACCCCTCGTGAAATTGATGAGTTAAGAAAGTTTATTGACAAAAATTTGCAGAGAGGTTTCATTGAGCCTGCTAGGCCCCGGGTGGCTGCCCCTGTTATGTTCAGAGAAAAGAAAGATTGCTCCTTCCGCTTAGTGGTCAATTATAAAAATCTGAACGCTATCTCTATTCAGAATCTCTACCCGTTACCGCTAATGAAGGACATGCTAGCCCAGTTGGGTAATGGAAGAATTTTCACGAAATTAGACCTGCGGGAGGCCTATTACAGAGTCAGAATTAATGAGGGTGACGAGGGGAAGACTGCGTTCATGACCACCTCTACAAAGGCGTGATGGGCTATCTTGATGACATCCTTATTTACACAGAAACACGTGAAGAACACATGAAACTGGTCCGCTCAGTGCTAAAAAAAACTCCAGGCAGCAGAGCTATATGCGAAATTGTCTAAGTGTGAATTTCATCAGGAAAAAATTGACTACCTTGGGTATCGCATCTCCCATGATGGCATTGAGATGGACCCTGCAAAGGTCCAAGCTGTCACTGAGTGGGCACCCCCCCTGCACCCGCAAACAGTTGCAAAGTTTTTTGGGATTTGCGAATTTTTATCGTCAATTTATTCCCTCGTTCGCCAGCATCACCCTCCCTATTACGAACCTCCTGAAATCAAAAGGGGAGGCCAAACCTAGACCAGGAAAGACCTTAAATTGGACTATGGAGTGTCAAGCCGCATTTGAAAAATTTAAACGACTATTTGCAGCTGAACCTGTTTTGAAACACCCAGACATGGATTCACCATTTGTGGTCCAGGCGGATGCAAGTGACGTTGTAGTGGGGGCAGTATTGCTACAAAGAAATGCTGATGGAAAGCTACAACCTTGCGCTTACACCTCTCAAAAGCTGACTGAGACAGAGAGACAATGGGCTATATGGGAAAAGGAGGCTTTTGCAGTCAGGTGGGCTTTGATGACCTGGCGACATTTCTTGGAGGGAGCAAAACACCCTTTTGAGGTGTGGACTGACCATAAGAATTTGGAGGCGTTAAAAACTCCCCCCAAATTATCCCCCAAACAGATGAGATGGGCACAACATTTTAACAGGTTCGATTTCACTTTAAAGTATATCCCAGGGGGGAAGAACTTTATGGCAGGTGCTCAGCGTGGTTCACCCACTCATCCCAGCAAAGAATCTCGCTGCTCCGGTGGTCACCAGAAGCCACAGCAGTTCAAATTTTGAGGTTACAAAGGACCTCATCTCCAAACTCAAGGAAAACCTTGAGTCCGATGAGTGGTTTAAACAGCATTCCAATGAGTGTACCATGAAAGACGGTCTACCTTGGATAGGGGTAAATTGTATGTTCCTGCTGCCATTAGAACTTTGGTTCTGCAACGGACCCATGACTCACACATGGCAGGCCATTTTGGATTTGTGAAAACTCTGCATCTCATTAAAAGGCAATTTTGATGGCCGCCATTGAAGAAGGACATTGAGTCCTATGTGGCCAGTTGCCCCACATGTGCTGCTGCAAAGCGCCCACCAGGGAAACCCCAGGGGCTCCTCCAGGGCATGGCTCGTCCAGAGGCACTGTGGAAAGAAATATCTATGGATTTCATTGTTGAATTACCTGAAAGTCAAGGAAATACTGTGATTTGGGTCGTTACAGACTTCTTTTCCAAACAAGTTCATTTTGTTCCGTATTCCAAAATCCCGTCAGCTAAATCCTTGGCTAAAATGTTTATTACACATGTATATCGCCTGCATGGTGTACCAGATGCATTATCTCCGATGGGGGGGGGGGTCCAATTCATCTCCTTATTTTGGAAGGAGTTTTTAAAGTTGATTGGTTCTGCCCGGGGGCTAAGCTCCGCCCACCATCCACAGACTAACGGAGCTTGTGAAAGGACTAATTCTGTTTTGGAACAGTACCTCCGGTGTTTCATTAATTATCAGCAAGATAATTGGGTTGAGTTGTTACCTCATGCTGAAGTGGCCTACAACAACTCGGTGCACAGCAATACAGGTTTTATGCCATTTAAAGTAGTGTTTGGACATGATTTTGTACCTATTCCGGAGGTGCCACGAGAAAAACCACAAGTCCTATCCCTTTCATAATGGAGTGACCAACTCCGCAAAATCTGGCCTTTGGCATACAAGGCATTGGATGCTGCTCATTGGGCACCCAAGAAACAGGCTGGCAAGAAGAGGACTAAGCAAAGGGAATACAAGGTTGGAGACCGTGTGTATTTGTCTACCAAATTTATCCAAACCACCCAGAAGTCTAAGAAACTGGGTCCTAAGTACGTCGGTCCGTTTCCTATTGTAAAGATTATCAACCCTGTCTCGGTACGACTGGAATTGTCAAAATACCTTAACCGTGTTTGCCCAGTGTCTCATGTCAACCTTTTGAAGCCAGAACACACTTCCTCTCTGTGAGTTCCTCTACCTGCACCACCTGCCCCTCTTCTCATTGAGGGACAGCAACTTTTTGAGGTTAAGGAGATATTGGGCTCTTGGAAACATAGAAATTGAATTCAGTATCTCGTTTCCTGGAAGCATTTTCCTCCCTCTCATGCTGAATGGGTCGATAAGTCCCACGTGAGGGCTCCTCGACTTTTGTGGAAATTCTACTCTGCCTATCCCGACAAGCCTTGACCTGGATTGGCATGAACATTTTTCACCTTTCCTTGTTCCTGTTTTCTGTTGTTTGTGTGTTTGTTTGTTCTTTTTCTGCAGGGATGATTTCCTTTCCTGACAGAGGGCCGGATGTCAGCCTCTGTTTTGCTGTTTGCTTTCGGCTGCCATTGAAACGGGGAGGGGGGCATTGTTTGTGGGTGGGGAAGTGTCAGCACTGGAGAGACTGAATAAAGGGAGGTGCTCTCACCATCTACTGCGCATGCACAGATAAAGGATTTGCCGCCCAGACCAACTGTCCGGCATACCAGCCTGATGATGTTTTTTGAAGATGTCTTTCACATGACACCTGTGGGGTGTAGTGATTGGACTATGGACTAAGGTTACCAGGGATAGGGGGTTGGGTCACATATTGATATCTATGAATGGAGTTGAGGGGTTTCTTTCTTGGTTATTGAGTGAAGCAGCCTTGACACATACATACGTACGTGTGTGTGTGTGTGTGTGTATAAATCTAAACGTGTTAATATTAGAATTATATGGATTGAAGAACTGGAAAGAATATGAATAGAAATACTCTAAATGTATAAATGATAATGATTCATACTAAAACTGTATATAAAGAGATATTGAGTAATGGAAGAATAAAGGATGGAACTTTGATTTAACTAAGGAAATATCTACAACAAAATAGGTGGAAAACACTTCTTTGAATATTATAGCAATATGAAGGTGCGGGGAGTTAAAATAGGGATAGAAAATACCAGGGAGAAATAATTGTATATTAATATGTTAAGATATAGAAAAGGACAGAAATATGATTCAGAAATGAAGGGTGATAATAAAAGGCATGTTTAATACATGGCCCTCCCAAGCTCCGTTTTCACTGGCAGAGGGTTGCAGGAGCCTGCTTTTGCTGCGTCATAGGCGCCAACCGAGTGACGTTGATCTGGCACGCCACCGGGCCACAAACACACACACCCTACCCAGGTCAAACACAACCCTAATGCAGTCCTCAGTGAAATTGAGTTTGTCACCCCTGATGTAGTTTCTTTCTCACAGATACCAGTATAAAAGTCCTGAATCACTTATAACTACTGGACTATGAAAGTCTCCAATTTGATTTTGGACACCATTCACATCTTCTCCTTAGTTGTCCTGACTAATACCATTTATTCAGTCTTCCATTTATCTTGACATAGACTTCTACAGCATTGCCAAGTTTATATATTTGTTTTGAGCATATTATAATGCACCTTTCTTTCCTTTTGGTTCAGTTCCTTTTGAACAATTATTGTCTTCGTGTCATGATAGTCTTCTCACCAAGTCTCTGTATAATCATTTGACTATACATTCCTAAGACCACAAGCTTATTCCATTTGTTTTTCATCTGCTGGAGATTAATAAGATGTACAATAAATCCCGTAATTTTTCATTGAAAATGAGATTCCCAGTCCTTGGGAGATGTATCCTATCTCATGCAGTGGTCTGTTATGAAGGCAACACAAACCGTGATCTTAGAAACCAACTTTCTCCCATCAATTTCAAAGTGAGGATAACACCAAGTCACAGCATAGATTTCTGCCACTTTAATTCTCTACAAAAATTAAATCAATAAAAGCAGTAATATTTCTACAGAAAAAAATTCATAACACATATGGCAAGGTCACAAATGCCTAACAATGTATGCCATATTTCTGGACATTAATGTGACCCAGGTACCTTTCTTTATGCCCACCAAATTAGCTGTTCCTCTTGTTTGTTATTAGGATTCTTTTAATTAAGGAAAAGTAATCAGGAAGATGGCATGCTGCCAATTGAAGCAACAGCCTATTTAGTATAGGAATTCCTTTGGAGTTGCCCTGGTATGGACCTCTGCGAGTGAGATGGCAAAGTGGTGATGCTTCCATGAAAGCAGAGCCAACAACCACAGCAAAGACCAAAGCACAGGTGAGTAGACTGGTTCCTTGGAAACTCTTCAGAAAAGACTGGAGATCATTTAAATGTGCTCTAGACAGCTGCTCCTTGTGAAAAGCCTGCAAGACCAGTTTTCCACTGGTATCAGCACTGGGAGACGAAGGGATTGGCCTTCTTACTCACACTGAAGACACTAACTTTATAAGGACACCAATGACATATTACTGTCCTTATAGACCGACAAGGTTACACTAAAGGACATAAAATTTTTATAGGAGAGCCTCTTTGGTGTCAATGGTTAAGGCATCAGATTAGAAACTGGGAAACCAGGAGTTCTAGTTCTAGTGGGCACAAAATCAGCTGCGTGACTTTTGGCCAGTCACTTTCTCTCAGCCTCTCAGGAGGCAACAGCAAATCACTTCTGAAAAACTTTGCCAAGAAAACTGCAGCGACTGATCCAGTCCCCAAAAGAATTGGACACAACTGAACAGAAGGAAAAAAAGGTTCACAAACCTGACTTTCTACCCACTTTTTGAAACTGCCTGTTATCCATTAAGAGACTTTCAGAACAAGTTTGGAAAGTCAGCAGGTAAGTTTAGCTTCGACTCTAAACCCAAAAAAATTAATTACAAATCTAAAAATAGAAATTAAAATAAAAAGCAAAAGTTACATAAAATTTTGATCTGAGAAAGTTACCAACAGATTAAGAGCCCAGTTTAGTAACTTTAAATTTATATGCTGCCCTTTTCACTCTTCATTGTGCCTCTGGGTGACTTACAACAGCATAAAATCATGAATATATAAGAATTAAAATTAAATGAATTATCTTGGTGTATAATAAAAATAAGATATTTTATGATTTGGACCAAAAATTAGAAGGGACTAAAGACTTTTAAGTACAAGGCTTATGGGGGCTTACAAATGACATAAAATGTTATAACATTGGAAATATTAAATATTTTTGAACAATGGAACTAGAAATTAGTACAGTATCAACAATGTCAGTAATCATGTCCAATTTTATGCATAGAGTATGGCGAAAATATGTCAATATGTCAGATGTGGACCAAATTTTGTCTGGCAAGACAAAGTACTGAAAGTGGAAATAAAGGTAGTCCTCAAGTTACGAATGCAATGGAGCCTACCAATTACATTCATAACCCGAGGATTCATTGGAGTGAATCACGTAAAATGAACTAGAAAATTCCCTGCTTTTGCCTACACATCTGTTAATCCAACATACAGGTTGTTAAATGCACATGAGGTATCTCGGGGTGGGGAAGGCCAGGGAGTGGAAAGCTAGTGATGGAAAAGACCACCTACTTAAGACCTCTCAAGACCTCCTCCCAACCCAAAGATATCTCATGTTCCCCACAATTGCTTCGCCCCACCCACATCCTGCTGCGCTGGGTCACTTGTGAATATTTAGTGAGCTGTATCCTCGTCAGCCTCTCTGCTGTGCAAAATCACAGCCCTCAGAAGTTTCCAGTCTCAGTGCGCAAAATGTTTGCACACCAACAGGAGGCTTTAGGGCAGGGCAAAGCATCCCATCAGCTTGCAAACAGTTTGGGCACCGAGACTGGAAGTTTATGGGGGCCGTGATCTCCTGCAATTTCAGGCACCCATCTGTCTTTGTAGAGAATGGGTGCCTGAAATAACGTGAGGTCATGGACCCCAGAAGCTCGAGTCTTGGCTCCCGAACTGTATGCAAGCCAATGGGAGGCTTTGGGGTACTGAAATCACGCTGCCTCCAAGTGTCCCATTGGTTTGCAAACACTTCGGCAAGCCTTTGCCGGCCAGAATGGAACATGACTGGGATGTGCTGGCTCCTCCCGGGCTCCATTCTTGCCAGCAAAGGCTTTTTGCAAAGAGACTAGAGCCCACAAGGATACAATCTCCCTGCAGGCTTCAGTAGGGAAATGGCAAACGGAGGGAAGGCCTGAAGCAATGAAGCCTTCCCTCTGTTTGCAAAGCCTTTTGCGCCTCGATTCACAGAGAAGAGATGCCTAAAGTGTGCAGGATCAAGTGAGATCAGTAACATGAGCTCTCGTGATACTTTAGGCCTCTGTTCTCTGCAAATGCCTGAAGCAACAAAGCAGGCAAAGAAACTGAAGGTTCACTAGATCTTTGCAAAGGAAGGGAATCTCCACAGGCCCAGGACCTGTGGAGACCCGGCAGGGGGGACAGAGAACGTTCCTAAGGGTGAACAACTGCTTTGGTGCTGCAATACCTGTAACCTCGGGACTGTGTCATAAGTACTTGGGGGGGGGGTGTAACTTCAAATTGTCGCTAAGTGAGCTATTGTAACTTGACAATTATCTGTATAAATATTCCAAAATTATGTTTTGGAAAAGGATGTTTATTGGATTTAGCAAAGAAATTGGTTGAAGTGTTAAAAATTAAAGGGAAAATACAAATAGCAAACCATGAAAATAGCAATAACAATAGCAGTTAGACTTATATACCGCTTCATAGGGCTTTCAGCCCTAAGCGGTTTACAGTGTCAGCATATTGCCCCCAACAACAATCCGGGTCCTCATTTTACCCACCTCGGAAGGAAGGAAGGCTGAGTCAACCCTGAGCCGGTGAGATTTGAACAGCCGAACTGCAGTCAGCTGAAGTAGCCTGCAGTGCTGCATTTAACCACTGCGCCACCTCGGCTCCTGAAAATGTGGAAAATGTTTTATTGAATCTACAAAAGGAGCTTGTTAAACCCTTGATGAAATCTGAGTAATTGGATAAGTAATTTGGAAAAGGATGTTTATTGGAGTAATTGGATAAACAATTAAATCAAACGTTATGTCAGAATTTCAATAAACTCAAGAGTGACTGTTAAAAATAAAATAAAAGAGCATAGAGTTGACTTATTTGATCAAGGTTAAAATAAGACATTTATTTCCAAAGTTCCGGCAGCCGTTTATGGACTTTTTTTGCTGCCACCAGAATTGAAAAGTTTTATGGATTTGCTTATTGTTAAAGGAAGGGATGTGGGATATGGACAAATCTATTTGTAATCTTGGAGGGGATTAGGAGTTACTAAATTTGTCTATATGTGTGATGAAGGTTGGAAGTTATTTATATATTTATTTCCTCTTTCTTCACTATATTCCTAATTTTTTTTGCACTTTTTATTCTATTTTTTTCTTTATTTTATATAGTTTGTATTAACTTTTACTATTCTAATCAAAATCCTTAATAAAAATTATATGCAAATACATTTTAAAAAATGCCAGAGATGCCTGATCGCTCATCCTCAGCCACTCCACAGGCTGTCAGGGTGCCCAGCTTGCTTTTTGACTAGAGCTCCTGGCAAGCCCTTGTCCTGGAGCAGTTCAGATCGTGCTGAAGGCCAGGCAGGGAGGCAAGCAGGAAATGCTGGCTCCCCCCTCCCTCGGAAGTAGATTCAGCAGAAGAGGACATGCCCATCAAGGAAGAGGCCATTAGCAAGGAGGGTGATTTATGGGGCAGCAAAAGGTTCTTCGTCAGCATTTTGATGGCTTCTAAGATGTTTATGTCCTAGAAGGAAATAAGGAGGATTAAGAAGGATGTGATGCACTTAGGAGATACGTTAAAAAGGGCATTGGAAGAAGGAAGCAGACTGCAGCAATTGGGGCTATTCGCTTGGACAGAAGAGGAGGCATCAAAGGCCTATAAACCACAAAGCCACATCAAGAGGGTCTTTGTGCGACATCACACAGGGATTGGCTGAAATTGAACATAGGACGTGTTATTTTACAGAGCACCACAATTCTGGTAGCAGTGGCCAACATGGGTGACTGAAAGGAAACATGCCAGTTTCACAGTGGATCAGCCCATCTGTGGCCACAGAGCTTTGCCCCTCCCGAAGAAGCAACTGTGAAGTGAGAATGAGCAAGGCGTATCCTGCCTGCCAACGGGAGCCTCCCAGAAGCCAGAGAAGGCTGGACTAGATGGCCTCACGGCTCTTGCACACCTTAATGCAAAGTGAAAGGCAGATAGTGGCGCTCCTGGACTCCTTTCATGAGTTCCTAAGGGAGTCTGCCTTTCTCCCAGTGGCAGCATAAGGTGGATGAGACCCGACTGAGCCTCCTTTCTTCTCAAGGGCTGCTCTGATAAGGGGGTAACTTCTGGTTACAGAGGAATAGGGGAAAACCTCATCAAAGTTGGGAGCCTGAAAATCTACAAACAGTTAAGGGAGGTGTTCTGAGACTGCAGCTGCACCTTTACTCTGTGCAACATTCATGACAGCTTGTTTTTCTCCTGCAAAAGGCTATTTCCAGGCCCCCAGACCTTCTGGACTACGATTGCCAGTTTCAAAAAACAGTCAGTAACCCAGAATGCTGGTTTGGCACAATGATGGGGGATCTTCCCAGAGTCTTTTGAAAGTGGCTTGTGTGGACAGAGAAGCTCGCGGGTGGACAACTCCAACATTGGACAGTGAGGCACCTTGGGACCTGACTAGCAGAAGTGCTGATAGTGGCAGTTTCCAGGCTAAGGGTGGTATGTCCTGACTTGTGCGATTGACGGAGAGGTCTCGAGAACAGCTGGGGGGCCGGGCTGTTAATAAGGGACTGGAGTCCTTTCCTTCTTTAAATCTTTAGGGCTTCATAATGGGGACAAATCGGAAGTGATACATTATTTCAACTTTCAGACTTCCGACAGAGGAAAGCCATTCTTTGTAAGGTCAGACAATCTTTGCTACTACAAATGGATTTAATGAGCAAACCACAATTGTTAGTCGGTTCCATACAGCGTGTTGTGCCATAAACCATGATGGCTGGCTGGGTGCATACGGCATGCCCAGGCACAGGCCACAGAGAGAATTGGGGATTGTCATGATGTGTTAGCTCAATGCCTGCAGAACAAGCAGGTACTACAAGCCCACATCTCCCTCGGATCTCTCAAATCACACCGCATCAACTGGTATAAATGGGCCCATCCTCTGGGCCCACAAGAAAAATGGGGAGGGGCATCCGAGGCTCATTGGGCAGCACCCCAGTTGCTTATTTCAGGGCTTCCACTGAGCGTTTCCCCGTGAGCTGCAGGGAAGAGGGCGGCGGGTCAGACCCCTCTCGGGCACTTGCAGCACCCTCGGTTTGTTAAAGTGGAGTTTGCCGGCAGGCGGGCTGGGCCCGGGAGAAGGGGTCTTCCGGGCCCCGGCGGCTCCCGGCTCCCTCCTCACCTGTTTCACCGGGAAGCGGCCGAGCTCAGCTTCCCCGGAGCTCCATCTGGCCCGGGGAGAGCAGGGGGGTCTCGGGGTCTCCGCGGAGGCGGAAGGGGGGAGAGAAGCCGGGCTGCAGGAGAAAGAAAACTTGGCGCGGCAGGAGCGAGAGGAAGTGCGACAACAAAAGCGAGATAAAAGGGCGGCGGCGGCTCTCCCTCCTCTCTGCGCCTTTCTCTTTCTCTCTCTCCGCGCGGGTTAGGAGGGGCTGTTTTGCATCCCTTCACGTCAGCCCTGCCTCATTCCCTTCTTCCTTCCTGCGAGGGAGAGAAAAGGGAAAGGGAACTGAGGACGCGCCAGCAGCAGCAGCAGCAGCAGCGCCGCCGGAGCTCAGCGCTGCGGCAGCCGCCCGGAGGCCCCTCGCCTCGCCCGCGTCGAGTGGGGCTACGCGTCCCGCGGCCGAGCCTCTGCAGGACTCCCAGGGTGAGTTCGCCGGCGCCCCGGCCGGGCCCCAACCCGGCTCCGGGAGGCGCCGGGCCCGTGCACAGAAGGCCGCGCCGCGCCTGCCGACCGGCCAGGCCTCAGAGGCCGCCGCCGCCCTCGCCATCTCGGACCCGGCAGCGACGAAGCAGCGATGGCGCCGCGGGAGGAGGAGAAGGAGGCAGTCGAGGCGGGAGGCGGTCGGTCGGTCGGAGGGGAGCGTGGGGCTCGGCTCGGCCGCTGAGCACGTGGGGCGCCCGCCCGGCTCGCGGGCCGCTTCTGCCGGTGCAAAGTTTGCCAGGCCGGCGGAGGACGAGGCTCCCTGGGGACGCCGAGGCGGCGGCGGGTTACCTGTTGCGGCTCCGAGCCGCGGCCCTTCCTGCCCGCCTCCCTTCCGGCTCGGCGCGCTGAACCTCCCCTCGAACAGCTGATCGTCTCGCCCGTGTCGCTCGCTGCCCGCCGGCCCGGCCTAGCGCGGCCAGCCCGGAAGGCCGAGTGGCGCCGCGCTCTCGCGGCTCCCAGGCGTGGCGGGCCGCGGGCCCTGCGCGCCACCGCGCTTGAGCCGGGCGGCGACGAAGGGAGGGGGCGCCCTTGGCAGGACCTTCCGCCCGGCCCTGGAAGAGGCAGCGCCGCCGAGGCTGCCCGGAAGGCAGGGAACCGGAGCGCCTCGGGCAGCCGTGCCATGATCCCCCCGCCCCGCGCGGCTCCCGCCGCCCCTGCCCGGCCGGGATCCACTCGTGGCGGCCTCGATTGCCCGCGCGCTGCGGAGACGGCGGCGGCCAGTTGTGCCCTCCGCTCAAAGGGGCTTCTCCGTCCCCTCCCCACCGGGCGGAACGGGCTGTGGGGGAGGGGCTCTCCCAAGCCGGGGAAACGGAGGCTGGAGGCGACGCCCCGGGTGTCCTTGGCGGAGCTCGGCGGTCGTAGCGGTGGCGGAGGGGCGCCTGCTTTCCTTGGGCTTCTTGGCGGCGCTGGGGAAGGGCGTGGGTGGGCCGGAGGGTCGAGCCGCTTGGCGTAGTGCGGTCCCTGGATTAAGGCTGGGGGAAGGGAGGAGTGTTGCGGCCGCGGGGCAGAGTCAGGTGGCTGCGCAGGCGGAGAGGTGGGTTGGGGGGCCGCCCCAGAGAGGAGGATCTGCTGAGCCTCAAGGAGGGAGAGGCCTGGGGCCCATTCCCCCCAAGCAGGGCTGGGCCTCTGGTGGGGCATCCGCGGTCAGAGAGAGAAAACCCGCAGGTGGTTTTAGGGTAAATGATTGTCACGTAACTGCCCAGATGGACAGCGAACAAATTTAATAAAATAATTGGCTCGGTGCTGATATTCCACTTGCTTCTCAGTATGAAACCCCGGAAGACTTTTGATCTCTCCCAAGGTGAAATGATTGCTCAGAGTCCAGGTGTTGGTGGGGGCATCTCCTGCTTTTTGTCCTGGCTGAGACCTTCAGTGGAGCCTCCTAGAGGAGAGGACTGAGGGGAGGGGCGCTGTTGCTGAGGAACTTGAGGTACATCAGCCTCCTTCAATGTGCGTTGAAAAGACACCTCTTAATCCACAGCTTTGTCTTGCTGTTAGCACCCCTCAGCACCCAGGGGCTTCTTGCCATTATCTCTTGAGAGGGTTGTATTTTAGGGACTTAGCTAACTACTCCATATCCTCATTTTATAAAAGGCTGTGTCATCTTAAAACACAAGAAGGAAGTGTTTGCTTGTGGTGGCCATTCCAGGCAAAACCAAGAAGGAAGAAAGGGTGGCTGGACTCTCAAAAGGAAGAATGCCTCCTTCATTTCCCATATTACTGTTCCTGTTTCAATCTCCCTGGTGTTTCCTGTGTGTGTGGGAGGCAGGGAGGGAGGGAGGGAGAAGGGGGGAAAGCACAATTGCACATATGCCAACCTGAGGATTATTCTGCACCTTCAACAGATGGGCTGCTTTTTTCTTTTTCTTTTCTTAACTCTTAACTGTCCCCATCATTTCCTTTATGCTGAGAAGTCAGAGGAGCCTTCCCACTCCCCCCCCCCCCCATTCTCTAGCTCTGCATCAGGAAAGGCTCAGGATAGGAAATGCATGAATCCAACTTGCCTCCAGAAGTTGAACTGAAACTAAAAGGAGTGAGCAGAGGAGGGGGAAAAGTGTGTTTCCTATTCAGAGACCTTTGCTTAACAAATTTACCAGCTATCTCTTGAAGACTAAAATATAGTTGTTATCTTCCTTTTCTAAATTTCTAGCAGTTCATTTATCTTTCTTCGCCCCATTGAAAAAGAAGGTTTTGGCATCTGGGATACCTTAGATATCTTGATTTGACACTTGTGCCTTTTAACCTCCATGGCCCAGCCCTAGAAAGGGCCATCAAAGCCATTGAATCTGACATCTGTTTCAATGCAGAAATCTAATTTAAAGCAGCCTCAGTCAGTCTCATCTCAGAAGGAGAGCCCAGCTCTTGACATGTGATTTGCCCAAAGCAGAAGAAAGTGAAACTCCACTGGTGCAATTGGACATTTACTTGCCAATTTTGCAGCAAATGCCCTGTGTCACATGATGTCTTTTACCCCTTCCAAGATCTTTCTCATAAGTGATGCACAAGCCAGAGAACTACAACCTAGACCTGAACATTTGGTTTCTGTTTCGTGACAGAAGACCTGCGCACTTATCTTTTTGAATGTAATTGTTACTTTATTCCATTTTTCTATCACAAGCACAATTCTTCCCATCCAGTTTTGTGCATTTTGCAAATTTGATAAGCTGCTTCTGCCTCTTCATCCACATCAAGATGTTTTACAGCTACAGCATTCCTGCAATCTATTAAGGATGTTAGCTAATAACAAAAATTAATTAGTCTTAATAAGATTTGTTCTTGACAAAACTATTAATTTAATTTGCTGAGAATTAATATATGTAAGATACTTGAAAGAACTCCAACTATCCCTAGATATTGAGTGGCTGTCCAGACTCTTAAAAGTCTCCAGTGATGGAGCTCTCACAATTTCTGAAGGCAAGCCATTCCACCACCACCCACTCTCTCTCAGAGAGAGAGGGGGGGGGGGGGACAACTTCCTCTTTTGTCATAACAACTATAAAGAATTTTAACCTTCCCTTAAAATATAACAAATTATCTTTTATTCCTATATCCTATCTTTTATCTATAAACAAATTTTAAAGCCTCATCATTTCAGTCCTGATATCAGCAAAAGTTCGTTAAGGGTTACCAGAAATAAATAACGTATTTATTTTAAACATCAAATGAACCAATTTCATATTATTTTTAACAATCATGATCTTTTAGGCCCTTCAAATAATATCCTAAAACTTTATTTCTTTTCATTTTTATTTATCACTTTTCACAAAATTCTTAAAAGCTTTAACAGAACTCTTGTAAATCCAATATAGGAGAATTACCCAGGTAATTGGCTTATTTTGTTATTTGCATATCCCTTTTAATTATTAAGACATCAAGTGGTTTCTTTTGTATGTCCAATGAAGCACCTTCTTCCATATCTCATTTTTAAATCCACTTTTAGATCAGTCTTGTTTAGTAAAACTTCTTCCTGTTTCATTACTTCTTTTAAACATAGTTTGTCAATAGAGGCAGACACTCTTAACATGTTTTTTATGTGAATTCAAAACTTTTTCCTATGACAAGAATTCTTGTAATTAATTCCAAAATCTTTTTTCAGATCTATCTGGACCCTTAGTCCATTTGTAACATAAAAGTTTTAATCACCCTTTAGCTGCTCATTAAAAAAAAGTTATATTTAAACTTACACTTTAAACATATTTAAAACTTATTTTGCTAAGGACTGAAGGAAACTTAACATATCAATCCAAAAGTTTCTAACAGTTGAAATTCATTTAACAATCATTTTTTGAAAATGATTACAAAAGGATTTATATGAACTTTCTGAGCAGCTACTGCAGTTTGAGCAAAGTAGCTGCCCCCTCACCTCCCAGAACTCCAAACTCACTGGAAATTACAGCCTTGCGGTCTCCTCCTCCTGGGAAGCAAATGTGTGGAGCAATCTCAAGCCCTCTCCTTGTTCAGAGAGGAGTTGGGCAGAATATAGGGGCATCCCGTAATGAACATTAGGAGAAGAAGGAATGGCCTAGGTGTGTGATCCAAGAATTCCACATCCCCATATACCAGACATGTCAAACTCAAGGCCCATGGGCCAGATGTGAGATCTGGCCCACCCCAGCCTGGCCAGGTGCTCCCCCTGTATATGCGCACAGGAGGCGGCGAGTGTGTGGAGGCTGGCACATCGCTGACCTGTGATGAGCACTGTGTTGCCCCAGCAGCAGCTCTCTGCCTGCCACCAGCACCTCCACCGCCTCCATGGCCCGCTCGCTGACCTAGTCTTGCTCACTGGGCCCCACAGCCCGCGAGCACTTCCCTTTCATTGGGATGATCCCCAACCCCACCCCGCCCTCCGCCCTGCCCCTTTGTGGGAAAGCGACAGCCACCAGTTTCCTCTGAGTCCAACATCTGCCTTGACAGGTCTCTGGAGAGGTGGGGTGGGAGCTGCATGAGGAAAGGCTGCCCCAACAAGCCAGCATTCCTACCACACACACGATTGGAAACGGGGATTCCCTTTCAAGAAGAGCCAGCTTCCCTCCTGCAGGACCAGGAGCTCCCCTGTCTGCTCCTCTGTCAAGGCAGAAGTTGCACTCTGAGGAAGCTGCTTCCTGCAGACTTTCTCCTCCTCGCTTCCATATGCAGCATCGTCTTCCTCTGCCTCCTGCATTGTTGGGAGGGGGCACCGGACAGGGAAACACCAACAATGTCAGATTGGGAGAAGAATGTCTCATTTGGTGTGCTGTATGCGCGCGCACGCACACACACACACACCATTCCAAGCTTGAGACTTTTACCCACATCTGAGCTTGCAAACTGCCAATCATACCTGGGCTTGGGAAAAAGGCCGTCCCCTTCCCCTGTGGCTGACACCAGTTTGGGAGGCGAGGAGCTTGTGGTGCACCGAATTGTCCCCATGTTGAGTTAGCTGGTCTGACTTTTTTCCATCCCACCAATCCAGGTGTCCCAATTCAGCCATGCCCAGTGAGTGGTATCAAGCCAGCCATACCCTCCCAGCCATGCCCACCTAGTCGTGGTGACCCAGCTGTGACTATCCAGCCACGCCCACCTTGCCACTGTGAGTTGTCATAGTCTTATATCCATCTGGTCCTTTGATGGCTGCCATAATGCTAATGCAGCCCTGAATGAAATTGAGCTTGACACCCCTGCCATACTAATACAGGATGTGGAGAACTAGTCTTAATGCAGGAAGGGAAGTGCAATTTAGTGGGGAGACCTGGTAGGGAAAACCTGCAACTGGAATGCAAGAACTGAAGGGGAGCATTTATTTGACAGGAATATCCCAAGCAAAGGAGGAGGGGAGGAGAAGGAGCATCCTATGTGAAAGATGATGGGCTCCTAAGCACTCAGATGCAGAATGAGCACTGAATCTCCAGCTGGCAGTGATTAACAACACAAGGAGATGGAAAGACCACATCTATTATTTAAATATACCATCAGGCCAGGCAGCAGATATACTGGAGATAATACCCTTCAGGCCAGTTTGCAGAACATGCAGGGAGGAGAGCTATGGTCCTAACGGAACACTTCCACTACTTAGACAAAAGCCAGAAAAACTACTCCGCCAAAACTGAGAGATCCCCAAATTCCTCAGTAATCTTACTGAGTGCTTCATTTTCCAGAAAGTTGGAGGAGAGATTAGCTGGTGGCTTAGGATTCTCACCAGTGGCAAAAGGTCAGATGAACCGAAAGCAGTGGGAACTTTGGGGAGGAAATGGATATGTCATCTAGGTTGTTTTTACCCAAAGAGAAACCGGTGCAGGATGTCAGCAGAGCCGCTTTGGCCATGTGGAGAGAGCTGCCCTCACAAGCCGAACTCCTTGTGCAGAGATGGGGTAGGTGGGCCGGAAATCCCTGAGAAACTTGGCACCAGAAGGAAATCTCCTAACCCGAGAGAAAAATGCAGAGAGCCTAAGAAAGGCTTATGAATGCAGCTGTCAAGAGTTAAGGAGAACGGGAAGGGGAGGGTGATCATCACAGGTAGAGGGCAAGTAGCCGTGCAGAAAGCAACCATGAAATTGAGGCTGGCAAAGGAAACCATAAAAGGGTCTTTTTTGGCAGAATTGGTAGTAAAAGGGAAGGTGGGTCTGCTGGCGAGAGAAATGCAGTCATAGGATAATAACAGGTGGCAGGAAGGGAAGGCCTCCTTTTTTCTGCTTTTGCCTCCAAAGGGAAACTTGTTTGCATGGGCTGAAGGAGAATAAGGGACAAAAGGTGGGGGGGGGGAGCAGCCAAAGAAATAAAGGGATGCTAGGAGCATCTGGCAACTAGGTCAAGGCTCCAGGACCAGCCACCTACACCTGAGGCCTGCAGACCCCGACTGGGGCCTTTGGGAAATCATGGCACAGTGCCAGAGAATGTAAGGAAGTGCTGCTTCCGTTTAGAGGACCCAGTGGAAAGGTCAGTTTGGTGTTGATGCCAGACAACCCTCTGGAAGAGATGAGTTAGTGGGCATTTAGGAGTGAATGCCTTGCAGAGCTGGCATGAGTTGACCGAAGGCTGCTAAAGCAGCTCATTCTAAAGATGCCAATCACCTCCTCTCGACCCATAAGATCTCACAGATTAGGCCTCCTCCGAGTGCCATCTGCCAGCCAGTGCCGGCTGGCAACTACGCGGAGGAGAGCCTTTTCAGTAGCAGCTCCGACCCTCTGGAACGATCTCCCCGTGGAGATTCGTACCCTCACCACCCTTCAGACCTTCCGCACAGCCCTCAAGATCTGGCTATCCCGCCAGGCCTGGGGGTAAAGACCATAGTCCGCCCCCACCCGAATGTTGTATGAATGTTGCTTGGTTTTAATTATACATTGTTTTTATGTTATTGTATGTCTTCCCCTCCTATACAAGTTGTTAGCCGCCCTGAGTCCCCTTAGGGAAAAGGGCGGCCTATAAATAAACGCAACTAAAACCAACTAAAAAACTAAAGAGATGAATTTAGGTGATCACAGAAATCAGGAAGGCATCACGTAGTGAAAAAAACAGAAAAAATGGGCCGGGCTGATCATCATTAGATCAGTACAGATGTGGCTGAGCAGCTGTGCCCAAGGAATGGACCCCCTTTGCGTCAAGCTAGTCAAGGCCCTGTGCTGGTTAGCAGGTTTATAGGCAGTTGGGTTCAGGAAGATCGTAATATATCAGTTGGAGAAATGGATAGAAAATGGCAAATGAATTTCAGCAGCGAAAAATATGTTTGGGATGAAAAATCAAGGACATGGGAATGATATTGTGGGCAGCACGCTGAATAGTAGCATGTGTTAGAAGGATCCGGGCGAGAAGCTATAAGTGATCCAATGATGTAGGTAGAAAACAGTCAATTCCTTGGCTGCTTCAATAGGAGGAGATTGTCGGCATCAAAAGAAGCCCTGATTCCCCTCTAATGTGATGTTGCCAAGAATCAGAATGGTTGGCGTGGGAATTGTTAGTGTGGATAAATGAGAATGTTTGACTCGGAGGACCTGCTGGGGAAGGCGGGGGGTACTGGGGTGGTTGGGGGGACCATGGACATGGGAGTGGGTCGGAGCATAGCGGTCGTGACAGGGAGAGGCAGATATGGCGGGGACCTTAGGGCTGGCCATTACCGGGGAAGGAGGGTTCGCTACATTACAGAGATCCCTCCTTCCGGCCCTAGGAGTCCCACTCCAAGACCAGATGGCGCGAGTAGTCAGGACCCTGGTCTCAGGCTGTTGTCGCTAAATGCCAGGTCTGTTGTTCATAAAGCTCCCCTCGTCCGGGACTTAATTACTGACGAGAGGGCAGACCTGGCATGTATTACTGAAACCTGGCTGGGCACAGAAGGAGGAGTCCCCCTTGTAGAGATGTGCCCAGAGGGATTTCAGGTGCTTCATCAGCCGAGAGCCCAGGGAAGGGGTGGCGGTGTGGCTATTGTAATCCGGGAGTCTCTGTTACCTCGTAGGGTCCCTGCTCCGGAGCTTGTCGGGTGTGAGTCTCTGCTGATAAAGTTGGACCTCAAGGGTCAAGTGGGTTTGCTGCTAACGTACCTGCCTCCCAACTGCGTTGCAGCATCCCTCCCCTCGCTCCTCGAGTCAGTAGCCGAGCTGGCGGTTGAGTTCCCCAGGCTTATAGTTCTGGGGGATTTCAACTTGCCATCGCTCGGTGAACGCTCTGACGGGGCGCAGGAGTTCATGGCTTCCATGACAGCCATGGGCTTGACCCAAGTAATTCGGGGCCCAACCCACGCAGCGGGTCACATGCTCGACCTCGTATTCCTCTCGGAGCAGTGGATGTGTGATCTTGGTCTGAAGGGTAATGAGATCATACCCCTGTCGTGGTCGGACCATTGCCTACTGAGGCTTGACTTCCGGAGGCCATACCCCCACCGTAGGGAGGAGGAACCGACCAGGTGGTTCCGCCCCAGGCGACTTATGGACCCTTTGAGGTTCCAGACGGAGCTTGGGGTTATTCCTGATACTCTCGCCCACAGTTCGGCGGAGACTCTGGCTGCCGCCTGGTACTCGGCGGCGTCGGAGTCTCTCGACCGGATTGCGCCGCTACGGCCCCTCCGGGTCAGTGGATCCCGGAGAGTTCCCTGGTTCACCGAGGAACTCCGGGAGAAGAAACGCCGGAGGAGATGCCTAGAGCACCAGTGGAGGTCCGATAGGTCCGAGGCGAACCGAGCACTTTTAACTACCTGCACCAAGGACTATGTCCGAGCATTAAGAACCGCAAAAAGATCTTATATTTCTGCCTTGGTTGCGTCCGCCGAGTCGCGCCCAGCCGCCCTGTTTAGGATAACCCGCTCCCTCCTTAATAGGAGGGATGCGGGAGACCCCTTGCAGGGTAGGGCTGAGGATTATGCTCAATTCTTGGCGGACAAAGTAGCTCGGTTTCGATCGGACTTGGACTCCACCGCAGTAGGTCCAGCTGAGTCACAGGAGGATTACTTGTTACATCAGCTCTGGGTTGAGTTCCAGGAAGTTGCCTCTGGGGATGTGGACAAGGCCATTCGAGCTGTAAGTGCCTCCACTTGTATTTTGGACCCGTGTCCCTCCTGGCTGGTGGCTAACAGCAGGGAGGTGACACATGGCTGGATCCAGGCGGTTGTCACCGCCTCCCTTCGGGAGGGGCACTTCCCCGCCGTACTTAAAACGGCGGTGGTGAGACCCCTCCTGAAGAAACCATCGTTAGATCCAGCCATCTTAAACAACTTTCGTCCTGTCTCCAACCTTCCCTTTATCGGGAAGGTTGTTGAGAAGGTGGTGGCCTTTCAGCTTCAACGGGCCTTGGAGGAAGCTAGCTATCTTGACCCCTTCCAGTCCGGCTTCAGACCTGGTTACAGCACAGAAACCGCTTTGGTCGCATTGACCGATGATCTCTGGAGGGCCAGAGATGGAGGCTATGCGTCCATCCTGGTTCTCCTTGACCTCTCAGCGGCTTTCGATACCATCGACCATGGTATCCTTCTGCGACGACTGCGGGAGGTGGGAGTGGGAGGCACTGTTCTGCGGTGGTTCTCCTCCTACCTCTCGGACAGGTCGCAGTCGGTGTTGGTCGGGGGGCAGAGATCGTCCCTGAGGCCCCTAACATGTGGGGTACCTCAGGGTTCGGTCCTATCCCCCCTACTATTTAACATATACATGAAACCGCTGGGCGAGATCATTCGGAGGCACGGGATAAAATACCATCAATATGCGGACGATACGCAATTGTATCTGTCCGCCCCGTGCCAACTCAATGAAGCGGTGGACGTGATGAACCAGGGTTTGGAGGCCGTTAGGAACTGGATGAGTGCTAACAAACTGGTACTCAACCCGGATAAGACCGAGTGGCTGTTGTGTTTCCCCCCCAATAATTTGGCTAATATACCAACGCTTAGGCTGGGGGGTCAAATTTTATACCCCTCAGATAGGGTCCGCAACTTAGGAGTCCTCCTGGACCCACAGCTGACTTTCGATCACCAGCTGTCAGCTGTGACCAGGGGGGCATTTGCCCAGGTTCGCCTGGTCCGCCAGTTGCGGCCCTACCTAGACCGGGGGGCTCTCACAACAGTCACTCGAGCCCTTGTGATCTCTAGACTGGAATACTGCAATGGGCTCTACATGGGGTTGCCCCTGAAGTGCATCCGGCGACTGCAGCTAGTCCAAAATGCAGCCGCGCGAGTGATAGTGGGCGCACCGCGGTTCGCCCACGTTACACCTGTCCTCCGCGAGCTGCATTGGCTGCCTGTTGGTCTCCGGGTGCGCTTCAGGATACTGATGACCATCTTTAAAGCACTCCATGGTAGCGGGTCTGGGTACTTGAGAGACCGCCTTCTGCCGATTACCTCCCTAAATCGACCAATTAGATCGCACAGACTGGGCCTCCTCCGAATTCCATCTGCCAGTCAATGTCGACTGGCGACCACACGGAGGAGAGCCTTTTCTGTTGCCGCCCCGACCCTGTGGAACGAGCTCCCCATGGAGATCCGTACCCTCACCACTATCCAGACCTTCCGCGCAGCCCTCAAGATCTGGCTCTCCCAGCAGGCCTGGGGATAGGTTTCCAATTACCCGCCCGAGTGTTTGATCGCTGAATGAAAGTTGTGTTTTATTATTTTTTCTTTGTGCACATATTGTTTTGTTTTTGACCTTGCACCCCCCTCCCCTGTGGTTGTAAGCCGCCCTGAGTCCCCTCAGGGAAAAGGGCGGCATATAAATCCCAATAAAACCTTTATAAACCTTTATAAAACCTTTATAAACCTTTGGCAGCCTCCACATTTTATAAATAAGCAAACAAGGACTGGGCCTAATTCTCCGTGCCGCCTCTTAGGAAAGCCCCTGAGAAACTGAAGCATGTCCAAAGGTGGCATCCCAGATGGATCAGGAGGCTGGAAGGAAGCCTTACCCGAGGCACTTGGAGATGCTGGGTGTCTCCCTAGACTGGAGCAGAGACGATAGCTGACTTCAGGTAACTGAAGGAGTCTCTTGTGGAGGGGAGGGAGATGGGTGAAGAGACACTGTTGCCAGCAGCATTACTGCCTCCTTTCCAAAGCCTTTGTAAAGGAGAAAGGAGATCCAAAGTGATCCCAGCAGAGGGGAGACCTGACTTGGCGGCAGAACACGGAGAAGAATCTAGGTGTCGCCCAGGAGGAAAAGGCGAGAACCATAAAGTCCACATCCCCCTTAGTATTTGGCCCACTCTGCCCTGGCCAGACCCCTTTTGAAGCTCTCTGCAATTCTGGCCATCGCAGTTCAACAGGCTGGGTGAAAAACAGTTCAGAAGAGGCTCCCCAAGGGGAAAGCTCCAGGAGCCAAGAAGAAGAAGAGGGGAAGGACCTGCCTAGGAAAGAGATGGGGAAATACAATTTTCCCCACGGTTGTTGCACAGAAAGCAGGCGGCGAATATTCTGTATGAGCCCAGAGGTGAGGACCCCATTGTATCTTCCCAGTCTCTGGCTTCTAATTTGATGTAAGCTTCGGTGGCGTCCTTGGTGCTCTCTGAACTTGGTTGTTCCTTGCAGACATCATCAAATTGGTAGCATCATCAGTGCTGATGTAAGCTTCCTTGGCAGGATTTATATTGTGAAGCGTGAGCATAAATGACAATTCCATTATTGTGGCTTATTTTATTGTCGGAGACATAGATATTCAAACATTTTCGAATTGCCGTTTGAGTTAGGTCAGACCTAGCGGAGAGGAGAGGGATTTTTGGTTTTTTCATTTCTTCCATCGGGCTGGACTGTATCTGTATCTGTATCACTGTCTGTGATACAAAGCGATTTCACTTTTGTTTCTTTTTTTTGGCTTTTCGGCTGTGCAGCTAGGAACATTAGATTGTCTCCTGTTCTCTTGGATGAGTCCTGAACAAAGCCTGTCTTTCAACTTTGCCTGCTTTCACCATACTGCATTTGCATTTATTTATGGGGAATTTTATTTCCCAGACTGAGCGCAGGAGCACCCGCGTGGCCCCTCCCCTCCAGCCCCCTTGCCGCTGCCTGCCTCTCTCCTGGCTGTTTGTGTCCCTAACACTTGGGCTCAGAGGCCCCCCTCAGCTCCCCCCCATTCAGTCTCAGCTAACAGACCCTTCCTCTGCTTGGGGGGACTCTCCAAAAGAGGCTTTCTGAAGGGGCTCAGCTGATGCCCTGAGGACAGGAAGGAAGATGCTGCATTCGCCCCTCCCCCATGCCCCTCCCCCATCTCTCTTCAGAATCAGATTCAAATGAAGGGCTTAACATTTTTTCTGGCAAGTATGGTAGAAGGGTGACAACTGTTTAGGCTTCAGCCACTTGCTCAGGAGAGAAATCCAAGTGGCCCCTCAAAGGCCGGCTGGACCCACCTGAATGCATCTAGGGAAGGAAGACCCCGCACTAACCCCCGCTGGAAACAAATGCTGCTTTTTAAGGGCTTTTCCTGCCAGGAAGTTTATCTAGCATTTAGTCAGAATCCCCCTCCTGGCTGTGTTTGATCCGTTCTTCTGTCTCCTGGATTTTGGAAGGTCAGAAAAGGTTGCCATGTGCCCTTCCTCCGCCCTCTCTGCTCAGGACTCCACATGCTCAGCTTGATCTGCCTCTGCATAGGATCTCGTTCGTCCCAGGTTCCTGGACCTGACTCGACTGGCTGGCTGACCGACATCCCTCAAGCGGGGCTCCTGAAGTCCCCCAGAAGTCTCAGGGTCTCTGCAAAGCAGCTTAAAGGGGAACTTTTGCCTCTGGGGCTTTAGCAGTTGGCTTCCTTTGTTGAAGGATAAAATTGCCTCGGCCTTTTTTTGCAGCCACATCACATTGCTGACTCAGGCTCAGGTTATACTAAATCCCATTATCTTCTTTACAAGTCATATAGCCAAGTCAGAGAGCCCCCATTCTGCATCTGGGTATTTGGTATTGGCTTCCTATGTGAAGAACTGTGTACAGAACTCTTCTATGTTAAATGTGACAATGGCTGTCCAGTCTCTCCCTTAAAAGCCTCCAGTGATGGAGCACACACAAGTTCTGGAAGGAAGCCATTTCATGGGTCAATTGTTCTCTCTGTCAGGAAGTTTCTCCTTAGTTCCAGGTTGCTTCTCTCCTTGATTAGTTTCCATCCATTGCTTCGTCTCCCGCCTTCAGGTGCTTTGGAGAGTAGGTGGATTCCCCCCCCCCCTTGTTTGTGGCAGCCTCTCAAATATTGGAAGACTGCTATCATGTCACCCCCAGTCCTTATTTTCATTAGACTAGCCATACCCAATTCCTGCAACCATTCTTAATATATGTTAGCCTCCACCCCCCCTAATCATTTTTGTTGCTTTTCTCTGCACTCTTTCTAGAGTCTCAACATCTTTTTTGATGTTGATATTCCAAGTGTGGTCTTACCAAAGAAGTGTAAAGTGATACTAACACGTCACATGAACTTGCTTCTTTCCCTCTCTTAATTTAGAGGATTAATAGAATTGCATCGGCTTTTTGGCAGCTACAGTATATTGCTAGCTCATATTTAAGTGGTGGTCCACTGGGACTCCTAAATCCCTCTTACATTTATTGCTATTGAGCCAGATGCCCTCTATTCTCTACCTGTGCATTTGATCTTTCCTGCCTAAGTGTAAAACCTTGCTTTTTTTACCCCTGAATTACATTTTGTTGGGCAGGGCCCAGTGTTAATGTCCTCTGTCATCCCTCTGTACCTCCCCATGTAGCCTTGGAGATTTAAATTCATTCAAAATAAACTGTTATTGCCTGCCCTGATTTCAATCAGCTCAAGTTTTTTTCTTCCTCTTTGTCCTGTTGGGCTTTATACTTCCTTGTTGCAGTGAACAAGACACTGAAGCAAAGCAAGTGTTAAATACCTCTCCCTTTGCCTTTTATCTCATAGCATTTTCTCTCCTCACTGAGGAGCTGGTGCACTTGATTTCCCCTTATGGTGAGCTTATCAAAAACCGCTTCCTAGGGCCTCTGCCACATCTTCAGCACCTGTGCCTAATGACTAGTTAGAGGATTCCCACAAGCAGCTCAGGTGGTCAACCTTCTGCGGGAGCCTCTCTGCCTCTGGTCTCCTGCCGTGGGATGTGAATGCCTCAGAGGCCAGGCAAAAGGCCGAGCTACAGTTGGGATAGTTCTAGAGAAAGAGCCCTTTGCCGTCCATCTTCCCAAATATCAAAAACTAAGCAGGGTGTTTCCAGTGGCCCCAACAGAGGCTGCTTCTTCCTTTTCGCTTGGTAGAATGACAGCCACCTGGGAATTCCTCTCCAGATTCCTTTGTCCCGTTTTCAGAGACAGATGTCCTGCCACCACCGGAGTGAGGCGTCTCTTCTAGAGCAGCCTTTTAATTCAAGAGGGAGCGACCGCAGGGGCCACTCTGGCCTGGCACACACGGGAGACCCCGTCCCAGACTGGCCCCAAAGAAAGAGGCGGAAGGCCACTTGCAGGCCGAGGAACCGCCATGCTCCAGATGAGCCCACAGGAAATTGGTGGCGGTTGCACAACCAAGACACGCACCAGAGTGGCAGCTGGACATTTTTTTTAATATGGGGACACTTGTGCTGCTTGTGGAGAGACAATCACAGTGGCAAGAGAATAAGAGCTTTACTGTCTTACAAAGATCTGGTATAAAATAACTTTTGCTAAAATAACAAGAAAGACTTTCACGTTCCTTTTTTGCTGAAATTATTTCTCTTCCTACATGTTCCATGTGCTCTCTGAAAATAGAAACGCTATTTAAAAAGAAGCAGTGTGCCTCACACACACACACAGACACACTAGAGGAACCAACTAGAGGAAGGATGAAAGGGGGGAAAGGAGCCTCAAAGGGGGGTGGGGGTGAGAGAAACAGAGTGAAAAGCGATGGAAAAAAGGAAGGGGGGGATGGAGAGCTCTGAAAAGAAAGGCTGAATGGAGTTGCAGGAAGGGGAAAGAGGAGAGCGCTTGAAAAGAAAGGAGCCCGGATTCACAGGCTGTGCCAACCCCCCCTTATGTAAAGATGTAAAATCCTTTTGGCTTTTCACGTTCTCTCTCTTTGGGGGGGCTGGGGGGTGGAGAAGAAAGTTAATTCCCAACTGAGCAGAAAATAAAGGTGGCCAAATGAAAAGAGGAAGAATCTATCCTTAAGAAATCCCTCTTTCTCTCTCACACACACTCTTAGTTAAAAATCAAAATGGTATGTCTGTTGTGTGTGTGTGGGGGGAACATCTGCCCCAACAAACAAAGCCTCTCTCAGCCAGAGAGAAGGGCTTTCTCTTCCAGATGGGCAGCATCCAGCAACTGGAGGCCTGCCAGGTCCCCCTCGGTGGCCTCAGGAGCTGCCCCTGGGCCTGGGCAGGAGGGGGAACTTGGTCCGCTCGTGACCCATCCTGTCCTCACTTGCCATTTGTGTTTCGGTTAATGGCATGGAGCTCACACAGTTGGCTAGTTGTGGCTCTTGTTCACTGCAAAGGATTCTGCAACTGGGGAAAGCAGGGCCAGGCTGCAGCCCAGATGCAACCCAGGGGTGGTGGGCTGAAGTCCACAGTGTGACCTGGCAAGAAAGGGATGGTCCTCTTGGGCTGGGGAAGGGCTGGGTGGGCAGCTTGAGGGATCCATCCCATCAGCATGCCCAGAGTCACTCCAGAAATTCCCTGGGACAGCAATCTATTTAGAGCAAATAAAATTATAATTAAGACCAAACTATAAGTTAGATTAAAATTAAATAATTTGGTGGTTCTCCAATGTTCCATCCTCAACTCTCTGGGTAATAAGCTGCTTTTCCTAATTTTGTGTCCAGCAGGTCAGTGGTGGGAAATGCTCAGGCCAGCTGTTCCCTCCATCTTGAGTCTGCCAAGTCACCATTAAGTGCAAGTGGTCTTCATATTACAGTTGCTGGCCTGCACAACATACCTGAAGCAAAAGATGGATTATGCTTGTGACACACTGACCAAAATATGTCAAAACTGATAGTTAGCAAAGCATGCTGCACAGGGCACTGATGTGAGTGAGGTTGTTTGGCAACTTAGCTAAACCTTCTCTAGTTTACTAAAGAGCATTATGGAAAAACCAGGAGGAGCACCGCAGGGCAAGGAAAGTGGAATCCTGAGGTTGGTGATAGTAGTCCATTTCTGGTGAATGGTGGTAATGGAAGTGCCAAGGAGGCACTCTGGGGAAAACAGTGCAGCACCCTAGACAAATGCAGGGACTCTGCCAGGGGGCACAAAGACCCAGGTGGGGAGAGGGGCTCTCCAGCAGTTGGCTTTGGGGTGACTCAATGTGGAAGGATGAGCTGACGGAAGGGACACTTGTGCAGAATATTCCAGATGTCCAGCAGATGAAGTTGCTCTGTTCTAAGTTGGGCTTCAACTGAGTGGCTGACTTATGGGCTTCCTGGAGCAGATTTTATGGTTACTGAGCCACATAATGAAGTGGACAAGGTCCTTTAACCTGTGAGCACAGCTGCCCTTTGTTAGATGCAGGTTGTTAGAGATGCCTGGAGGGATCTCTGGTTAGCCGGCTTTGAGAGAGGGCAGCTCTTTGGCCTTGAAGGAGGCGGGGCAGCCATCGCTCCTGGCCCTTCAGCAGCTCCTTCCACTACCCTCAATTGTAGCATCCTTCCATGTGGACGGTAGAGGTTGGGAGTGGAGGGCACCACCTTCTGCAGGCTCTCTTCTTTCCCGTGGTTGTTCCCAGGCTGTATTGATGGGGAGCAATTGGGATCCATTACCCTCAGTAGGCTGAAGACCCAACTGTACGTCTTGCCCAAGTCAGGTTGCCAAAGGCCTGGAAGCTTTAGACACTGTCGGGGAGAAAGAAACTCAGGCTCCATTAGGGTAAACTAAGTGAGCATAGATATTGCTCTTAAAGACCACTCAAAAACTGATGCGTGCAATATGTCAGCACTGGAAGTGATGGGTATGCTGTACTATGCCTGTGAGATGCCACTGCTCCTCTGCAGGTTGCAGTTGCTGCCAGTTGACTTTTGGGTGCCATTGAAGGTGCTTGTTACTCTTGCAAATATAACAAATGGCCACATTATCTGAGGGAGTGCCCACTCCCTCAGTTTCTGCTGAAGTCCTGTCAATCAAACAATGCTGTCTGTCACAGCTTCTCTAGTCTTGTGCCCTTAGAATGCCATCCACTCTACTTTAAGATCCATCCCGAAGATCTTCAGAAAGTTCTTGAAAAAACAGTTCTCCCTGGTGCAAGACAGGGCAGTGGGGTGTTTTAGTTGGCATACAATGTTTGTCGTTTCACACTTAGGGTCCACCTCATTGTTTCAAAGGGGCTTCTTCAAAAGGCAACTGGACTGAGGAAAAAGAAGAAGAAGAAGATGTTTTGCTTCCCATCCAAGAAGTAAAAGATCTCCTACCTCAAGGAAAAAACAGACCAGGTGCCTTTTGAAAAAACACCTTTGAGACAACTGTGTCCTGGAGGACTGAGAATGTCCACAGGCAGTTCAGAGGTTGGTTGCTACTTTTTTTTTACTACTGGTTTGGGTGTGCTCCCGCCTCCGTGCGCACCACTTTTGCACATGCGCAGAAGCATCCAGGTGGGTGGGCAGAGCCTCCTGCCGCTGCTACTACCGGTTTGGCTGATCTGGGCTGAACCGACATCAACCCACCTCTGAGACAGTTGCTCTACCTCATTATTCCAATTTTTTTAAGCTGCCCAGAACCACTTAGCATGGGATCACCTCTACATTATATAAGTATTAAATAAATATATGATTAGATGGAATTAATGAGACACAATCCCCCCCTAAGTAAAAAGTTGGTTCCCTTTCTATTCCCTCATCCAAATTGTTTATGAAGATGGAAGAGGACTGGGCCTAAGGGAATCTCTTATCATCATAGACAAATGGCCATCCTGTCTTTTCCCGACACCCCCCCCCCCACTCTTGGAGGCCACTGTTTAATAGTCTTCACAGCCAGGCAAGGTCAGGGCGATTCACCTTTGCAGCTACGGTAGGATTTCATCCTGGTGCCATAGATGGCTGCTTGCAATCTCTGCCTGTCTTCACCTCTTAAACCCTTTGCTTGATTTGCCATTCTTAGCAGTTGTGATGTCTGAATCTAAGCACCAGGGCGTCTTTAGAAGGGTTAAGAAGCCAAGATGGTGGCCACAGCTGTGCAATTGAAGCCCCACCCCCTTTGTGCGTTGCAAGAGGTACAGTGCAAAGACTCTGGGGCTTGAATCACTGACACCAGAAGAATTTGTTGAACACCTGTCAGAAAAAGTTGCTTGGATTTGTTGGAACTCTTGTGTGGTGCTCAGGGAATCATCTTGCTAATAATTTGGAATCAGTTTGACCCTGTTGCCCCTAAGGAAAAGGAAATGCTGTCTGTGCAACAACCTGTCCTTTAAATCCTTGTTCACCCTTTCTGAAAGACTCCAGATGGTGACCAGCAAATGGGTTCACACATGGGTTCAAGATACCTGGCTGCGAGAGAGGATATTCCTGGGATTGTTTAAGGAGGTTTAGAGTTTTTTTAGAGTTTTATTGAACACTTATAGGCCGCCCTTTTCCCTGAGGGGACTCAGGGCGGCTTACAATAATGAGGGAGGGGAGTGCAAGACAAGACATAAAAGAAAATGTGAGTAAAAAAACAATTAACAATAAAAGCACAACATTCATTCAGCATTCGGGCGGGGAGAGAGTAAAGTCCTATCCCCAGGCCTGACGGGATAGCCAGATCTTGAGGGCCGTGCGGAAGGCCTGGACGGTGGTGAGGGTGCGGATCTCCACGGGGAGATTGTTCCATAGTGTCGGAGCTGCAACTGAAAAGGCTCTCCTCCGCGTAGTCGCCAGTCGGCACTGACTGGCGGATGGAATTCAGAGGAGGCCTACCCTGTGCGATCTGATGGTTCTGGTTTGTCCTCTCCTTAAGCAGCCATCCCTTGACTGGATAATTTCCATCCAGTTTCCTATCTTTTCTTTACAGGGAGTGGTATGAAAGGTGGTTGCTTGGCAACTCCAGAGTGTCCTGGATGTCTTTCAATCTGGATTCAGGTCTGGCTATGGGACAGAAAAAATATTGGTCGCACTTATGGACAGTCTCTGGCAAGAGTGAGATAGAAGTTATGCAACCATCGTTACTCTTCTTGACTTTGAGAGGGTCAACCATGATATCCCCTTGGGCTGGCTTAGCAAGTTTTAAACTGGTTCAGCTCCTTTCTCTGAGGATGCTC
This sequence comes from Thamnophis sirtalis, assembly GCF_051295495.1. Taxonomy (NCBI): domain Eukaryota; kingdom Metazoa; phylum Chordata; class Lepidosauria; order Squamata; family Natricidae; genus Thamnophis; species Thamnophis sirtalis. The sequence goes on from NW_028261382.1 coordinate 23,407,068, forward strand.
CCAATTGGTGTTGATGGTGGCAAGAGGTCCCACTCACAGCCCCTGCTTCGTGGGGTGCCACAGGGCTCGGTGCTCTCTGTTTAACCTGTGCATGAATCCATTGGGCGAGATCGTCCTGAGACTTTGAATAACTTTATACAGCTCTCAAAGGGCCACCACCTCCATCCGCACCAAGGGTTGAGATATCATCAATATGCAGAGGATACTCAACTCTACATTTCTACACATGATGACGCAAATGATGCCGTCTCTGTCCTCCCAGCCATCTTTTTTTAACTAATCGTATTGATGTATTCATTTTTCTTTGGTTAGTTTATTTTATTCTTCCATTTTGCTTTTGCTTTTTTTAAACTTCCTTTTTATTTCTTAATTTTGTATGTTTGAGAGCTGCCTAGAGTTAGCCCCATGACAAATGATTTTCATCATCATACTGTCACAGCCACCAGAGTGACTTTATTTTTACAGTCCCTCCTCTCCACCCAGGGACCCTCTCCTTCTAGGGCTGACAAGGCTTTGGAGGGGGGTCTCTAGTCTTCCTTGCTGAGGGAGAAAGGCAGGCTGGCTGGCAGCCCGTGGGAGGAGTTCATGTCTGCTGGTGCAGCACATCCCTTGAGTTCTTCCATCAATCTGATCTGCTGCATGGAGCCGGGAGGTCGGTGCTCAAGGAACAGGGTTTATATGCCATTTTTTTCAGTGTTCAAATAGCTCAGGATGTGTGAGGTCAGGCAGCCTTACATTCCACGGTGCATCATCCAGATCTGTCCAGTATAAATCATGATGGTGCAAAATGTGTGTTGTAATACATAAACCTCAGATGCCTTTGGTAGAGGGGGGCTAACCAGAGTAGGCGCCAATTGAAGCCATGTGGTTTTGTTACAATGTTGTGACCAGCAGTCACGAAGCCACCTTAGCTCCACTTCCAGATGGTCCTCAGGGCGACGCTTGGGTTGCCAGCTGAGGATCCTGGCGCTGGAGGGTGGGGGGGAAGCCTGCTTGCTTTTCTGACAAGTTGGGATTGGGAGGGGAGGGTGAAGCCCCGTCGCTGCTTCCCAGGGACTCTGCTGGGCTTTTAAAGCAGGGCCGTCGGGGCTCCCTGGGGCGGCTGCCCTGCCTCCCCTTGCCAGCCCCAGCGGCTCCCCTGCCCCTCCGTCCGCCTCCCCAGGAGAAGAAGCCTCTGCGAGGGGCAACTGCTCCCAAGGGGGCTCCCGGATGAGGGGGGCTAAACAGTGCCCCCCCGCACAGTTGCCTGAAAGGCGCTTTGGACATGGGGCGGGGCGGGCTTCTCCAGGCGGCCCCCTCCAACCTCCCCGGGAAGCGGTGCGGAGGGGGCGGGGAAAGCTGCGAGGGAGAGATGGGCGGGGCGTTGCCTGGGAGACGGGGCGTGCGTGCGCGGGGGAGCGGGCGGGCCCGGAAAGGTTTTTTCCGGCGCGAGCAAGGGAGGCAAGCGCGAGGGGGCGAGGCCTCCGTGGCAGCCCCGCCCCCTCCTCGAGGGGCGGGGCTCCGCACCTGCGGCTCGCCCGGTCCGGGCAGTTGAGGCGGAAGCTCCGGCCTAGGCGGCATCTCGGCGGCTCCCGGAAGGTCTCTTCAGGCCCCTCGGCGCCTCTCCCTCCCGGCAGGCGCGCGGAGCTTCCCCGGGTGCCCGGGTGGGGGGGTGGACCCGGCACAAGCGGGTAGGTGCCCAAGCGAGGTGGGCGGCCCCGGAGGCCTTTGCTTTGCTCTCCGGGGCCCCCCGGTCCACAGCCACCCTTTCCCCCTTCCCTCGCAGTCCCTGCCCTGCCGCCCCTTTCCTCCCGGGACTCTTTCAATGCAAGCCTGCCACACACACCCCGGCAGATCCCCCCCCAGGCGTACTGGCCCTGGGCCGCCCCTCCCCCCCGCCCCTCTCCCTGGAGTAGAGCCCCCCCTGGGCACCCGGCTCCTTCCACCCTACCTGGGGGAGGCTCCTGGGGGGGTGGTGAAGCTGGGGGTGGTGTCCTTCACTTGGACTAACATCTGGGGCCCGTTTTGAGTTAAATTCTCATCCTAGTCAGGTGAAAAAATGACTTGTGATGCATGCCTCTTAATGGCCACATTTGGGATTGGCCATTCCATTGCTAAGCAATGTGGTCGCTAAGCAAGACATCACTTGACCACAACTTGCGATTTTTCCAATTTGATGTTCTTGCGGGCCAAAAGCCTGTTGCCAATGTGGGATGCTGTGTTGGTCATAAGTGCAAGGACCACTTGTAAAGTTACATCTTCAGTGATGCCGCAACTTCAAATGGTCACCTAACCGTCAATGTAGCAGTTGTTAAGTGAGAATCACACACCTTATTTGGCAGTTGTGATTCTCTGGGGTGAGAGAAGGATGCCCATAGCTGCCTTTGGCTGATGATGCCGGCTTCCTTCGGGATGACATTTTGCCTGGCCAGTGTGGATGGAGATGCCTGGGCGTCTGGCTGGTCTTTGGCCATGGGTGGAGAATCAGTGGCTCCCTGGTGTTGAGCTTGGTGCTGTGCCTGCACTCGAAGGCCTAGGAGTTCACGGCTTTCCTTCCTCTCTCCTTCCTGCAGGTGCTGCAGCTCAGCTGGATGGTGCAAGGCATGGAACGCTTCGCCAGCTCCGGGACCCAGACGGAGGCGGTGGTGGTGCTGTCGCTGGCCCAGGCCGCTGTCCTGGGTCTAGTATCCGAGAATGAGTTCCTGGGAGGCACAGTCAATCCAGACAGCATTTTCTCCAGTTTGGCAGGAAAACTGGATGATGAGGCAGCAGCTGCTGAACTGAAGCAGCCTGAAGGCAGCAGCCCGTCTGGCCCATCCCAGGGGGAGCCTCCTGAGGAAGAGGAGGGGCCGGAGGCAGAAGCCGCCTTTGGGAAACAGGCCCGGAGGAGGAAGCGGCCCCCCGTGCGCCTGGTGCCAAAGGTGAAGCACGAGAGGGGCGAGATGGAGGAGGAGGAGGAGGGGGGCAGCCCCGAAGCGACCGCTGGTGGCCCTGAAGAGCAGGGGGAGAGCAGCAACCCGGAGGAGCAGTCTTCTGAGCCAACC